>NC_140990.1:180564561-181146168 GCF_052327205.1 Somniosus microcephalus
TGATGGTCGTGAGGTAGTCTGCCAGTTTATATTCTCTTTTTAGGGCCCGGTAACATTCTAATCTGCTTTGGCTTTCGGTTATTTTGTTCCAATGTTCCAGGTAGGTTTCTTTGCATTTTTTAATGATTTGGTTCACTCGGATTGGTGTTTGGACGGCTGTGTTGGTCTGGGGCTGGTCAGGGTCCGGCTGAGTACTTAGTTTCAGTAGCAGCTGACTCAGGGGACTCTTTTCTGGGTTTAGCTCTTGGGTCTGAAAGGCTTTGAAATGAAGGGTGTCTGGGGAGCTAGATTTGAGGTGATTTAGGAAGTTTAGTGCTCGTTTTTGGATGTTTATTATCAGTGGGTATCTGCCTAGTTCGGCTCTGCATGCATTTGTTGGCGTTTTTCTTTGGGTGCGAAGGATGCTTCGGCAGAATTCTGCATGTAGGGCTTCTATTGTGTGTTTTTCCCATTTAGTGTAGCTTTGGTGATTTAGCGGGCCCCATACTTCACTACCGTACAGTGCAATGGGCAGGATTATGCTGTCAAATATTTTGAGCCAGATTTTGATTGGGATTTGGATGTTGTAGAATTTTCTTTTTATTGCATATAGGGCTCTTCGTGCTTTTTCTTTTAGTGCATTCACTGCTATGCTGAAGCTCCCTGATGCTGTAATAGTTAGACCAAGGTAGGTGTAGCTCATAGTGTGTCCTATAGTGGTATCACTGAGGGTAAACTGGTATTTGTTTTCCTGACATCTGGGCCTTTTTTGAAAAATCATGATGTTGGTTTTCTTTAGATTTACTGTTAGAGCCCAATTTTGGCAGTATTTGTCGAGTAGGTCTAGTTGTTGCTGTAATCCCTGTTCTGTGGGAGACAGCAGAACCAGGTCGTCCGCATAGAACAGGGATTTCACTTCTCCATCCAGGAGACGGAGACCTGGTGACTCGCTTTGCTCCAGCATGTCTGCTAATTCATTTATGTATATGTTGAACAGGGTCGGGCTCAAATTGCAGCCCTGCCGGACGCCTCTTCTCTGGGTGAAGAAATCGGTGCGTTTGTCTCCAATTTTGACCCCGCATTTGTTTTTCAGATACATTGATTTAATAAGGTCATAGACTTTGCACCCCCTATTCCACACTGAAGAAGTTTATAATAGAGCCCTTCGTGCCATATAGAGTCAAAGGCTTTCTTGAAGTCGATGAAACAGGCGAATATTTTCCCATTTTTTGTTTGGTGTATATGTTTTTCAATGAGGGTGTGAAGGGTATAGATATGGTCGGCGGTGCGGTGTTTTGGAAGAAAGCCGATTTGGTTTTTTCTGAGGATATTATGTTTGTTAAAATCAAGTAATCTACTATTTAGAATACTGCAGAATAACTTCCCTAGACAACTGTTGACACAGATGCCGCGGTAGTTATTTGGGTCTGATTTGTTTCCACTTTTATATATGGGGGAGATTAGTCCTTGGCACCAGATATCGGGAAAACAGCCTGAACGTAATATGATGTTGAATAATTTGAGTACCGCACCCTGCATCTCCATATTGCTGAACTTGAGCATTTCATTTTTGATGTTGTCTGGGCCACAGGCTTTCTTTAGGTGGAGAGATTTTGTTTTTGTGGCCAGTTCTTTCCATGTGATTGGGGAGTCTAGAGGGTTTTGGTTGTCTTTAATTGTTGCTTCTAATGTGTGGAGTTTTTCTGTGACCTGATGTTGACTTGGGTTTGTTTCGTTTATTGGGATGTCTTTGTAGAGGTTTTCAAAATGTGTTCTCCAGATGTCGCCATCTTGGATTGGTAATGCTTGCAATTGTGTTGTACTCAGGTTATTCCACATTTCCCAGAATTGTTTTGGATTGGTGGAGTTTTCAATTTCTTCGAGTATTTTGTGGGTATAGTTTTGTGTTTTGTTCCTAATGGTGTGTTTATATCTTTTGAGGGTTTCATTGTATCTAGTACGTAGGTCCGGATTGTTTGGTTGGCGATGCTTTTGGTTTGATATTTTTCTCAGGTCTTTTCTGGCATTTTTGCATTCGTGGTCAAACCATTTCTTATTTTTATTTTGTCTTTTGTGACGCTTCCTCTTCTGTTTCACAAGGTCGGCTTTTACAGCTGCCTCATGGAAGATCATATTTATATCCTCTATGGCCATGTTTACACCATCTTTGGTGATCTCGTATGGGTTTTATTTAAATTTTGATATTTTACTTGTGAGATCAGGTGACTTTAGTGCTGTGATGAATTTATCTCCACTGTCTGGGGCCCATCTGTATGTCTGGTTTATTTTATGTAGCTTACTGGGTTCCTTTTTTGTGTCTGTAGTTTGGGCAGAAAGTTTAAGGTACACATTTATTTGGTTATGGTCTGAGAGGGGGGATTGCTGCCTGACAGTGAATGCGTTGATATCGCAGGGGTCCAGGTCAGTGATTGTATAGTCCACCACACTAGACCCAAGAGTTGAGGAGTATGTGAGTCTCCCTAGGGAGTCCCCTCTGAACCTACCATTAACTATGTACAGGCCTAAGGCTCGGCAGAGTTGCACTACCTCCCTACCGCTTTTATTTATTTCACGATCAAGGTTGTTCCGATTTGCGATGGCTGGTGTGACATCTAAAGGGGTCTGGCCAAACACATGGTTGTTTCCCTGTGGGTCTATGAAGTCAGGTTCACAACCGGTCCTTGCATTTAGGTCCCCACATATTATCACCTTTCCTTGGGCCTGGAAATGGCTGATTTCCATGTGGAGAGTATCAAATAACTCCTCTTCAAAATATGGCGATTCTATTGGAGGTATGTAGATCGCACATAAGTAAACATCTTTTTTTGCTATTCCTATATTTTTATCTAGTTTTAGCCATACGTGTGATTTTCCCTGTTTTACCGGTGAGATGTGTTTGTCCAGTTCTCCCTTATACCACACCAATATTCCCCCGGAGGTTCTGCCCTTGCGTGTTTTAGTGTTCTTTACTGAGGGCACAATGATTTCATGGTACATTGGAGGACAGTGGGTCGGCACGTCCTTTTGGCACCATGTTTCTGTTAACACAATTATATCAATGTCTTTTATAGCTTTTAGGAATTCAGGGTCTGTACTCTTCATCCCTCTCTCTCTCTCCCCCCAGTCTCTCTCTCCCCCCCAGTCTCTCTCTCCCCCCCAGTCTCTCTCTCCCCCCCAGTCTCTCTCTCCCCCCCAGTCTCTCTCTCCCCCCCAGTCTCTCTCTCTCCTCCCAGTCTCTCTCTCCCCCCAGTCTCTCTCTCTCCCCCCAGTCTCTCTCTCTCCCCCAGTCTCTCTCTCTCCCCCAGTCTCTCTCTCTCCCCCAGTCTCTCTCTCTCCCCCAGTCTCTCACTCTCCCCCAGTCTCTCTCTCCCCCCCCAGTCTCTCTCTCTCCCCCCAGTCTCTCTCTCTCCCCCCAGTCTCTCTCTCTCTCTCCTCCAGTCTCTCTCTCCCCAGTCTCTCTCTCTCTCCCCTCCAGTCTTTCTCTCCCCAGTCTCTCTCTCCCCCCAGTCCCTCTCTCTCTCTCCCCCCAACTCTCTCCCTCTCCCCCCAGTCTCTCTCTCTCTCTCTCTCCCCCACTCTCTCCCCCACTCTCTCCCTCACTCTCTCCCCCATTCTCTCCCTCTCCCTCCACTCTCTCCCTCTCCCCCCAAGTCTCTCTCTCTCCCCATCTCTCTCTCTCTCCCCTCAGTCTCTCTTTCTCTCTCCCCCCCCCCACCCCCCGGTCTCTCTCTCTCCCCCTGTCACTCTCTCGCTCTCTCTATCTCCCCAGTCTCTCTCTCTCTCTCCCCAGTCTCTCTCTCCCTTCGCCCATCTCTCTCTCTCTCTCTCTCTCTCCCCATCTCTCCCCCAGTCTCTCTCTCTCTCCCCCTCAGTCTCTCTCTCTCTCTCTCTCTCTCTCTCCCCATTCTCTCTCTTTCCCCAGTCTCTCTCTCTCCCCCCCGTCTCTCTACTCTCCCTCTTTCTCTCCCCCATCTCTCTCTCCCCCAGTCTCCCTCTCCCCCAGTCTCCCTCTCTCCCCCTCAGTCCCCCAGTCTCCCTCTCTCCCCCTCAGTCGCTCTCTCTCTCCCCCCTCAGTCTCTCTCTCTATCTCCCCATTCTCTCTCTCTCTCTCCCCAGTCTCTCTCCTCTCTCTCTCACACTCCCAATCTCTCTCTCACACTCCCAATTTCTCTCTCTCTCACACTCCCAATCTCTCTCTCTCTCTCTCTCACTCCCAATCTCTCTCTCTCACACTCCCAATCTCTCTCTCTCTCTCACACTCCCAATCTCTCTCTCACACTCCCAATCTCTCTCTCTCTCACTCCCAATCTCTCTCTCTCTCACTCCCAATCTCTCTCTCTCTCACACTCCCAATCTCTCTCTCTCTCTCACTCCCAATCTCTCTCTCACACTCCCAATCTCTCTCTCTCTGACACACCCAATCTCTCTCTCTCTCACACTCCCAATCTCTCTCTCTCTCTCACTCCCAATCTCTCTCTCTCTCATTCCCAATCTCTCTCTCTCACACTCCCAATCTCTCTCTCTCACACTCCCAATCTCTCTCTCTCACACTCCCAATCTCTCTCTCTCACACTCCCAATCTCTCTCTCTCTCACACTCCCAATCTCTCTCTCTCTCTCACACTCCCAATCTCTCTCTCTCTGACACACCCAATCTCTCTCTCTCTCACACTCCCAATCTCTCTCTCTGACACTCCCAATCTCTCTCTCTGACACTCCCAATCTCTCTCTCTCACACTCCCAATCTCTCTCTCTCTCACGCTCCCAATCTCTCTCATGCTCCCAATCCAATTCCAATTCCAATTCAAATGCTTTATTGGCATGAAAGTTTACAGAGAACCATATTGCCAAAGCTTACATAGCAAAAAGGTACAGTTTTCCAACATTCTGTCGGTGTCAATCGATTTGACATTTGTTGGGTACATACAATATTACTTTTAACAATATTAATTTTAAACAGTCTTACTTTTAAACAGTCCTCAGGTTGTGACATGTTGTTACATATTTGGCCCCAAGGTATGGTCTGTCTCCTTCTCCCAGGACTAGTCTCAATTTTGACAGGTCATCCAATTCCTTGAAATCTGGGGTTGTTTGGCTTAGCTTGTTGAATAATATGTTTCTTGATGTGTTGAATTTTTCGCATTTTAGGAGGAAATGCATTTCTGTTTCAACCTCGCCGGCCAGACATTGATCGCATATTCTATTCTCTCTAGGCTGCCAGGATTTCTTGTATCTGCCTTTTTCAATTTCCAGTTGGTGGTCGCTTAGTCTGTACCTGGTGAGGGTCTGTCTCTGTTTTGTGTCTCTCTCTCACACTCCCAATCTCTCTCTCAAACTCCCAGTCTCTCTCTCTCACACACTCCCAATCTCTCTCTCTCTCACACTCCCAATCTCTCTCTCCCTCTCACTCCCAATCTCTCTCTCTCTCACACTCCCAATCTCTCTCTCTCTCTCACACTCCCAATCTCTCTCTCTCTCTCACACTCCCAATCCAATTCCAATTCCAATTCAAATGCTTTATTGGCATGAAAGTTTACAGAGAACCATATTGCCAAAGCTTACATAGCAAAAAGGTACAGTTTTCCAACATTCTGTAGGTGTCAATCGATTTGACGTTTGTTGGGTACATACAATATTACTTTTAAACAATATTAATTTTAAACAGTCTTTCTACTTCATTTGGTACTTTCAATATTAATTTTAAACAGTCTTAATTTTAAACAGTCCTCAGGTTGTGACATGTTGTTACATATTTGGCCCCAAGGTATGGTCTGTCTCCTTCTCCCAGGACTAATCTCAATTTTGACAGGTCATCCAATTCCTTGAAATCTGGGGTTGTTTGGCTTAGCTTGTTGAATAATATGTTTCTTGATGTGTTGAATTTTTCGCATTTTAGGAGGAAATGCATTTCTGTTTCAACCTCGCCGGCCAGACATTGATCGCATATTCTATTCTCTCTAGGCTGCCAGGATTTCTTGTATCTGCCTTTTTCAATTTCCAGTTGGTGGTCGCTTAGTCTGTACCTGGTGAGGGTCTGTCTCTGTTTTGTGTCTCTGATGGTCGTGAGGTAGTCTGCCAGTTTATATTCTCTTTTTAGGGCCCGGTAACATTCTAATCTGCTTTTGCTTTCGGTTATTTTGTTCCAATGTTCCAGGTAGGTTTCTTTGCATTGTTTAATGATTTGGTTCACTCGGATTGGTGTTTGGACGGCTGTGTTGGTCTGGGGCTGGTCAGGGTCCGGCTGAGTACTTAGTTTCAGTAGCAGCTGACTCAGGGGACTCTTTTCTGGGTTTAGCTCTTGGGTCTGAAAGGCTTTGAAATGAAGGGTGTCTGGGGAGCTAGATTTGAGGTGATTTAGGAAGTTTAGTGCTCGTTTTTGGATGTTTATTATCAGTGGGTATCTGCCTAGTTCGGCTCTGCATGCATTTGTTGGCGTTTTTCTTTGGGTGCGAAGGATGCTTCGGCAGAATTCTGCATGTAGGGCTTCTATTGTGTGTTTTTCCCATTTAGTGTAGCTTTGGTGATTTAGCGGGCCCCATACTTCATTCCGTACAGTGCAATGGGCAGGATTATGCTGTCAAATATTTTGAGCCAGATTTTGATTGGGATTTGGATGTTGTAGAATTTTCTTTTTATTGCATATAGGGCTCTTCGGGCTTTTTCTTTTAGTGCATTCACTGCTATGCTGAAGCTCCCTGATGCTGTAATAGTTAGACCAAGGTAGGTGTAGCTCATAGTGTGTCCTATAGTGGTATCACTGAGGGTAAACTGGTATTTGTTTTCCTGACATCTGGGTCTTTTTTGAAAAATCATGATGTTGGTTTTCTTTAGATTTACTGTTAGAGCCCAATTTTGGCAGTATTTGTCGAGTAGGTCTAGTTGTTGCTGTAATCTCTCTCCCCCCCGCTCGCTCTCTCTCTCCCCCCCCGCTCGCGCTCTCTCTTCCCCCCGCTCGCTCTCTCTCTTCCCCCCAGTCGCTCTCTCTCTTCCCCCCCCAGTCGCTCTCTCTCTTCCCCCCCAGTCGCTCTCTCTCTTCCCCCCCAGTCGCTCTCTCTCTTCCCCCCCAGTCGCTCTCTCTCTTCCCCCCCAGTCGCGCTCTCTCTCTTCCCCCCCAGTCGCTCTCTCTCTTCCCCCCAGTCGCTCTCTCTCTCCCCCCCCAGTCGCTCTCTCTCTTCCCCCCCAGTCGCCCTCTCTCTTCCCCCCCAGTCGCTCTCTCTCTTCCCCCCCAGTCGCTCTCTCTCTTCCCCCCCAGTCGCTCTCTCTCTTCCCCCCCAGTCGCTCTCTCTCTTCCCCCCCAGTCGCTCTCTCTCTTCCCCCCCCAGTCGCTCTCTCTCTTCCCCCCCAGTCGCTCTCTCTCTTCCCCCCCAGTCGCTCTCTCTCTTCCCCCCCAGTCGCGCTCTCTCTTCCCCCCCAGTCACGCTCTCTCTTCCCCCCCAGTCGCGCTCTCTCTTCCCCCCCAGTCGCGCTCTCTCTTCCCCCCCCAGTCGCTCTCTCTCTTCCCCCCCAGTCGCTCTCTCTCTTCCCCCCCAGTTGCTCTCTCTCTTCCCCCCCAGTCGCTCTCTCTCTTCCCCCCCAGTCGCTCTCTCTCTTCCCCCCAGTCGCTCTCTCTCTTCCCCCCCAGTCGCTCTCTCTCTTCCCCCCCAGTCGCTCTCTCTCTTCCCCCCAGTCGCTCTCTCTCTTCCCCCCCAGTCGCTCTCTCTCTTCCCCCCCCAGTCGCTCTCTCTCTTCCCCCCCCAGTCGCTCTCTCCCTTCCCCCCCAGTCGCTCTCTCCCTTCCCCCCCAGTCGCTCTCTCCCTTCCCCCCCCCAGTCGCTCTCTCTCTTCCCCCCCCAGTCGCTCTCTCCCTTCCCCCCCAGTCGCTCTCTCTCTTCCCCCCCAGTCGCTCTCTCTCTTCCCCCCCAGTCGCTCTCTCTCTCTCCCCCTCCACTCGCTCGCTCGCTCCCCCCCCACTCGCTCGCTCTCTCCCCCCCACTCGCTCGCTCTCTCCCCCCCCACTCGCTCGCTCTCTCCCCCCCACCCGCTCGCTCTCTCCCCCCCACTCGCTCGCTCTCTCCCCCCCACTCGCTCGTTCTCTCCCCCCCACTCGCTCGCTCTCTCCCCCCCCACTCGCTCGCTCTCTCCCCCCCACTCGCTCGCTCTCTCCCCCCCACTCGCTTTCTCTCTCCCCCCCACTCGCTCGCTCTCTCCCCCCCACTCGCTCGCGCTCTCCCCCCCACTCGCTCGCTCTCTCCCCCCCACTCGCTCGCTCTCTCCCCCCCACTAGCTCTCTCCCCCCCAGTCGCTCTCTCCCTTCCCCCCCAGTCGCTCTCTCCCTTCCCCCCCAGTCGCTCTCTCCCTTCCCCCCCAGTCGCTCTCTCCCTTCCCCCCCAGTCGCTCTCTCCCTTCCCCCCCCAGTCGCTCTCTCCCTTCCCCCCCAGTCGCTCTCTCCCTTCCCCCCCAGTCGCTCTCTCCCTTCCCCCCCAGTCGCTCTCTCCCTTCCCCCCCAGTCGCTCTCTCCCTTCCCCCCCAGTCGCTCTCTCCCTTCCCCCCCAGTCGCTCTCTCCCTTCCCCCCCAGTCGCTCTCTCCCTTCCCCCCCAGTCGCTCTCTCCCTTCCCCCCCACTCGCTCTCTCCCTTCCCCCCCACTCGCTCTCTCCCTTCCCCCCCACTCGCTCTCTCCCTTCCCCCCCACTCGCTCTCTCTCTTCCCCCCCCCACTCGCTCTCTCTCTTCCCCCCCCACTCGCTCTCTCTCTTCCCCCCCACTCGCTCGCTCTCTTCCCCCCCTCGCTCGCTCTCTCCCCCTCGCTCGCCTCTTCTCTCCCCCCCCCTCGCTCGCTCTCTCCCCCCCCACTCGCTCCCCCCCACTCGCTCTCTCTCTCCCCCCCACTCGCTCTCTCTCTCCCCCCCACTCGCTCGCTCTCTCCCCCCCACTCGCTCGCTCTCTCCCCCCCACTCGCTCGATCTCTCCCCCCCACTCGCTCTCTCTCTTCCCCCCCACTCGCTCTCTCTCTTCCCCCCACTCGCTCGCTCTCTTCCCCAACTCGCTCGCTCTCTCCCCCCCACTCGCTCGCTCTCTCCCCCCCACTCGCTCGCTCTCTCCCCCCCGCTCGCTCTCTCCCCCCCACTCGCTCGCTCTCTCCCCCCCACTCGCTCGCTCTCTCCCCCCCACTCGCTCGCTCTCTCCCCCCCACTCGCTCGCTCTCTCCCCCCCACGCGTTCTCTCTCTCCCCCCAACTCGCTCGCTCTCTCCCCCCAACTCGCTCGCTCTCTCCCCCTCACTCGCTCTCTCTCTTCCCCCCCACTCGCTCTCTCTCTTCCCCCCGACTCGCTCGCTCTCTTCCCCCCCACTCGCTCGCTCTCTTCCCCCCGACTACGCTCGCTCTCTTCCCCCCGACTCGCTCGCTCTCTTCCCCCCCCACTCGCTCGCTCTCTCCCCCCCACTCGCTCGCTCTCTCCCCCCCACTCGCTCGCTCTCTCCCCCCCCACTCGCTCGCTCTCTCCCCCCCACTCGCTCGCTCTCTCCCCCCCACTCGCTCGCTCTCTCCCCCCCACTCGCTCGCTCTCTCCCCCCCACTCGCTCGCTCTCTCCCCCCCACTCGCTCGCTCTCTCCCCCCCACTCGCTCGCTCTCTCCCCCCCACTCGCTCGCTCTCTCCCCCCCACTCGCTCGCTCTCTCCCCCCCACTCGCTCGCTCTCTCCCCCCACTCGCTCGCTCTCTCCCCCCCACTCGCTCGCTCTCTCCCCCCCACTCGCTCGCTCTCTTCCCCCCCCACTCGCTCGCTCTCTTCCCCCCCACTCGCTCGCTCTCTTCCCCCCCACTCGCTCGCTCTCTTCCCCCCCACTCGCTCGCTCTCTTCCCCCCCACTCGCTCGCTCTCTTCCCCCCCCAGTCGCTCTCTCTCTTCCCCCCCAGTCGCTCTCTCTCTTCCCCCCCCAGTCGCTCTCTCTCTTCCCCCCCCAGTCGCTCTCTCTCTTCCCCCCCCCAGTCGCTCTCTCTCTTCCCCCCCCAGTCGCTCTCTCTCTTCCCCCCCCAGTCGCTCTCTCTCTTCCCCCCCAGTCGCTCTCTCTCTTCCTGCAATGTAAGCATACTGGGGGTTGGCGTGGAGGAGGTCGACCCTCTCGACCAGGGGGTCCGTTTTATGGGTCCTCACGTGTCTTCTCAGTAGGACCGGCCCTGGGGACGTCAGCCATGGCGGTAGCGATGTCCCCGATGTGGACTTCCTTGGGAAGACAAACATTTTCTCATGAGGGGTGGCGTTAGTGGCAGTGCAGAGCAGTGACCGAATAGAGTGGAGCGCATCGGGGAGCACATCCTGCCAGCGGGAGGTTGGAAGGCCCCTAGACTTTAAGGCTGGCAGGGCGGCCTTCCAAACTGTCGCATTCTCTCTTTCCACCTGTCCGTTCCCCCGGGGGTTGTAACTGGTGGTCCTGCTTGTGGCAATACCCCTAGCGAGCAGGTACTGACGGAGTTCGTCGCTCATAAACGATGAGCCCCGGTCGCTATGGATATAGCTGGGGAAACCGAACAGGGTGAAGAGGTCGTTCAGACATTTAATGACCGTGGCACTGGTCATGTCCGGGCAGGGGATGGCGAACGGGAAACGGGAGTACTCATCAATAATGTTGAGGAAGTACACATTGCGGTCGGAGGAGGGGAGAGGCCCTTTAAAATCAACGCTCAGGCGCTCGAAGGGGCGAGTGGCTTTTATCGGGTGAGCCCTGTCTGGTCTATAAAAGTGCGGTTTGCACTCAGCGCAGACTTGGCAGTTCCTGGTCATGGTCCTGACCTCCTCAATGGAGTAAGGCAGGTTGCGGGCCTTGATGAAGTGGAAGAACCTGGTGACCCCCGGGTGGCAGAGGTCATTGTGGAGGGCCCGCAGTCTATCGATCTGCGCGCTGGCGCAGGTGCCACGCGATAGAGCATCCGGGGGTTCATTGAGCTTCCCGGGCCGGTACAAGATCTCGTAATTGTAGGTGGAAAGTTCGATTCTCCACCTCAAGATCTTGTCATTTTTGATTTTGCCCCTCTGCTTGTTGTTAAACATAAACGCAACTGAACGCTGGTCAGTGAGCAGGGTAAATCGTTTTCCGGCCAGGTAGTGCCTCCAATGACGCACAGCCTCCACAATAGCCTGGGCCTCCTTCTCAACAGCGGAGTGTCTGGTCTCCGGGCCCTGGAGGGTTCGTGAACAGAAGGCCACGGGTCTTCCCGCCTGATTAAGGGTAGCGGCCAGGGCAAAGTCGGACGCGTCGCTTTCCACCTGGAAGGGGATGGATTCGCCCACTACGTGCATGGTGTCTTTGGCAATGTCTTCCTTGATACGGTGGAAGGCTAAGCGGGCCTCTGCCGTCACGGGATAAGAGGTGGACTTGATCAGTGGACGGGCCTTGTCCGCATAGTAGGGGACCCACTGGGTGTAATAAGAGAAAAACCCTAGGCACCTCTTCAGGGCCTTGAGGCAGTGGGGCAGTGGGAGTTCCATAAGGGGACGCATCCGGTCGGGGTCGGGGCCGATGACTCCGTGTTCCACAACACAGCCAAGGATGGCGAGGCGGTTTGTGCGGAATATGCACTCCTCCTTGTTATACGTCAGGTTGAGGAGCTTGGCGGTGCAGAGGAATTTTTCGAGGTTTGCGTCATGGTCCTGCAAGTCATGGCCGCAGATGGTCACATTGTCCAGATATGGGAAGGTGGCCTGCAACGCATTTTGATCTACCATCCGGTCCATCTCCCTTTGGAAGACGGAGACCCCGTTGGTGGCGCCAAAGGGAACCCTAAGGAAGTGATAGAGGCGGCCGTTTGCCTCAAAGGCAGTATACTGGCGGTCCTCAGGGCGGATAGGGAGCTGGTGGTACGCTGATTTCAGTCAATGGTCGAGAAGACGCGGTACTGCGCGATCTGGTTGACCATATCAGCTATGCGGGGGAGTGGGTAAACGTCCAGCAGGGTGTAGCGATTTATTGTCTGGCTGTAGTCGATGACCAGGCGCTGCTTCTCGCCGGTCTTGACGACCACAACCTGGGCTCGCCAGGGGCTGGTGCTGCCCTCAATAATCCCCTCCTTCAGGAGCCGCTCCACTTCGGTTTTAATGAAAACCCTGTCCCCGGCACTGTATCGCCTGTTCTTTGTGGCGATGGGCTTACAGTCGGGGGTGAGGTTAGCAAACAGTGGGGGGGGGGGGGTGACTCTGAGTGTGGAGAGGTTGCACCTGGTGCGCGGCGGGCAATTTGGAAGCTGCTGGCTGCGGACTGTGAGTGGGAGGAGAGGTCCACCGTACGCCATCGTAACACTTTTAAGGTGGCACTGAAAATCTAACCCCAGTAGAACGGCAGCGCAGAGGTGGGGCAGGACCAGAAGTTTAAAATTATCGTACACAGTCCCGTCTACTACGAGTGTCACCACGCAGTAGCCGCCAATGTCTGCCGACTGGGACTCAGAGGTCATAGAAATCCGCTGGTGCGCAGGCAGGACTGGGAGAGAGCAACGCCGCACCGTGTCGGGGTGGATGAAGCTCTCCGTGCTCCCAGAGTCAAAAAGGCAGATTGTTTCGTGACCATTTACCTTAATGTCCATTGTGGACCGGGCCAGCTGGTGCGGTCTCGCTTGGTCCAGCGTAACGGAGGCCAGCGTAGGGGTCGGTGTGTCGCTGCGGGTAGCAGATGAGGCGGTGTTGGGGGCCTGCTGCGTCCCGGCTGTCGTCCAAGATGGCGGCGTCCATGATCCCCATGTGGCTGGAGGCGTCCAAAATGGCTGCTGTTCCGGTGGTTCGCACATGGCTGGGGAGGCCCAAGATGGCGGCCCGCACGGCCCACACGCGGCGCTGCTGGGGTTCGGGGTGGCTTTGGCCCTGCAGACGCTGGCGTAGTGTCCTTTCTTCCCGCAGCCCGAGCAGATCGCATTTTTCGCCGGGCAGCGCGCTCTGAGGTGTTTGGCCTGGCCACAGAAGTAGCATTTCTGGCCTTGGGGCACTGCTGTCTGGCCTTGGGACACTGCTGCGGTAGTTGGGCCGTTGCTGGGATGTGGCTGGGGTGGCCCGGCGCTATGAGACGGTCCTACCGTGTCCCAGGCTGTCGTTCCCCGCGGCGTCCACGGTGCAGAGGAGTAGGCATCCATGCCCCGGTAGACTGCGTCCAATGATAGTGCGAGTTCAGAGGCCTTGTTGAGATCGAGGTCACTCTGCTCCAACAGTCGCTGTCGGGTGTAATTGGACCTGTGGCCCGCTACAAAAGTGTCCCGGATAAGTTCCTCTGTGTACACGGCGGCCTTTACATCCTTACAACCACAGGCCCGGCCAAGCACAGACAGTGCCTGAAGGTATTCCTCGGTCGATTCCCCAGGAGGTGCCTAGCGTACACCTCGTTCACTGGGCGCGTGTACTGGTCCTTGAGGAGCTTGATAGCATCCGCGTACGAGGTCGCGTCCTGGATGACTGAGTACACTTGGTGGTTCACTTTGGAGGTCAGGACATCCAGTTTGTCCTCGTCCGATTTGACCGTTTCAGCGGAGGCGATCAGAAATTTTTCAAAACACCTAAGCCAGTGAGTAAACTTGGTGGATGAGTCCGCCTCCCGATGATCTAAGTCCAGGCATGCTGGTGTGAGGATCTTCTCCATTATAAAAATCTTGTTAATAAAATTGATGCGCTATCAATAACTCAAAAGACTGAGATTAAGCGAGTAATTAACAGGCTTTTATTAACAAGAGAATGAAGGTGTGCCTCGAGTGGTCGACCGGTCCAGAATACAGAGGGACTGTGGAGCAGTCACCTTTATACCTGGACTCGTGGGAGGAGTCAGCCGAGACATGTACAGGCATGTACACAGTGGAATACAAACAGTGGTTTACCACAATAACCTTCTATTCCTTTCTCCCTCATGTGTTTATCTAACTTCCCCTTAAATGCATCTATGCTATTCACCTCAACCACTCCTTGTGATAGTGAGTTCCACATTCTAACCACTCGCTGGGTAAAGAAGTTTATCCTGAATTCCCTATTGGATTTATGATGCATGGAGCTTTTCCTGGGTACCTCCATATTACATTGGTGTATACATTTGTCACCACCTTCTTCGGCAGCACCTCCCAAACCCGCAACCTCTACCACCTAGAAGGACTAGGGCAGCAGGCGCATGGGAACACCACCACCTCCAAGTCACACACCGTCCTGACTTAGAAGTATATCGCCGATCCTTCATCGTCGCTGGGCCAAAATCCTGGAACTCCCTCCCTAACAGCACTGTGGGAGTACCTTCACCACACGGACTACAGTGGTTCAAGAAGACAGCTCACCACCACCTTCTCAAGGACAATTCGGAATGGGCAATAATTGCTGACGTTGCCAGCAATGCCCACATCCCATGAGCGAATAAAAAAAAACCTTTACATTGTATGAGTTTATCAGGCCAGCCTGATTTGTCTGAGGTGTCTACATTCTTCCTTGTGTGTCTCAGATTTAGATCCATGCTGCTTGTTGACCTGTAATTTATGTGCAGTTTAATAATCATTCCCTAGTGCTGGTAAAACCTTTTCTTTCCAAGTTTGATGGACATTTATAGGCATAAAGCAGAGAGTATTGTTCTTTACCATCAGACACTGAATAGTTTTGCACTGTGATTTACATTATGGAGCTGTCTTTGAATAATGACTACAACTAATTCCACATTCTCACTCTTCATCACCCAATGCAATTGATCATCGGAAGAGTCCCAGGTGCACAGAGGAAACCAGCACTGGTACGTTGATTGTTGAGGGTTGTTGTACACAAGAACACTTCCTGTTAACTATTCATGTGAGGTGCCCACCAATTAAATTTGCCAGATTTGTGACAAGAATGTACTTTTTTCTGTGTTGAATTTGAACAGTCTTGTGACTAAAACAGTACACACACGGTTCATTGTGGCTTTCTGTGAACTCGGTTCTGTACAGAATACACATTTTAGGTATGGTAAGCAAAAGTCAATGAATAGGCATTGAGGTGAAGGTTTCTGTAAAACAAAGGTACTCTCTTTGCAGGCTCGAAGGGCCGAATGGCCTACTCCTGCTCCTATCTTCTATGTTTCTTAATGCAGGCTGGATGGGAAACATTCAGTTTCACTATCACCAGTGTATGTAATATGTGTGCTACTTTGAACCTATGGACAGGACTGCACTACTTGTTGGGCGTAGTGATACGCAGTACCACTCCTGGCCATAGGGGTATAAATAGTACTGTGGGTACTGATCTCCCCTCAGTTCCCGCCTGTGGGCATGAAGTAAAGACCTACGTATAGTCCCTACCTCCAACCAGTAAAGACCTGTTTTATTGTTACTGATTAAGTCTGAGTATTAATTACTTGAACAACTCACAGATTTAACACTGGCGACGAGTCTGATTCGGACCCTGCGGCAGTCACTCCACGGCAGCTTCGTCCACAGCCAGGACGTTGCAGAGAGGTTTCCACCCTCTCCACCCCACTGGAAGACATCCTGACCTCGGAGCCTCCATCGGCGACCGTCAGCTTCTTCTCCAGCTTGGTGGTGGGTAAGCCGTTGTCTGAGCCGGGCAGCGACGCGACAGGCAGTCGACCGCGTTGGCCGCACGAACGGGGCTGGGGGAGCTGGAGGAATAGGGCGCGAGAGCCGCTTCGAGCGGGAGGCGTTTCAACGGAGCGATCGCATCTCCTGATAAGAGCCGAGAGCCGCTTCGCGATCCAGCGATCGCATCCGCTGATAAGGGCCGCACTCGGGCGATCGCGGCGAAGATAAGGGCCGCACTCGGGGGCTGAAGGGAGACGGCGTTGGGGGACGGGTGAAGACCGCCAAGCGCGGGAAAACCGCCATTTTGTGGGCGGAGGACGACGGCAAGAGCGGGAAGCCGCCATCTTGGATAGCAGTAAAAAAAAAAAAATCTGAGAAATTGCAAATCTACAATGCCTAAACACGGGAATATTAGCACCTTTGATAGTGACCTCGAAGATTGGGCCATATATGTTGAAAGAGTAAAAAATTATTGTAAGGCCAATAAAATTCGTGACCAAGATAAAGCTCTAACATTATTAAATTTAATGGGTGCGAAGACATACGGGCAATTGAAACACCTGTTATCACCAGATGAACCGGCGGATAAGACGTTCGATGAGATTGTTACTGTCCTGAAAGATCATCTAAACCCCACGCCGCTGATGCTAGCGGAACGATTTAAATTTTACGACAGAAGGCAGCTACAGCATGAAAGCAATGCTGATTATTTGCTGGAATTGCGTAAATTAGCGAAATATTGCCAGTTTGGAACGGGACTGACAGAGGCACTTCGAGACAAATTTGTGTGTGGTTTATTTAAACAGGATACACAAAAGCGACTGCTCGAGGAGAATGAGCTGACGCTTGAGAAGGCGGTCACTATGGCAGCAGCACACGAAGCCGCAGCGAGAGGCACGGCAGTAATGCAGCTACGGTCACCGGAGCTCAGTGCACACAAATTGGGTGTGAGTTCTGGCAAATGTTATCGTTGTGGAAAGACAACGCATGATCAGAACCAGTGTTGGTTTAAAAACCAAGAATGTAGAACTTGTGGTAGGCTTGGACATATAGCTAGAGTATGCAGGTCAGCGAAGAAGACCAGCAACAAGAAGTCACCGCAAGGAAAATACGCAAAGGTACACAAGGTGACCGAACAGGAGTCCGATTCAGACGCTAGCAGTAATGAACTGGCTAGCTTAAGAGTACTCAACGCTGGTAAGGGTGCAGACCTCCAGACAATTTGGGTCACTCTTCAGATAGAAGGAGTCCAAGTAAAACTGGAATTGGACACTGGATCGGCATTGACGGTCATAAATAAGAAAGATTACGGAAAGTTATTCCAACATATTCCCCTACAGGATACGGGGATTATATTGAAAACATACACGGGGCAAAGAGTGTACCCCATCGGGAAAATAGAGGTTGCAGTGGTCCACAAGGGCGAAGACAGTCAAATAATGGACTTATATGTGATATCTGAAGGAGGTCCTCCACTACTAGGACGGGAGTGGATTAGGAAAATGAATATGGACTGGCATTTCCTACAAACAATAACGAGTGAGAACTCGGTGAAGATAGTCGGCCCAGACTCTGGAACGGATGATGGTAAGCCCAACTCAGGTGCAAAAGACAAAGTTTCAGCACAGAATTCCACTGAGCAACAACAACATAGTTTAACTGTGGATTCTGAGTCTGGCAAGTCTACTGATGTGCCCATTTCTGAGGGACACCGGGCTCGAACTCAACTCCATTTCAAACTACAACAGCAATTAGAACAAATGCTTCGCCGTTGTGAGCAAGAGTTGAATGCAACGAAAGAGTTCTTTGATATAGAGTTGGAGAATCTGGAAAGACAACAGAAGCAGCTGATGGAGAAAATGGAACAGGAGCACACAAAACGTCTGATGTCAGAGGAGTTAACGGTCAGCCAACTCCTGCATATGCTGAAGGACAGGACTCTGAAATGGGAAAAACTTGAACACGAACTTCAATATTCAAACGAAAGGGGTTCGGAGCTCTCAAAGGTTATTGGAAGAGCTGAGGTGGCAACACAGACTGAGATGACTGCAACAGAGCAGCCCTTGGATGCCAAAAGTACGCTGACTCACGTCAACGTAGAACAACAGACCGCTGAAACAGCTGCTCCGGTAGAGGGATTGCATAGTCCGATCAATCAATCTCCAAAGGAAGTTGAAGTATTAAAATCACAAATGAGGTCACTAGTAAACGACTTGCTGAAAGCCCAGAAAAAGCTGGATGCAGAGGTACACATGAAGAAGTCTCTTCAGGAAAGATGTCTGGATTTGGAACAAGAGCTGGCTAACGTCCAGCTGGGTATGGAGGAAATAGACGACCCTCTCACTGGTCTAGCTCAGGACGACACCGAATATTACTATGACCTGGTGGACGACACCGAATATTACGATGTCCTGTCCTGCCCAGCTTGTAACTTCGACTCCCAAAGTGCAGAAATCATGGAGGAGCACCAAAAGTCTACGGAACATCGGGAGAAGCTGGCTCTACGACGGAAACAGGAGGAAGAGAAGGAGGAACTGCGCATGCAGCTGGCAGCTGTGGCAGCTGACAATGGAGCCCAGAGAGTCTCCAAGAAGCAGAAAAGGAAAAGTAAAAACAGAAGATGACCCATCTGAACCATTATCACCTCTACCAGATCACACACGTGGTCCCTCCGAACGGAGCCAATTCAGTTCGGAAGTTCAAACTGTTAAATCCATGGAAGGACTATTGAATGAGTCACTCCAGCAACGTGAACCGACTCCACCACAGAGATTGAATCTGTGAACTGTTTTCCGCAGAGACTGAATCTGTGATCTGTTTTGACATGAAGTTATCTATGTATCTATGTTATTCTGTTATGTAAACCTGAAGTTATATATGTATATATGTTATTACGTTATGTTAAATGGGGAGATGACTGTAAAGCTAGGAAGGGAGGAATGTTGTGTATGTAATATGTGTGCTACTTTGAACCTATGGACAGGACTGCACTACTTGTTGGGCGTAGTGATACGCAGTACCACTCCTGGCCATAGGGGTATAAATAGTACTGTGGGTACTGATCTCCCCTCAGTTCCCGCCTGTGGGCATGAAGTAAAGACCTACGTATAGTCCCTACCTCCAACCAGTAAAGACCTGTTTTATTGTTACTGATTAAGTCTGAGTATTAATTACTTGAACAACTCACAGATTTAACACAAAGGTACTCTCTTTGCAGGCTCGAAGGGCCGAATGGCCTACTCCTGCTCCTATCTTCTATGTTTCTTAATGCAGGCTGGATGGGAAACATTCAGTTTCACTATCACCAGTGTTGGAGAAACCAACAGTCCTGTCATCATCAAAGACTGGTGTTCTATTTAACGTTGATAAGGCGAATACAACCTTTTGTCTCAGTTTAACTTCACAGGAGTTCTCCCACACCAGCTTTGCAACCGATCAATCAGGCCCAGCCTGAGATAGATGGGTTTGATTGACAACTGCATCTGAGACCTTTCAGAAGGAGACATGGGTCACTGATTTCCATAGTCCTCTTTAACGGGCAGCTCCACGGTCATAGGTCTTCAGCTTACGGGTCTTATTGGGCTTCAAGTGTTGTTCAGCAGTCGGTTTTCACTTATCTTCAGGTTTTTGGACAGTCGCCCGAGTGTGTTGGGAGCAGCCAATAGAAATAGCCGAGTTAGTTTACAGATGGTAGCCTGGTCTCTAGGATAATTTTGGAGTCTGTATTTTGAAGTGTGTGTTTAGTGAGAAACTGAGTGCCATCCTTATTATTTAATGTATTGAGGAGGTTAGAGTAATGTACATTTCACTGTATTATACTGTTTACTGTTCATTGATCGGCAAATAACACCACTTGTTGGTTCAAAGCACGAGTCTTAAGTCTTGTAACAATGCATATTCAGCCTGCTTTTGAAGAAGGAAAAAAGTAAGACTTGCATTTCTATAGCGCCTTTCACGACCTCAGGCTGTCCCAAAGCGCTTCGCAGCCAATGAAGTGCATTTTGAAGTGTAGTCATTGTTGTAGTGTAGGAAACGAGGCAGCCAATTTGCACACATCAAGCTCCCACAAACAGCACTGTGATAATGACCACTCTTCGGCCACTGGGAGAAGGCAATTGAGGAGGATTCTTGCGATGACTTTCGCTGTGGCAGACAGCAGGGAAACTCCTCTGTAATTACCGCAATCGGACTTGTAACCTTTCTTGAAGATGGTCACAATTACGCCATCTCTGAGATCCCCTGACATGCTCTCCTCCTTCCAGATAAGAAAAATGAGTTCATGAATTCGTGCCAGTAGTGCTTCTCCGCTATGCTTTAGTGCCTTGGCGGGGATTCCATCTGCTCCTGAGGCCTTGTTGTTCTTCAGTTGTCGGATGGCCTTTTCAACCTCATGCCGGGCTAGGATTGTGCTGAGATGGTGGCAGGTAGCATGCTGCGGGATGGAGTTGAGGACACTCGCGTCGAAGACAGAGTCGCGGTTAAGGAGATCTTTGAAGTGCATCTTCCAGCGGGCACTGACTGCCTCTCTGTCCTTGATGAGTACCTCTCCGTTCTTGGCCCGCAGTGGGGTAGGGCCTTGGGTGCTTGGGCCGTAGATGGTCTTGACTGCGCTAAAGAATCCACGCACGTCGTGGTTGTTGGCTAGCTGCTGGCTCTCCTGTGCTTTCTCCACCCACCATCTGCTCTTTAGGTCGCGAGTTTTTTGTTGGACCTCGGCCTTCAGGCATCTGTAGAGCTGCTTTCTTGCTCTCGAGTTCTGTTGCTGTTTCCAGATCAGGAATGCCTTGCGCTTGCAGCTTATTAGCTCCTTCTCCCAGTGGCCAAAGAGCTCCTCCCAGAGTCGCAATGCGGATTCTGCCCACTAAGGGGCACAATGGATATGATCTTCACCGCACGCCAATTACAAGAGAAATGCAGGGAACAGCACCAACCGCTGTACATGGCCTTCTTTGATCTCACAAAGGCCTTCAACACTCTCAACCATGAGGGATTATGGAGTGTCCTCCTCAAATTCGGCTGCCCTCAAAAGTTTGTCACCATCCTCCGCCTGCTTCATGACGACATGCAAGCCGTGATCCTGACCAACGGTTCCACCACAGACCCAATTCATATACGAACTGGGGTCAAGCAAGGCTGTGTCATCGCACCAACGCTCTTCTCGATCTTCCTTGTTGCAATGCTCCATCTCACTCTCAGTAAGCTCCCCGCTGGAGTGGAGCTAATTTACAGAACAAACGGGAAACTGTTCAACCTCCGTTGCCTCCAGTCCAGATCCAAGGTCGTCCCATCCTCTGTCGTCGAATTACAGTACGCAGACGACACTTGCATCTGCGCTCACTCGGAGGTCGAACTCCAAACCATCGTCAACACCTTCACCGAAGCGTACGAGAGCATAGGCCTTACACTAAACATCCGTAAGACAAAGGTCCTCTACCAACCTGCCCCCGCCACACAATACTGCCCCCCGATTATCAAAATCCACGACAAGGCCTTGGACAACGTGGACCACTTTCCATACCTTGGGAGCCTACTGTCAACAAGGGCAAACGTTGACAAGGAAGTCCAACACCGCCTTCAGTGTGCCAGTGCAGCCTTCGGTTGCCTAAGGAAGAGAGTGTTTGAAGACCAGGACCTCAAAACTGGCACTAAGCTCATGGTCTACAGAGCAGCAGTGACATGTATGCTGTATGCCTCAGAGACATGGACCATGTACAGCAGGCACCTCAAAGCACTGGAGAGGTACCAGCAACGCTGCCTTCACAAGATCCTGCAAATCCATTGGCAGGATAGGTGCACCAACATCAGTTTTCTTGCTAGGCCAACATCCCCAGCATTGAAACTTTGACCACGCTCGATCAGCTCCGATGGACTGGTCACATTGTCCGCATGCCCAATACGAGACTCCCAAAACAAGCGCTCTACTTGGAGCTCCGGCACGGCAAGAGAGCCCCAGGTGGGCAGAGAAAATGCTTCAAGGACAACCTCAAAGTCTCCTTGAAAAAGTGTAACATCCCCACCGACACCTGGGAATCCCTGGCCCAAGACCGCACAAAGTGGAGGAGAAGCATCCGGGAAGGCACCGAACACCTCGAGTCTCTTCGCCGGGAGCAAGCGGAAGCCAAGCGCAGGCAGCGCAAGGAGCGCACGTCAACCCAAGCACACCACCCACCCACCCCTTCAACCACCATCTGCCCCACCTGTGACAGAGACTGTAGGTCCTGCATTGGACTAATCAGTCACCTGCGAACTCATTTTTTAATGTGGAAGCAAGTTATCCTCGGTTCCGAGGGACTGCCTAAGAAGAAGAAGGATAATGACTAGCTAATCTGTTTTAGTGATGTTGATTGAAGGATAAATATTGGCCAGGACACCAGGGATAACTCCCCTGCTCTTCTTTGAAATAGTGCTAGGGGATCGCTTATATCCACCTGAGAGGGCAGACGGGGCTTCGGTTTAACGTCTCATCCAAAAGACGGCACCTCCGGCAGTGCAGCACTCCCTCAGCACTACACTGGAATCACGTCAAGTGAGGCATTCCAGTGGCTGGTGTATAGAGTAACGGATCTGATTCCTGGATTTCACTATCACTTACCTAAAATATTGGGAGAGAGAGGTGCACTCTGAATCGTAGGGGACGTGAGGCCCATGTACGAGAATGGCAGGTGACGCTCATCCTGAGAAAACATGGGGGGAATTTTAACACTGGGGCGGGATGTGCAGACTGTCTGTTGGAGGCCTGGTCTGTTTTAATGGCCAGGCTTCACCAACTTCCCGCTGGCCAGCTGCCCGCCCAAAACAGGCATCCAGAGGCAGGTCGCCGGCTTTCAGCCTGTGACGATTGTGCAGCCCAAAAGCAGTCGGACAAGTCACGGGGAAGGGGTGGGGGGAGGCGGTGCAGGAGGGTGGGAAGGGGGGCAGTAGCCCAAGCTCTCATTGTGGAACTGAAGAGCACATGTTGCTCCTCCTGGCCCCACAAAGATCAGTTGTAAACTTATCTTATAGGGCCCCCGCTGGCTGTCTTCCAGGTGTTACTGAGCGGGCGTCCACAGTGAGCGACTTGCACTGTGGGCAGTTAAAATAGCACTAGGGTGGTATCTCAGTGAGAGGACTTGGAACGGCACCCATTTGGGAGGCTCCTGCCTCAGTCAGAAGGGCTCCTTAGCCATCCCGGAGAAAAATACGGCGTTAAAACAGCCCCATGGTGGGAAACACACGGTAAGTGCACCGTTTAGATTTTAACTCTCACCCTGCTCGATTTCCGCGGGGAGAGGGAGTTAAAACTCCCCAACCCTCATCTAGTCCAAAAATGCAAAAATGGGACGACTCCTTTACCCTACGGCATTGTTTTGTAAATAATGCATTGACCCTGTAATTTTATCAGGGTGCGCTGCTCAGAATTATCTCGAAGGGAATTGCTTTTAGATTCAAGTGGAATACTGCAAATAAATTTTCCAGCTAACCATTACTCGGTTCAGTTTGCCTTGCCAAGGCACCTGGGATGAATTAACCTCCGTCAGCTCACACTTGTGGACAATGTTTGGATCCTGGTTTGTTTTGTTGAGGAACGAGACTGCTTATCGTCTCCTGTGAAGCACTTCATCTTAAGTTCTGTACAACAAATTGAAAAGGTCTCGTTTGAATATTTTGTTAGATTAACCCTTGGTGAACTCTCTCAGGACATCTAGTGCTGTGTCGGACTGTTGACTATAGGATTAAATTCTCCATTTCTCTGCTCCTGGTACAAGCAGGGAGTGCACCGTGCGAAATTGTTCACCCCAGTCAATGAATATTATGGGCTCGGGGATGAACAGCTTTGCAACATATACGCCGTGTGCCCCCGAAGCACTGAGATGGAAAACTGCTCGTTTTGCCCAATAGCTTGATCCTGCAAATAATTCTATTGCTGAATAAACAAGTTTAATAAAAAAAATATATATATAGCCCTTTTCACGATCTTGGGACGTCCCAAAGCACTTCACAGGCAATTAAGTATTTAAAAAAAGTAGTCACTGTTGTAATGTAGTAGCCAATTTGCGCACAGCAAGCTCCCACAAGCAGCAGTAAGATAATAAACAGATAATCTGTTTTAGTGATGTTAGTTGAGGGATAAATATTGGTCAGGGCACCAGGGAGAACTCCCCTGTTTTCCCCTCAAAATAGTGCGGTGGGATCTTTTACAACCACCTGAGAGGGCAGACACCGGCTTAATGTTTCATCTGAAAGACAACACCTCCCAACAATGCAGCACTCCCTCAGCACTGCACTGAAGAGTCAGCTTAGATTTTGTGCTGAAGTCTCTGGAGTGGGATTTGAACCCACAACCTTCTGACTCAAGAGGCAAGTGTGCTACCCACTGAGCCACAGCTGACACCCATTGAGCATGTTACATAAAGTGTCTGGCATGGCTGGTATCACTCTTCTGAAGAGATGAGAGACAAAGCTGGAGCCTTTGTGCTTTTCAGCAGTAACTCTACAATGGAAGGAGGAGATTGTTTGCCCTGCGACATATAAACGGTTACATTTCAGATCATAGGGTGTGCAGGCTTCTTTAAGGGAGCTACCTTCTGCAGTCAGAGTAAATGTTGGGAATCTTTCTCAAGTAAGGACTGACCTCAAACTCTGCAGGCTTTACTTGGTGAAAGTTTATTTAAATTGGCCCTGCTGAGAGGTTTGTAAGAGTGGCAGAAAGTAGTTTTAACAAACCGTGTCACAAAATGTCAGAGAGAAGGTCACTTGTCACTCAGGCTGATTAAATCTCTGTCTGATATGCATGGACATACTCAGTGATTAGCATGGGAGCTGGAGAATGTCACCATCATCTGCCGGTTTACTCAGCTGGTTTTCCTAACCACTGAGTTGGAAGAGTTTCATAGAATGATACAGCACAGGAGGTCATTCAGCCCATCGTTCCTGCGCCAGCTCTTTGAAAGAGCTATCCAATTAGTCTCACTCCCCTGCTCTTTCCCTATAGCCCTGCAATTTTCTCCCTTCAAATATTCATCCAATTTCCTTTTGCAAGTTCCTATTGAATCTGCTTCCACCAGCCTTTCAGGGAGTGCATTCCAGATCACAACAACTTGCCGCGTCAAGAAATATTCGCCTCATCTCCCCTCTGGTCATTTTGCCAATTACCTTAAATCTGTGTCCTCTGGTTACCGACCCTCCTGCCACTGGAAACAGTTTCTCCCTATTTAGTCTATCAAAACTCCATTCATAATTTTGTACACCTCTATTAAATCTCCCCTTAACCTCGCTGCTCTAAGAAGAACAATCCCAGTTTCTTTAATCGCTCCACATAACTGAAGTCCTTCATCCCTGGTACAATTGTAATAAATCTCCACTACACCTTCTCTAAGGCCTTGACATCCTTCCTAAATTGTGGTGCCCAGAATTGGTCGTAATTCTCCAGCTGAGGCCTAACAAGTGATTTATAAAGGTTCAGTATAACTACCTTGCTTTTTTACTCTATGGACTGAATTTTAACAGGGAGGGCGGGCTCCAAAGCGGTTGGGAAACCCAGGAGAACGGGGTTTCCCGAATTTAACAACAGAATGGGAAGCCTCTGTTTCCCACCCGCAGCCAGCCAGATTGAGAGGCTGGCTGGCTGGCTCCAAGCGGGTAGGCCTGCAGCACTAGGCCACACGGAGGAGGGTGGGAGGGAGGGATCACGTGGGGGACAGGAGCGGCCAGAGGAGCGGGGGTGATGTATTAGCGATCGTGGGCCGGGACCAGCATTGTGGGGGGGGGGGGCGGGTCCAGAACATCGTGATCGTGGGCTGGGACCAGTATGGTGGGGTGGGGGGGTCCAGAACATCGTGATCGTGGGCTGGGACCAGTATTGGGGGAGTCCAGAACATCGTGATCGTGGGCTGGGACCAGTATGGTGGGGTGGGGGGGTCCAGAACATCGTGATCGTGGGCTGGGACCAGTATGGTGGGGTGGGGGGGTCCAGAACATCGTGATCGTGGGCTGGGACCAGTATTGGGGGAGTCCAGAACATCGTGATCGTGGGCTGGGACCAGTATGGTGGGGTGGCGGTGGTCCAGAACATCGCGATCGTGGGCCAGCTGGAGGAGTGGGGTGAGGGGGTGGGGGCCAGAGGAGTGGGGTGAGGGGGCGGGGTCTGAAGGGATTGGGGGCCAGAGGAGCGGGGTGGAGGGGCGGGGTCTGAAGGGATTGGGGGCCGGAGGGGCGGGGTCTGAAGGGATTGGGTGCCAGAGGAGCGGGGTGAGGGGGCGGGGTCTGAAGGGATTGGGGGCGGGAGGAGCGGGATGAGGGGGCGGGGTCTGAAGGGATTGGGGGCGGGAGGAGCGGGGTGAGGGGGCGGGGTCTGAAGGGATTGGGGGCCAGAGGAGCAGGGTGGAGGGGCGGGGTCTGAAGGGATTGGGGGCCAGAGGAGCGGGGTGAGGGGGCAGGGTCTGAAGGGATTGGGGGCCGGAGGAGCGGGGTCTGAAGGGATTGGGGGCGGGAGGAGCGGGGTTTGGGGCCGGGAGGAGCGGGGTGAGGGGGCGGGGTCTGAAGGGATTGGGGGCGGGAGGAGCGGGGTGAGGGGGCGGGGTCTGAAGGGATTGGGGGCGGGAGGAGCGGGGTGAGGGGGCGGGGTCTGAAGGGATTGGGGGCCAGAGGAGCAGGGTGGAGGGGCGGGGTCTGAAGGGATTGGGGGCCGGAGGAGCGGGTGGAGGGATTGGGGGCCGGAGGAGCAGGGTGAGGGGGCGGGGTCTGAAGGGATTGGGGGCCAGAGGAGCAGGGTGGAGGGGCGGGGTCTGAAGGGATTGGGGGCCAGAGGAGCAGGGTGGAGGGGCGGGGTCTGAAGGGATTGGGGGCCAGAGGAGCGGGGTGAGGGGGCGGGGTCTGAAGGGATTGGGGGCGGGAGGAGCGGGGTGAGGGGGCAGGGTCTGAAGGGATTGGGGGCGGGAGGAGCGGGGTGAGGGGGCGGGGTCTGAAGGGATTGGGGCGGGAGGAGCGGGGTGAGGGGGCGGGGTCTGGAGGGATTGGGGGCCAGAGGAGCAGGGTGGAGGGGCGGGGTCTGAAGGGATTGGGGGCCAGAGGAGCAGGGTGGAGGGGCGGGGTCTGAAGGGATTGGGGGCCAGAGGAGCGGGGTGAGGGGGCGGGGTCTGAAGGGATTGGGGGCGGGAGGAGCGGGGTCTGAAGGGATTGGGGCCGGAGGAGCGGGGTGAGGGGGCAGGGTCTGAAGGGATTGGGGGCCGGAGGAGCGGGGTGAGGGGGCAGGGTCTGAAGGGATTGGGGGCCGGAGGAGCGGGGTCTGAAGGGATTGGGGCTGGAGGAGCGGGGTGAGGGGGCAGGGTCTGAAGGGATTGGGGGCCGGAGGAGCGGGGTCTGAAGGGATTGGGGCCGGAGGAGTGGGGTGAGGGGGTGGGGTCTGAAGGGATTGGGGCCGGGAGGAGCGGGGTCTGAAGGGATTGGGGGCCGGAGGAGCGGGGTCTGAAGGGATTGGGGCTGGAGGAGCGGGGTGAGGGGGTGGGGTCTGAAGGGATTGGGGCCGGGAGGAGCGGGGTCTGAAGGGATTGGGGGCCGGGAGGAGCGGGGTGAGGGGGCAGGGTCTGAAGGGATTGGGGCCGGGAGGAGCGGGGTCTGAAGGGATTGGGGGCCGGAGGAGCGGGGGCGAGTGCGGGAGGCCTTGTGGGGGGGCTTGTGGTGGGAATCTGAGGCCTGGGGGTTGATCGGAGGCCTTGTGAGAATGGGCTAGGCAGGGACTCTGGATCCAGGAGGTAAGTGTATAGGCACTTACCTCCTGGACCCAGCAGTCCTCGCATTGCATTAGCTGGCGGGTTTCACAAGGTGTGCAAAACCCGACCAGCTAAAGTTAAATACAAAATGGAGGTTGAAGAAAAGGCTTCCAGCCTCATTATAATATTCTAGTCATAGACCCTACTTTGCTAGTTTTCTCTCACTATCGTGCCCCTTATTCTCAATCCTTGTCTGCCAATTTATTCTCACTGTGGTGATCTGTTAGCTTTGGTCCAGTCTGTTCGTCTCCTCTCACTGTGATTTCTCCTATCCTCAGACCTTAATCGTACAGTCTCCTGTCACTGTTTCCTGTCCCATTCACTGCCCTCGGCTCTCCGTCTCTTGTCCTTGTGATGTCTCCTGCTTTCAACTCCAATGTCCTGTCACATGATATCTCCTACTCTCAGCCTCAGTATCACCGATATCTCTTACTCTCTGCCCCAGGCTCTCAGTCTCCTGTCACTGTGAAATCTCCTACTCTTAGCCCAAGTCTGCCAGTCTCCTCTCACTGGTACATCCTACTCTATTTGCCAGTCTCTTCTCAGTCTCTAATCATTTCTGTTTCCTTTTTAAGGTCTTCAGAAATCCTACCCAGTGGATCCCATTTAATTTGACCTCAATTGTAAGCAGCTATTCATTTGTGAATCACTTTTAACAAGAAGAATACACTACTAGGTGTATTCTATAGGCCACCAACTAGTGGGAAAGATATAGAGGAGCAAATTTGCAGGGAAATTACAGAGAGGTGCAAGAACTATAGAGTAGTGATAATGGGGGATGTCAACTATCCTAATATGGACTGGGATAGTAATAGTGTAAAGGGCAGAGATGGGCAAGAATTTCTGAAGTGTGTTCAGGAGAACTTTCTTGATCAGTACGTTTCCGACCCAACGAGGAAGGAGGCATTGCTGGATCTGGTTCTGAGGAATGAGGTGGAGCAAGTGTCAGTTGGGGAACATTTAGGGAACAATGATCATAGTATCATAAGGTTTAGATTAGCTATGGAAAAGGACAAGGAGCAATCTAGAATCAAAATACTTAATTGGAGGAAGGCAAATTTCAGTGGGTTGAGAATGGATCTGGCTCAGGTAAATTGGAATCAAAGATTGGCAAAACTGTCATCGAACAGTGGGCTGCCTTTAAAGTGGAGATGGTTCGGGTACAGTCGAGGTACCTTCCCACAAGGGGGAAAGGTAGGGCAACTAAAGCCAGAGCTACCTGGATGACGAAAGAGATAGAGAGGCCACAGTAAATAATAATTCTAATAGGTCTAAGAGCGTTAAAAAAACAAGTCTGAAGGCTTTGTGTCTTAATGCGAGGAGCATTCGTAATAAGGTGGATGAATTGGCTGCGCAAATAGAGGTAAACGAATATGATTTGGTTGGGATTACGGAAACGTGGCTCAAGGATGGCCAAGGCTGGGAACTCAACATCCAGGGGTATTTGATATTCAGGAAAGATAGGCAAAAAGGAAAGGGAGGTGGGGTAGCATTACTGGTTAAAGATGGGATTAACACAATTGTAAGGAAAGATATTAGCTCTGATACGTGGAATCTGTATGGGCAGAATTGAGAAATACTAAGGGGCAGAAAACGTTAATGGGAGTGGTATATAGACCTCCAAACAGTAAGGCGGAGGTTGGGGATGGCATTAAAAGGGAAATTAAAGAAGCGTGCAATAAGGGCACTGCAGTCATCATGGGTGACTTTAATCTACATATAGATTGGGCTAACCAAATTAGTAACAATACTGTGGAGGAGGAATTCCTGGAGTGTTTACGGGATGCTTTCCTGGACCAATATGTCGAGGAACCAACCAGAGATCAGGCCATCTTAGACTGGATATTATGTAACAAGAAAGGATTAATTAGCAATCTTGTTGTACGAGGCCCCTTGGGTCAGAGCGATCATATTATGATCGAATTCGTCATTAAGAGGGAGAATGAAGTAGTTGACTCAGAGACTAGGGTCCTAAATTTAAATAAAGGAAACTATGATGGTCTGAGGCGCGAGTTGGGTAGGATTGATTGGGGAATGTCACTCAAAGGGTTGACGGTGGATAGGCAATGGCAAACATTCAAAGACCGAATGGATGAACTACAGAATTTGTTCATCCCAGTTTGGCATAAAAATAAAACAAAAAAGGTGACTCAACCGTGGCTAACAAGGGAAATTAGGGATAGCATAAGATCCAAGGAGAGGACATATAAATTGGCCAGAAAAAGCAATAATCCTGAGGATTGGGAGCAGTTTAGGATTCAACAAAGGAGGACAAAGGGATTAATTAAGAAGGGGAAAATAGAATATGAGAGTAAGCTAGCTGGGAACATAAAAACTGACTGTAAAAGCTTTTATAGATATGTGAAGAGAAAAAGATTGGTGAAGTCAAGCGTAGGTCCCTTGCAGTCAGAGTCAGGGGAATTTATAATGGGGAACAAAGAAATGGCAGACCAACTAAATACATATTTTGGTTCTGTCCTCACAAAGGAGGACACAAATAACCTCCCAGAGATGCCGGGGAACATAGGGTCTGATGAAAGGGTGGAACTGAAGGAAATCAGTATTTGTAGGGAAATGGTGTTAGGAAAATTGATGGGACTGAAGGCCGATAAATCCCCAGGGCCTGATAATCTACATCCTAGGGTACTTAAGGAAGTGGCCCTAGAAATAGTAGATGCATTGCTGGTCATCTTCCAGAACTCGATAGACTCTGGAACAGTACCCATGGATTGGAGGGTAGCTAATGTTACCCCACTATTCAAAAAAGGTTGTGGTATCTTGAGCGGGCCATAGATGGAGACAGACACATAACATAACATGGTTTAATCAACCCTTGCACATAAAAGCTTCTGCCATGAGGCAGCCAAAACAAAGAGTACAACAGTACAGATCAGACTTAACTCAGGAGAGCAATTGCCACAGCACCACCTGGTGGATCAGGTTACACATAACTTCCCAGGTTACTACACTCCTCCCCCCTTAAGATTGCTGTATGCAATTCTTAAACAATAACCCTTACTAGGTGATGCGCCATCAATTACTCAAAAGACTGAGGTTGAGCGAGTAACAATCAGGCTTTTATTAACTAAAGAATGAAGGTCTTGTCTCGAGTGGTCGACCCGTCCAGAATACTAAGGGACTGGGAGGTAGTCACTTATATACCTGGAATAGTGGGAGGAGTCAGCCGAGGCATGTCCAGACCTGTACCTAGTAGAATACACATACAGACACAGACAGGTATAACAGTGGTTTACCACATTCACCCCTTGTTTAAAAATGAGTCCGGCGGGGTGAAGTGTATTTAAAAGTTCATGTATTGGAGTCTCTCCGGAGGTCTTGTCTGCCGCTGTGATCGACATGGCGACGGCAGGGGTGGTGGAGCTTCCGGCGTTGCGTCCCGTGTAGGCTGGGGCCCTGGAGTGTAGTCCTCGTGGGTGACGGTCCAAGGCGAGCCGGCTGCTGGGGTTGGATATCGGGTCGTGGGGGGGGGTGGTAATGGGTAGTGGGTTACAGCGGTCCCCGAGGGTGCGAGGTCTCGTATGGAGACTGTGTCGTAGTGGGTTACAGCGGTCCCCAAGGGTGCGAGGTCTCGTATGGAGACTGTGTCCTCCCGCCCGTCCGGGTACGCAATGTAAGCGTACTGGGGGTTGGCGTGGAGGAGGTCGACCCTCTCGACCAGGGGGTCCATTTTATTGGCCCTCACGTGTCTTCTCAGTAGTACCGGCCCTGGGGACGTCAGCCATGGCGGTAACGATGTCCCCGATGTGGACTTCCTTGGGAAGACAAACATTTTCTCGTGAGGGGTGGCATTGGTGGCAGTGCAGAGCAGTGACTGAATCGAGTGGAGCGCATCGGGGAGCACCTCCTGCCAGCAGGAGGTCGGAAGGCCCCTAGACTTTAAGGCTAGTAGGGCGGCCTTCCAAACTGTTGCATTCTCTCTTTCCACCTGTCCGTTCCCCCGGGGGTTGAAACTGGTGGTCCTGCTTGTGGCTATACCCCTAGCGAGCAGGTACTGGCGGAGTTCGTCGCTCATAAACGATGAGCCCCGGTCGCTATGGATATAGCTGGGGAAACCGAACAGGGTGAAGAGGCTGTTCAGAGATTTAATGACCGTGGCACTGGTCATGTCCGGGCAGGGGATGGCGAACGGGAACCGGGGGTACTCGTCAATGATGTTGAGGAAGTACACATTGCGGTCGGAGGAGGGGAGAGGCCCTTTGAAATCGACGCTCAGGCGTTCGAAAGGGCGAGTGGCTTTTATCAGGTGGGCTCTGGTCTATAAAAGTGCGGTTTGCACTCAGCGCAGACTTGGCAGTTCTTGGTCATGGTCCTGACCTCCTCGATGGAGTAAGGCAGGTTGCGGGCCTTGATGAAGTGGAAGAACCTGGTGACCCCCGGGTGGCAGAGGTCATTGTGGAGGGCCCTCAGCCTATCGATCTGCGCGCTGGCGCAGGTGCCACGCGATAGGGCATCTGGGGGTTCATTGAGCTTCCCAGGCCGGTACAAGATCTCGTAATTGTAGGTGGAAAGTTCGATTCTCCACCTCAAGATCTTGTCATTTTTGATTTTGCCCCTCTGCTTGTTGTTGAACATAAAAGCAACTGAACGCTGGTCAGTGAGCAGGGTAAATCGTTTTCCGGCCAGGTAGTGCCTCCAATGACGCACAGCCTCCACGATAGCCTGGGCCTCCTTCTCGACCGCGGAGTGTCTGGTCTCCGGGCCCTGGAGGGTTCGTGAGAAGAATGCCACAGGTCTCCCCGCCTGATTAAGGGTGGCGGCCAGAGCGAAGTCGGACGCATCGCTTTCCACCTGGAAGGGGATGGATTCGTCCACTGCGTGCATGGTGGCTTTGGCAATGTCTTCCTTGATACGGTGGAAGCCTAAGCGGGCCTCTGCCGTCACGGGAAAAGAGGTGGACTTGATCAGCGGACGGGCTTTGTCTGCATAGTAGGGGACCCACTGAGCGTAGTAGGAAAAAAACCCTAGGCACCTCTTCAGAGCTTTTAGGCAGTGGGGCAGTGGGAGTTCCATAAGGGGACGCATCCGGTCCGGGTCGGGACCGATGACCCCGTGTTCCACAACACAGCCAAGGATGGCGAGGCGGTCTGTGCGGAATATGCACTTCTCCTTGTTATATGTCAGGTTCAGGAGTTGGGCGGTGCGGAGGAATTTCTCGAGGTTTGCGTCATGGTCCTGCAAGCCATGGCCGCAGATGGTCACATTATCTAGGTAAGGGAAAGTGGCCTGCAGCTCGTTTTGATCGACCATTCGGTCCATATCCCTTTGGAAGACGGAGACCCCGTTGGTAACGCCGAAGGGAACCCTAAGGAAGTGATAGAGGCGGCCGTTTGCCTCAAAAGCAGTATACTGGCGGTCTTCAGGGCTGATGGGGAGCTGATTTCAGGTCAGTGGTCGAAAAGACGCGGTACTGCGCGATCTGGTTGACCATGTCAGCTATGCGGGGGAGTGGGTAGGCGTCCAGCAGGGTGTAGCAGTTTATTGTTTGGCTGTAGTCGATGACCAGGCGTTGTTTCTCGCCGGTCTTAACGACCACAACCTGGGCTCGCCAGGGCCTGGAGCTGCCCTCAATAATCCCCTCCTTCAGGAGCCGTTCCACTTCGGTTTTGATGAAAACCCTGTCCCCGGCACTGTATCGCCTGCTCTTTGTGGCGATGGGCTTACAGTCGGGGGTGAGGTTAGCAAACAGTGGGGGGGGTGGGACTCTGAGTGTGGAGAGGTTGCATCTGGTGCGCGGCGGGCAATTTGGAGGCTGCTGGCTGCGGACTGTGAGTGGGGGGAGGGGGCCACCGTACGCCATCGTAACGCTTTTGAGGTGGCACTGGAAATCCAACCCCAGTAGAACGGCAGCGCAGAGGTCGGGCAGGACCAGGAGTTTAAAATTATTGAACACAGTCCCGTCTACTACTAGTGTCACCACGCAGTAGCCGCCAATGTCCGCTGACTGGGACTCGGAGGCCATAGAAATCCGCTGGTGCGCAGGCAGGACTGGGAGAGAGCAACGCCGCACCATGTCGGGGTGGATGAAGCTCTCTGTGCTCCCGGAGTCAAAAAGGCAGTTTATTGCATGGCCGTTTACCTTAACGTCCATTTTGGACCGAGCTAGCTGGTGCGGTCTCGTTTGGTCCAGCGTCACAGAGGCCAGCGTAGGGGTCGGTGTGTCGCTGCGAGTATCAGATGGGGAGGGGTTGGCGGTCTGCTGCGTCCCGGCTGGTGTCCAAGATGGCGGCGTCCATGATTCCCATGTGGCTGGAGTCGTCCAAGATGGCTGCTGCTGTGGTGGTTCGCACATGGCTGGGGAGGCCCAAGATGGCGGCCGGCACGGCCCACACGCGGCGCTGTTGGAGGCCCAAGATGGCGGCCGGCACGGCCCACACGCGGCGCTGTTGGGGGCCCAAGATGGCGGCTCGCACGGCCCACACGCGGCGCTGCTGGCGTTCGGGGTGGCTTTGGCCTTGCAGATGCTGGCGTAGTGTCCCTTTTTCCCGCAGCCCGAGCAGGTCGCATTCTTCGCCGGGCAGCGCGCTCTGGGGTGTTTGGCCTGGCCACAGAAGTAGCATTTCTGGCCTTGGGATACTGCTGTCTGGCTTTGGGACACTGCTGCGGTAGTTGGGCCGTTGTTGGGCTGTGGCTGGGGTGGCACGGTGCTATGGGGCTGTCCTACCGTGTCCCAGGTTGTTGTTCCCCGCGGCGTCCACGTTGCAGAGGAGTAGGCATCCATGCCCCGGAAGGCTGCGTCCAGAGTTAGTGCGATGTCGGAGGCTTTGTCGAGGGTGATGTCACTCTGCTCCAGCAGTCGCTGTCGGGTGTAGTTGGACCTGTGGCCCGCTACGAAGGCATCCCGGATCAGTTCCTCCGTGTACTTAGTGGGCGTTACCGCCTTACACCCACAGGCCCGGCCAAGCACGGACAGTGCTTGGAGGTATTCCTCAGTCGATTCCCCAGGTTGTTGCTTGCGACTCCCCAGAAGGTGCCTAGCGTATACTTCGTTCACAGGGCGCGTGTACTGGGTCTTGAGGAGCTGGAGGGCGGCTGTGTACGAGGTCGCGTCCCGGATGACTGAGTACACTCGGTGGTTCACCTTGGAGAACAGGACAGACAGTTTGTCCGCATCCGTTTCGACCGCAGTGGAGGCAGTCAGGAATGTCTCGAAGCACGTGAGCCAGTGAGCAAACTTGGTGGAAGCATCCGCTTCCCGACTGTCCAGGTCCAGGCATGCTGGTGTGAGGATCTTCTCCATTATAAAAAATTTAGTTAATAAAATTGATGCGCCATCAATTACTCAAAAGACTGAGGTTGAGCGAGTAACAATCAGGCTTTTATTAACTAAAGAATGAAGGTCTTGTCTCGAGTGGTCGACCCGTCCAGAATACTAAGGGACTGGGAGGTAGTCACTTATATACCTGGAATAGTGGGAGGAGTCAGCCGAGGCATGTCCAGACCTGTACCTAGTGGAATACACATACAGACACAGACAGGTATAACAGTGGTTTACCACACTAGGTACGACATTTTAACTAACCAGTATGCTCTAACCATGGTTAACCCCTGACTAATTTAACAGGTTTGTATAAGTCTTTCTGGTTGCTTGCGAATCCTTTGTGAACGTCTTAATTCCACTTGTGGTGGATTCTCAGATTCATTTGCACTTGAGATTGGAGTAGTCTCTGATGTTGGTTTTACTCTGTCCCGCTGTGGCCTGGCAGTACCAGTGTCCACTGGCACCTTATAAGCCATGCTGGGTCCTGGAACAGCCTCCTCTACTGCCCTTTGTTCCATCTGAGGCAGTTCCCCCTGCTGCTGGCTGAAAAGCTGATCCACATGCCGACAAACCCCTCGACCATCCCCTAGTAATACGGAGTACGACACAGGTCCTGTAATGTCCTGGATTAGTCCTGGTATCCATTTAGGTCCATAACCGAAGTTCCGGGTGTACACAGAGACCCCTATGGCGAAATGGTGAGCTTTAGTATGTTTGTCATGGTACGCTTTTTGGTTTGTTTGTTTTGTCTCAACCTTGCTTTTGAGATCTGGGTGTATCAGGTCTAACGTGCACCACAACTTTCTCCCCATCATCAACTCAGCCGGAGAAAGCCCCGTGGTAGCTTGGGGTGTTATACGATAACTAAACAAGGCTCTATTGAGCTTGGTCTCCAGGGTGTCACCTGAGCTCTTCCTCATGAGCTCCTTAAAAGTCTGCATGGCTCGCTCGGCTAACCCATTTGAGGCTGGATGATACGGAGCCGAGGTGACGTGTGATTCCATTCCTTACCATGAATTCTTTGCTCCCTTCACTAACAAAACACTGTGCATTGTCGGATACAATCATTTCTGGAATACCATGCATGCTGAAGCTGTTCCTGAGACAATTCAGTGTGGCATCAGTTGTCGCAGATCTCACTGGATAAACGTCGATCCACTTTGAGTGAGCGTCTACCAGCACCAAAAACATTTTGCCCCTAAAAGGTCCCGCATAGTCTATGTGAATTCTCCTCCAGGGTTTGCTGGGCCACTCCCAGGGATGGAGTGGTGCCCCGGCAGGTGCTTTCCTCTGTTCCTGACATATAGTGCATGACTTTACCTTTGACTCAATTTCAGCATCCAAGTTAGGCTGCCACAGGTAGCTCCTAGCCAGTCCTTTCATTCTAGTCATTCCTGGGTGCGATTGATGCAACTGTTCCATCAAAGTAGAGCATCCCCGCTCTGGGACTATGATGCATGCTCCCCATAGCACACATCCATCTTGGACACTGAGCTCGTGCTGTCTCTGTCTGTACGGTGCAAACTCCGGTCTCTCACGGTGATCTGGCCAGCCTTTCAACACATACTCACGGACCCTTGACAGAACGGGGTCCTTGGCTGTCCAGCCCTGGATTTGCGCTGAAGTCATCAGGGGACTGATCTCCTGATCCAGCATCAGGACGTGCTCCTCAGGGGAAGTACTGCGAGGAAATTTTGAGAGGGGCAGGCGGCTGAGAGCATCCGCGTTCCCGTTTTCCTTGCCGGCTCTGTACGTGATCACATATTCATAGGCTCTTAGTATTACTGCCCATCTCATTATTTTCTGTGATGCCATTTGAGGCACCGCTTTCATCTCATTCAATAAGCTAATAAGAGGCTTGTGGTCAGTACTGATTACAAACTTCCTCCCATATATGTACTTATGGAATTTCTTTACTCCAAATATAATGGCCAACCCCTCTTTATCAAGCTGTGAATAGTTATTTTCCGCAGCTGTGAGCGTGCGTGAAACAAACCCGATGGGCCTTTCCGCTCCATCTGGCATGTGGTGGGCCAACACTGCCCCCACTCCATAGGGTGATGCGTCGCAGGACATTATCAGCTCCTTCTTCTCGTCATAATGCACTAACACCCTGCTGGACTGAAGTAGCTCCTTTGACTGCTGAAACGCTTTCGCTTGCTCTGGCCCCCAACGCCATGGCTCCTCCTTTCTCAGCAGTTTGTGCAGGGGTGCCAGCAGCATCGATAAGTTTGGAAGAAACCGGTTATAATAATTCAGGAGCCCTAGATAGGCTTTCAGTTCAGTCACTGAGGTGGGTGCAGGTGCATCCTGCACTGCCCGCACTTTCCCTGGTAATGGATGGAGGCCTGTGGCATCCACCCGATGTCCCAGGAATGTAACTTCCTTCTCCATGAAACTACACTTACTCCGTTTCAGGCGTAGCCCCGCCTCTTCCAGCCGCTGTAGCACTTTGTCCAGTGTTTTTAAGTGATCCTGATTGTCACTTCCTGTTAGCAGAATATCATCTAAGTACACGGCCACCTTTGGAATGCCCTGCAGAATGCCCTCCATAGTCCGTTGGAATATTGCTGGGCTAGAACTGACACCAAATGGTAACCTGGCATACGTGAACAGCCCCTTGTGCGTGTTCACCGTGACAAACTTTTTTGATTCTTCATCTAGCAATATCTGCTGATACGCATGACTCATGTCCAGTTTGCTGAATCTTTGTCCCCCAGCGAGCGAAGTTAACATGTGCTCCATTCTCGGAATGGGGTACTGTTCCAGTGATGATACTCTGTTCACTGTTAACTTATAGTCACCACACACCCTTATGTTACCGTCGGGCTTCAATACCAGGACTATTGGTGCCGCCCAGTCTGAAAATTTCACTGGTTCTATTACTTTGGCCTAGAAATTCAGTGGCCTGCGCCACCAGTTTGCGCCCAAAGAGGGCTTTTGCGCCAGTCTGCAAACTTCAGGCGAAATTCAGCGGTGCGCTAATAGCGGCGTTAGGCTGTAGCGCTGCGCCGCCACCGATGACGTCATCGGTGTGCGCAGCGCCCCGTTTCCGCGAAGAACGCCATATTAAGTCGCGCCCGCCTCTTCAGCGCCGGCCGCAAACAGCGACCGGTACACAGGGCCTACCTGTGACGGTAGTGGCGGTAATTAAAGTGGAGGTGCGGCCGGCCGCTTTTTCGGCGGCCGCCTGCCCGCACCTCCTTCACCGGCCTCCTCCACCACCCCCCCCCCACGGCATTGCCGGCTGGTTTCCGGGAGCCCGGCACTTCTCCGTTCTGCCGGGCTCTTTTGCCGGCACTCGCGATCGGGGCTCCGGCTGCTGCAGGCACCTCCCCTTTAAGAGAGGGAGGAAGGCCTGCAGTACCGCAGCCTGCCGCTCCGCTGCGGCCACTAGCGCGCCGATAATCAGTTTCAGCGCCCAAGCGGGGCGCCGAAACCCCTGTTTAGCGGCCGCCTTCCACTTGGTGCGCTGACACTGAATATCCCGCTTGCGCAAGTGGATCCGCGCGCAGCGGTAATTCCGGCGCCCAGGCGAGCTGGGCGCCCCAAAATGAATTTCTAGGCCTTTGTCCTTTAGCAGGCGATCTAGTTCCGCCTCCACCTTGGTTTTCATTGCAAAAGGTACCGACCTTGGTTTAAAGAAACGAGGCGTGGCATCACTGGCTACATGAATCTTGGCTGTGGCTCCCCTTAAGGTGCCCAGTTCATCCTTGAACACTAACTCATGCTTCATCAGCACTTCTTGCAGTGCCTCTGTACTGTCCTCCATTTTATTCATTGCCTGCCAGTCCACACTCAACTCACTGATCCACCCTCGCCCTAACAGGTTTGGCCCTGACCCTGCTACCACTACCACCGTAAGCTCTTTGGTGACTCCTTTGTGTTCCACTTGTACTTCGGCCGCCCCCAAAATGTCCACCTTCTGTCCTGTGTAGGTTTTGAGACTAATGGGGCATGTACCTAGCTCTGGTACTTTTGCTTCCCCCCATAGCTTGGCGTACTCAGTCTGCGACATTATGGTTACACTACATCCGGTGTCAATCTCAAACTTTACTTGACCTCCGTTCACTATCAAATACTGAGTGAGAGGGGGTACGTTGGGCCTTGAAGTGTCTATACTGTATATAGTGAAAACCGACTCACTAGACTCTTCCTCTTGTATGTAATTTGCCCGCTTTGTGTACTTCTCCCTCCCCCCTTTAGCATGCTTTGCCCCTTTAGCACTGCTTCTCTCACTCACTGCCCTTTTACAGACTTTCTTTAAGTGCCCTATTTTTCCACAATTGTGGCACTTTGCCTTTGCAAACCTGCAGTCCTTTGCATAATGACTCGTCCCGCCACATCGGTAGCAATCCCCAACCCCAACTGGTGGACTTTTCGCACCAGCTTCCATCTTGAAAACAGCTCCTCCCACTGGTTTACTCAATTTCTCCTTGCTCATACTGTTTAAGTCCTTAATGTCCTTGTTAGCCATCTCCATGGCTTGTGCTTTTTTAAGTGCCGTCTCAAACGTTAATCCTTCTTCTGACAGCAACCTTTGCTGTATACTGTCGTCGTTAACTCCGCATACTAGTCTGTCCCTTAACATGACTGTGAGCGTATTTCCAAAATTACAGTCCTGTGCGAGCTTCCGAAGCTCCTCCACATACTCAGTAACGCTTTCTTCCGGCCTCCTAATCCTCGAATTGAATTTCCATCTCTGTACTATTTCACTAGGTTTCGGATTCTTTAGTAGACTCACCAACTCGTCAAAAGATTTTTCTCCTGGCCGCTCTGGGCTCAGCAGATTCCTCATCCGTGTATAGGTTTGCGCTCCCACACAACTCAATAAAATGGCCCTTTTCTTTTCAGCACTGTCCACCTCGTTTGCCATAAAGAAATGGCTCAGTATTTCAATATACTCCTCCCAAGACTGCGACTTGCTGTCAAAAGGTGCCACGGAGCCTACCGTTCCTGCCATCCTTGGAGTCCGGTCACTTCAGCCAAAAAATCAAACTCCGTTTCGACTCCCGCGGCCTAGCCTCGTGCTTTTCCGATTAGTTTGCTAACCAACCCGAGCACCTCTTCCGAATACTCCAAAACTTTTCCGTCCTTTATTCTCATCGCCATATGTGGTATCTTGAGCGGGCCATAGATGGAGACAGACACAGGTTAACTTCATAACATGGTTTAATCAACTCTTGCACATAAAAGCCTCTGCCATGAGGCAGCCAAAACAAAGAGTACAACAGTACAGATCAGACTTAACTCAGGAGAGCAATTGCCACAGCACCACCTAGTGGATCAGGTTACACATAACCTCCCAGGTTACTACAAGGTGGTAGAGAAAAAGCGGGGAATTATAGACCGGTAAGCCTGACATCGGTAGTGGGGAAAATGCTAGAGTCCATTATAAAAGATGTAATAGCAGAGCACTTGGAAAGCAGTGACATGATCGGACAAAGTCAACATGGATTTACAAAAGGTAAATCGTGCTTGACTAATCTACTGGAATTTTTTGAGGATGTAACTGGTAAAATAGATAAGGGAGAACCAGTGGATGTGGTGTATTTGGACTTTCAGAAGGCTTTCGATAAGGTCCCGCATAAGAGATTAGCCTGCAAAATTAAGGCACATGGGATGGGGGCAAGGTATTGACTTGGAAAGAGAACTGGTTGGCGGATAGAAAGCAAAGAGTTGGAATAAACGGGTCGTTTTCCGAGTGGCAGGCAGTGACTAGCGGGGTACCGCAAGGATCGGTCCTAGGACCCCAGCTGTTCACAATATATATTAATGATCTGGACGAGGGAATTGGATGTAATATCTCCAAATTTGCAGACGACACAAAGCTGGGTGGGAGGGTATGCTGTGAGGAGGATGTCGTGAAACTCCAGTACGATTTGGACAGGTTGGGTGATTGGGCAGAAACATGGCAAATGCACTATAATGTGGATAAATGTGAGGTTATCCACTTTGGTGGCAAAAACAGGAAGGCAGATTATTATTTAAATGGCAATAGATTGGGAGAAGGGGATGTGCAAAGAGACCTGGGATGTGCAAAGAGACCTGGGTGTTCTTGTGCACCAGTCGCTGAAGGTAAGCATGCAGGTGCAGCAGGCGGTTAAGAAGGCAAATGGTATGTTGGCCTTCGTAGCAAGAGGGTTCGAGTACAGGAACAAGGATGTCTTGCTGCAGTTGTACAGGGCCTTGGTGAGACCGCACCTTGAGTATTGTATGCAGTTTTGGTCGCCTTATCTGAGGAAGGACGTTCTTGCCATGGAAGGAGTGCAGCGAAGATTCACCAGGCTGATACCTGGGATGGCAGGAATGACGTATGAGGAGAGATTGTGTCGATTGGGCTTATACTCACTGGAGTTTAGAAGATTGAGAGGGGATCTCATCGAAACCTATAAAATTCTGTCAGGCCTGGACAGACTAGATGCAGGAAGGATGTTTCCGATGGCCGGGGAGTCCAGAACCAGGGGTCATAGTCTAAGGATAAGGGGTAAGCCATTTAGGACTGAAATGAGGAGGAATTTCTTCACCCAGAGAGTGGTGAACCTGTGGAATTCTCTGCCACAGAGGGCGGTGGAGGCCAGTTCATTAAATATATTCAAGAAGGAGTTGGATATATTTCTTAAGGCTAAAGGGATCAAGGGATCTGGGGAGAAGGCAGGGACCGGGTACTGAATTTGGATGATCAGCCATGATCTCATTGAATGGCGGGGCAGGCTCGATGGGCCGAATGGCCTACTCCTGCTCCTATCTTCTATGTTTCTATGAGAGCAAGATGATCCAGAAAAAGAGCATGTATGACAGATGTCAGGTTGAGAATACAAGTGAGAATCAGGCTGAATATAGAAAGTTCAGAGGGGAAGTGAAAAAGAAAATAAGAGGGGCAAAGAGAGTATGAGAATAGATTGGCAGCTAACATAAAAGGGAATTCAAAAGTCTTTTATAAGCATATAAATAATAAACAGGTAGTAAGAGGGGTGGGGCCGATTAGGGACCAAAAAGGAGACCTACGCACAGAGGCAGAGGGCATGGCTGAGGTACTAAATGAGTACTTTGCATCTGTCTTCACCAAGGAAGAAGATGCCGCCAATGTCATAGTGAAAGAGGAGGTAGTGGAGATATGGATGAGATAAGAATTGATAAAGAGGAGGTACTAGAAAGGCTGTATGAACTTAAAGTTGAAGAGTCACCAGAACCAGATGGGATGCATCCCAGGATGCTGAGGGAGGTTAAGGAGGAAATCGCGGAGGTACTCGCCATAATCTTTCAATCCTCCTTAGATACGGGGGTGGTGCCAGAGGACTGGAGCATTGCAAATGTTACACCCTGGTTCAAAAAAGGGTGTAAGGATAAATCCAGCAACTACAGGCCAGTCTGTTTAACCTCGGTAGTGGGGAAGCTTTTGGAAACGTTAATCAGGGACAAAGTTAACAGTCACTTGGACAAGTGTGGATTAATTAAGGAAAGCCAGCACAGATTTGTTAAAGGCAAATTGTGTTTAACTAACTTGATTAAGTTTTTTGATGAGGGCAATGCAGTTGACGTGGTGTATATGGATTTCCAAAAGGCATTTGATAAAGTGCCACATAATAGGCTTACCAGAAAAGTTGAAGCCCATGGAATAAAAGGGACAGTGGCAGCATGGATACGAAATTGGCTAAGTGTCAGGAAACAGAGAGTAGTGGTGAATGGTTGTTTTACGGACTGGAGGGAGGTATACAGTGGTGTTCCCCAGGGGTCGGTACTAGGACCACTGCTTTTCTGATGTATATTAATGACTTGGACTTGGGCATACAGGGCACAATTTAAAAATTTGCAGATGACACAAATTTGGAAGTATAGTGAACAGTGAGGAGGAGAGTGATATACTTCAAGGAGACATAGACAGGCTGGTGAAATGGGTGGACACGTGGCAGATATAATTTAACGCAGAAAAGTGCAGAGTGATACATTTTGGTAGGAAGAACGAGGAGAGGGCATATAAACTAAAGGGTACAATCCTAAAGTGGGTGCATGAACAGAGAGACCTGGGGATATATGTGCACAAATCATTGAAGGTAGCAGGGCAGGTTGAGAAAGCGGTTAAAAAAGCATACGGGATCCTGGGCTTCATAAATAGAGGTATAGAGTACAAAAGCAAGGAAGTTATGATGAACCTTTATAAAACACTGGTTCGGCCTCAACTATTGTGTCCAGTTCTGGGCGCCACACTTTCGGAAGGATGTGAAGGCCTTAGAGAGGGTGCAGAAAAGATTTACGAGAATGATTCCAGGGATGAGGGTCTTCAGTTACGTGAATAGACTTGAGAAGCTGTGGTTGTTCTCCTTAGAGCAGAGAAGGTTGAGAGGAGATTTGATAGAGGTGTTCAAAATCATGAGGGGTCCAGACAGAGTAGAGAGAAACTGTTCCCATTAGCAGAAGGGTCGAGAACCAGAGGACATAAATTTAAAGTGATTGGCAGAAGAACCGAAGACGACATGAGGAAAAACTTTTTTACGCAGCGAGTGGTTAGGATTGGGAATACACTGCCTGAAAGGGTGGTGGAGGCAGATTCAATCATGGCTTTCAAAAGGGAATTGGATAAGTACTTGAAGGGAAAAAAATTGCAGGGCTACAGGGAAAGGGCGGGAGAGTGGGACTAGCTGAAGTGCTCTTGCAGAGAGCCAGCATGGGCTTGATGGGCTGAATGGCCTCCTGTGCTGTAAGCATTCTATGATTCTATAGGGGAAAAATTCAGTTGCTTTGCGCCAGAGGGCACTAATGGGGTGCAAAGTAACTAGCGCCCGGGCACAGCGATGTTTGTGCCGCTCGCGAAATTGACCAGACATTTTGTGGCGGCGCTAAACACTACCGCCACGATCTCCTGTGCCCGCAGATCGTGACGTCAGTCGAGCTGCAATGCCCCGGACCAGATAGTGAGTGGCGCCCCCTGCCTTTCCGCCTGCCGTTAGCAACGACAGGTAGAGGGGAATGTTTTGCAGTCGGGAAGGGACTGGGGGAGTGTTATTTAAAGGCGGCCGCTTCCTGCCTTTTTTTGTCTGCAACATTTTTGCAGCACGCATTCTGATAGAGAGAGAGATTCAATGCTGTGTGAAGGAGTTTTGGGAACTGAGCAGCACTTTGCAGGTTCATTTTGATTTGACCTTCCTAGCATCGATTTAGACGAGACTATGTTGGCTGCACTCTGAGCTCTTTCCCTGGGCCTCTCCATTGTTCTTTCCAGCAGATTTGATGTACAGGTCGCATCAGGCCGAGGTTCAAGGTTGCAATGAGCAGGGTGTGGATGGAGAGCAAGGTCGACCCTCCCCTTTAAGAACTGGCCGGCGCCAGTGTGTCTGTGTTCCATTGCTGACTGACATCACATGAGCTTTGCCAGCATTCTGAGGTAGCGCCTCGCTCCTCGGCCCTTACGCCTTAAGACAGGTGTGTAGCGCCTGATTTAGCGCTCCAATCACCTCTAGGGGCGATAGAAGCCAAGTTTGCAGTCGGAGGCGATAATTAGCGCCAGGCGCTAAACTTTGCCCCCGGCCGATAATTGCGCCCCAAACGGTGCAATACCGAATTTCTCCCCCTATGATTCTAAATTAGGTAAGAATTGCTTCAACTAACCTACAATGGCCATGTTGGTGATGCAGTTGTCATTGGAAGCAGCCTGGGAGATTCCAGACTATCTGATCAATCACCAAGTACAGTACAGAACGCCAAAGCAGTAGCAAATTTTGCTCTGTAAAAACTAAAACTTATCGTGAAATAAGATGTCCCAAAGATAACGCAAGTCATTTGAGAGGTAACTGATAAGAATATTGGCTGGGAGCAAAATAGAAAAGGTGGGGAATTATAGCAAGAGGGATAAAACGATATAATTTAGCTCTGTATGATGCAGATGGAGAATTAAAGGCCACATAAGTTCCTTCTAAGAGGGAAGTTTGGATTGAAGTACTGTATAATGGAGATCAGGGATGGGCAAGTTTGTTAAATTCTTCAATTAAATTCTCACAACTGAGTGCGTGAAAATCTAAGATTCAGTTTAAAGAATGATCCAATCTCCATTAGCTTTGTAGCTTCCTATAATCCAAAACACACAGAAATCTGTCCCAGCCCTTGTATGTTGACACTGCCTTGTCTTCAAAATGGCAACCACTTGAGGCACTCCTGGATATCTGCCTCAAATTCAAGGAACCTCTACCAATCCTCTCCCAAACACAGCCGCAGTGACAGGGAGGCTCTGGCCACAGATGCTGCCGTGTTGCTTGGACAATCTTGATGCTTTTTTAGGCTTTACTACGATAAGAGGCTTCCAATTTTCTTTGTTAATTTTTTGGGGGGGATATGGTGGTGGGCAAGTAATAATTTTCAAATTCAAGCTTTTGGTTTTTTTTGTTGTTGGAAATTTTGGAATATTTTCAATTGGACCTTAAGGTAACTGATCCTCTGATCGCACCGCTGAACCTGTGTGTTCAAACCTTACACTACTGACAAGAAAACAGAAGTGATGCTGTGGGCCGTAAACGGAATTGAGCTTCAATTTATTCTCCTCAACAATGTGTGAACAGCACCAACATCAATATCGTGACCCATCCACTGCAAACCATCCATAAAATATTACAATTATTTCTGTGCAATATTGTATGCTGGTAAGGGCCTTCCATAAATCTTCAGCTGAGGACTCCACATGACAGAACACATCTTGGAATAATGGAGTGTGGTTTTTGAATGTACGGCCAGGCCATGCTCATTTTTCAGGGTAATGCAGTTTTTATTAGTTTCCAATTTCTTTTCAGTGCAAACGTTGTGTGGAAACTGCTGAAGCAATCCTAGTCGGCCCGCTCTGATGCCATTGTACAGTGTCGTAATGGCCTGGTATATTCTGTTCAATATCAGAGTTTCATTATTGCACTGGTGCCTTTCCTTTCTTTGTTTAACTGTTAAACACTCATTTCAGGTATTAATGTTGACATCACCTCCATTCGTCTACCCTGTTAGCCTGCCTTTAGTCTTTCTTTATTGTCCCTTCCCCTCCCTGTCTTCCCTCATTCTGTCTTCCTCTTCATTGTTATTTTATTCTTCCTTTACGGCAGCCCCCTCCCCCACCACACTGTGCCCTTCATTTTTATATATTTTTCATTTGTTGTCAATGGTAGCCAAGGGACAAAGGAACAGAAGGAGTCCATTCAGCCCCTCCAGCTTGTTTTGCCATTCAATTAGATAATGGCTGAATTTAGCTCAACTCCATTTACCTGCTTTATATAATAGGAGCAGGAGTACGGCCCCTTGAGCCTGCTCTGCCGTTCAATAAGATCATGGCTGAACTTCTAAATGAACTCCACTAAATCCTCAAATCCCTTGATTTCCTTAGTGCCCAAAAATTTATCAATCTCAATCTTGAATATACTCATCGACTCAGCATCCACAGCCTTCTGGGGTAGAGAATTCCAAAGACTAACAACCCTCTGAGTGAACGAGTTTCTCCTCATCTCAGTCCTAAATAGCTGACACCTTAACCTGAATCTTTGGTTCCATATCCCTTTTGGAAGAAGAAAGTCATTTAAACAGTGTCCATAACGCTTGATGCAAGAACCTGTTGCTCATTCATATTCCTATTTGTTCCAAGCAGTTCTGTAATGTATGGGCATATTTATACATCTGTGTGTACTTGTTCGAGAGTTTCATGGCCTAAATTTGTATCAGACTTGTCACCATTTCCATTAATAACAAATAGATTGCCGTTGCTTTTTATGACCTCACAACAAGTAACCCTGAGTTCACCGGCCTGTTGAGTAAAGGAGGAGATCCCATCAGAACCAGGAAACTTATTGCAATCTGCTCTTGAGGACCAAGGAGCCATTCGCTCATGGTCATCACAGGCCACTGAGAAACTGGAAGAAACTACCCTGTGTACGACAATAAAGAGCGTAACTTGTAATGGCATCTCATTCAACACTTCAAGGGAAAGACACAAGAAACGGGCGTAAATTTGGAGCATTTTTATGCAGGCAAGGAACAGGGAATCTTCTTCCGCAAGCATTTTCAAAGGGTAACGTTAAATGAAACGACTAATGAGTAGCAGATGGATTTTCATGTGGACAAAGAAAGACTTACTGATGTAATAAAACTCACTACGCACTTGGTTTGAGCATAAAGCAAGGCTTTAATCAACTTGTTTCAGAACATGGAGATCTAGTTGTGCATCACTAGTTCCTTGTCTTACAAAATGTCTCTGGAAAGCTGGGGCCAACGCCCGAGTATTTATACTCCTTGGACGGTGCCACCAGCTGGCCATCCAGCGTTATTTCACGAGTAGTTTCTTGATGAATGATGAGATTTATAACACTTATGTAATACCCACTGGAAATGTTATGTACGCTAAGTATGGTTATCAATCTTTAACTTAGACACTATTATTATTGTTATAAATCCCTGGGTTAAAGTTGCCCATGTGAAGGTACGGCAAGAACTTTTAAGGACACAATGTGACTAAGAGCATACTTTCCATAATTCTGCACCAGTGTCAACTGTTGCAGACAGTGAGGCTGCGCAGTCTCCAGGCAGAAACCCCAGGAGGAAGGGGTGGAGTCGGGGTTTTTCGAGCGGGAAACGGGAGCGACTGGAAGAGAAGAGGGCAGGAGCTCTAAAAAGAGGGCTCAGGAGGCAAATGGCTGCCGCATCCCGTCCCGGGCTTCCAAACTCGGCCGCCGCCCTTCGTATTAGTAGCTCTGCATCCAGAACTCAAAGTGGGATTCAGTGATCGTGAAGAGAATTCAACGAAGGGGTTCGGAGTCGTAAGTCTTGCAGACATTATACATACCATGAGCTCCAACTTAAGCGCGCCAACGAAAGAGTGCACTCGAATTTGGACACAGGGACAGATTCTCCTTTGAATCCATATAAATGGAGAATGTATGTTTATTATGTCTAGATTCATTCTAATGTATGCAAATGTCTAATTTAGTTCATTGACCTGTAATCTTCTTATACTGTCTGACGTTAAAACTATAAAGTAAGATAATTAGAATTAAGCCATTGTAGTAGTGATCTCCTTACTGGACTATAGAATACTGTCTACAACAGAGACCACATCTCACATATATCTAGCGAACCGTGAAGGGGTTACATTTTGGGGGCTCGTCCGGGATTGTGGTCTATTTATGTCAGTAAACTAACAGTATTGAATGCTCTTTGCTTAGAGAGTGGTTTGTGGTTTCTACTGGGCTGTTTGAGCATAAAAGATGGATGTTATTGAGGTTGAAGCTTGGTGCAAACGGAAGCAGATAGCTACTACCCATGCCATTGTGCTGAATGGTGTTGCTAACGATGACCCTGATGATGTCTTGCTAAGGGCTCTGAATTGTGTCAAAGCCTTTGGAAAGGTTAGGATAGTTGAGCGCTGCTTGGATACAGCTACCAAGAAGCAGTTTGTGTTGATCCAGACATCAGAGAACCTGAGAGGTCATGGTTTACCTGAGGCAGTTGGGCTTTCTGAAGAGGCTGGTCCCTGGCCAGTTCAGTTTGTCCCTATTACTACTAAGGAAGAAGAAGGGTTTCAGACCAAGTTGTTGTCATTCTTGAGACAAGAAGGAAAGACTGTTGCTGATGTCAAAGGTCTGATAGGTCCTTCGGCCCTGGATATGAACACTCAGTTGGTCAGTGCCATTAGTTCTCTGGTGGATAAATGCACCAATCTGCCCTTCGAGGCTCAGGGATACCATAAGCTCCATATGTTCTCAGGAGTGAGACCAACTCCCAGTGGGGAAGAGGAGTACGACGCCTGGGCTGAGCAGACCCTGCCTCTGCTAGAGGAATGGCAGTGCAGTGACAATGTGAAGAGGCAGAGAATAGTAGAAAGCCTTAAGGGTCCTGCTGCTGACATTGTAAGATTCTTAAAGGCGCAGAACACCTCTGCTACTTCCTTTGACTACATGCAGGCTCTAGAAACTGCCTTTGGAACTACTGAAACCATTTCAGATTTGATGGTCAGATTCAGAAGCACATTCCAGTGTGAGGGAGAGAAGCTGTCCAGTTATCTGCTGAGAATAGACAAACTGCTGCATTGTATGTTACGGAAAAGAGGGATTGAGTTGCCTGAAATGAATCGATTCCGCATTGAACAGGTTGTGCGAGGTGCATTGCTCAAAGACGTGACTGCTCTTTGCATACGCATGACCCATAAGTTGCGAGATCCACCTACCTTCACTGAGCTGCTAAGGGAAGTCAGAGAGGAGGAGGATATGCTTCAGGCCCGGAATGTAGCAAAGAGTGCTGTGATGTCCAAGCTTGTGACTCCTGTTACAGTTCCTACTCCTAAGGGTGATATCAACCCTGAGATGGAACAGCTGAAGAAGGAAATAAATGTCATGAAAGCCGAGATGGCATATTTTCGGTCTAAGCCCAACACAGAAAGGGATGACGCACGGGTGAAAAAGGTTGAACACCCTGCGAAGTCTAACAGCAAAATGAATGATTCCTCTAAAGGATATCCCCATGAAGGAGATAGACCTGGAGTCTTTTGTTATAACTGTGGAAAGGATGGACATTTCAAGCGAGAATGTAGAGGTGAGGAAAATCTAAAAAAAGTAAATGACCGTCTCATAAAACTTACCAAGAAGTCGGGAAACTACAAAGGGGCACAGTAACGGAACGGCCTGCTGTCCCTGTAGTTAAGACACGTTCTGCTAAGTGCAATAATAGACAAGGGGATATGAAAGACATCATACCTGAAGGTTTAGTAGGGCCGAGTTCTGCTGTATCAATACAGATTGAAGGCATTTATACTAAAGCTATCCTCGACACGGGTTCTCAGGTTACCATACTGTACAGATCCTTCTATGACCGATACCTGACGCATTTGCCGTTAACCCCAATCAGTCTTCTGCAGATCTGGGGCCTTAGTCCTGCTGATTACCCATATGATGGCTATTTGTCGCTGAGGTTGGAGTTCTTGGAAGCTGATGTAGGGACCACTGAGACCATTGATGCACTTGTGTTGGTTTGCCCTGACCCCATGGTGAAAGGTGAGGTTTCCATACTGGTTGACAGTAATACACCCATCGTGAGGCGACTCCTGACAAGCTGCAAAGAGCAGGGAGGTGAAAACTTCTTGAGCACCAGACACATTCACCCTGTTTTCAAAAAGGCTTTTGAGAAACTGCCTGAACTTTCTTCCGACGTAGACGATAGCAAAAGAGGAACTGTGTGGTACGTTCGAGCCAAACCTATCACCCTGCGTCCTGGAGGAGTGGCTAGAATCCCTGGGATACCAAAATTCCCTGGAACGCCAGGTACTGAAGCCATTCTGATAGTCACCTGATGATCCTGCAGAAGAGTCACGGTTTCCAAATGAGCTTCTGGTGAGACCAGAGTTGCAGACCCCGACCGCTGTGATGTCAAGGAGAGTTACAGTGACCGTGAGGAATATGTCAGGCAAAGGAATCACATTGAGGAAAGGAATGCCGATTGCGCATCTGTTTCTTGTAAATGTACTGTCATCACATGTGAAGGAAGAGTCCAAAGTTAACTCAACTGGAGATCTGACTCCCTCCTCCTTCAACTTTGGAGATTCATTCGTTCCTAAAGAATGGAAGGACCGATTAGTCAGGAAGATGATGGAGCGGAGAGGAGTTTTCTCTATTCATGAGTTTGATGTTGGTTGTAGTAAGAGTACTCGCCATTCTACCAGAATTACCGAGGATAAACCCTTTCGGGAGAGGTCTCGACGGCTGGCACCAGCTGACATCGAAGCAGTGAGACAGCACCTGTCGCAGTTAAAAGAAGCTGAGATCATTACCGAGTCCAGGAGTCCTTATGCATCTCCTATAGTGGTGGTGAGGAAAAAGAACGGAAAGATTCGGATGTGTGTGGACTTTAGGACGCTTAACAGACGTACTATTCCCAACCAATACACCGTTCCAAGAATTGAGGATGCACTGGCTTGTCTTAATGGAAGCAAGTGGTTCAGTGTGTTGGATCTCAGAAGTGGATACTACCAAATACCGATGAGTGAATCGGACAAAGAAAAGACAGCCTTTATATGTCCAGTTGGGTTCTATCAATTTGAAAGGATGCCACAGGGAGTTTCAGGCGCTCCAGCAACTTTTCAAAGAATAATGGAACAAACAGTTGGGGACATGAACTTGCTCGAAGTATTGGTGTACTTGGATGATATCATTGTGTTTGGGACAACCCTTGAAGAACACGAAGCTCGGTTGCTGAAAGTGCTTGGTCGCCTGGAGGATGAAGGTCTCAAGCTATCATTGGACAAGTGTCAGTTTTGCCAAACATCCGTGTCCTATGTGGGGCATATTGTATCACAGGATGGAGTAGCCACAGATCCATCCAAGATCGAAGCTGTTACCACATGGCCCAAACCGAACACAGTGACTGCCTTGCGGTCATTTCTTGGGTTCTGTGGATATTACAGGCGCTTTGTGCAGGATTACTCCAAAGTGGCCCATCCTCTGAATCAGCTGCTGGCTGGTTACCTCCCACCAGCCGAGAGGAAGAAAAAGGCTAAAGGAGAAGAGAACAAGGACTACTTCAAACCCTCTGAGCCTTTTGGTGTTAGATGAGATGAGAAATGCGAAGAGGCCTTCCACACCTTAAAGCAAAGTCTTACTCAAGCCCCCGTGTTGGCTTTTGCAAACCCACAACTGCCATATGTGCTACACGTGGATGCCAGTCAAGAAGGGTTGGGTGGTGTGTTGTATCAGGACCAAGGAGCAGGGCTGAGACCCATAGCGTTCATCAGTCGCAGTCTTACGCCATCAGAGCGTAACTACCCAGCTCATAAGCTAGAATTCTTGGCGTTGAAGTGGGGGGTGGTGGATAAGCTGCAGGATTATCTGTATGGAGCAAAGTTTGAAGTGAGGACAGACAATAATCCATTAACCTATGTGTTGACTTCGGCAAAACTTGATGCCACCGCTGGCTTGCTGCACTATCTGCTTACGACTTTAGTCTCAGGTACAGACCTGGGAACCAGAACATTGATGCAGATGCTCTGTCTCGTCGCCCACACTACCAGAAACCAGAGTGGAAAGATGTTGCTTCAGCAGATGTGAAAGTAATGTGTCAGATGTCCGTGGTATCTGGACCAAAGAATTCATTTCATGCCCGAGAGATTGACCACTTGGGAGCGTCAATGCATGCTGTTCCCCAGGCATTTTGCAACCTTTCCAGTTTGGATGTACAAAACTTACCCATGTTGTGTTCATCTGAAATATCCAAAGCACAACAGGAGGATCCCTGTATTCATGAGGTGTTTTCAGCTCTCCGTCTGGGTGATATTACACAGATCGACAAATCAAAACATCCTGACTGTCGTCTGCTCCTAAGAGAATGGGACCACTTGGAAATTAAAGAGGGAGTGTTGTGTAGAATCACTCACGCACCCACTAAACCATGTCATTCACAGTTGGTCCTGTCTGAAAAGTACAGGGAAATAGTGATGAAGTCTTTGCATGATGACGCAGGTCATCTGGGAGTAGATAAGACCTATGGGTTGGTCAAGGACAGATTCTATTGGCCACGTATGAAGTCTGCGGTTGAGGAGTTCTGCAAGTCCTGTGCACGTTGTGTCCAGAGAAAGACTTTACCTAAAAGAGTTGCTCCTCTGTTTCACATGCAAAGTGATGGACCTCTAGACCTTGTCTGTATGACTTTTCTGTCCATCGAACCCGATTCCAGCAATACCGCAAATGTCTTGGTCATTACAGATCATTATACTCGCTACGCCCAAGCTTTTCCCACAAAGGATCAGAAAGCATCCACCGTTGCCAAAGTGTTGTGGGAGAAATACTTCATCCACTATGGACTGCCAAAGCGAATACACAGTGATCAAGGTAGAGACTTTGAAAGTAGACTTATACATGAGTTGTTGTCCATGCTCGGGATTGAGAAGTCAAGAACAACTCCATACCATCCTCGGGGAGATCCTCAACCTGAGCGGTTTAACCGTACTTTGTTAGACATGCTTGGAACGCTGGATTCAAAGCGAAAGAACAAGTGGAGTCGGCACATTGGACATCTTGTTCATTCTTATAATTGTACCCAAAATGACGCTACTGGTTTTTCGCCGTACTACCTCATGTTTGGACGTGAAGCGAGGATGCCGGTGGATTTGTGTTTCAGAGTATCCAGTGATGCTGCTTATGAACTTGCTGAGTCTGTTTCTGCCAAACAGAATAAAGGAAATAAGCAGAGGTATGACCAGAAGATCCGTTTTTCCCAACTTATGCCTGGTGACCGAGTTCTCATACGGAACCTAGGACTTCAAGGGAAACATAAGTTAGCAGACCGCTGGGCTTCTACACCTTACATTGTTGAAAGTCAAATGTCACAACTACCTGTGTTTCGGCTAAAACCTGCAGGTGGGAATGGACCCATAAAAATACTGCACCGGAATCATATCCTGCCATTAGGACAGCAAGTGCGTCTGGATCCGCCAGCGGATAATGAGCCGACACCTAGTAGGAGAACCCTGCAGAGAAGAAGAAGGAAAAAAACGAGAAACCAGGAAAACTTTGGTCCAGAAGACAGAAAACCCATGACACAGTGTGTGGATCATGAGGAACCTGATGAGTCGGAAGATGAAGAATGGGATCTATGGTACGACCCCCCAGAAAGACGCATAAGACAGAATCTGGATGAATTGTCTGAACCATTTAGCTCAGACTTGGACATGGTCTGGGAAGAACCAGATGCTTCCGAGAAGGAGATAAAAGAGACTGAAAGGCATGATAACAAAGGAACCAATGCCTCCAACGTAGTTGAAGGAACTGAAGACCGGGTATCCGAAATAAGGAGCTCACAGCGAGTTAAGAAGGTTCCTGAAAGATTGACATACAGTACACTAGGGGTGCCAAGTGTAATGATAGCCCCTACGGTTCGATATGTTACCTCCCTTTATACATGGTTGGGAAGAATGCAACCACTTATGTGTAAAGTTCATTAGTCATGGGGACATGCCTATATTTGGTAGGGGGGGAGTGTAATACCCACTGGAAATGTTATGTACGCTAAGTATGGTTATCAATCTTTAACTTAGACACTATTATTATTGTTATAAATCCCTGGGTTAAAGTTGCCCATGTGAAGGTACGGCAAGAACTTTTAAGGACACAATGTGACTAAGAGCATACTTTCCATAATTCTGCACCAGTGTCAACTGTTGCAGACAGTGAGGCTGCGCAGTCTCCAGGCAGAAACCCCAGGAGGAAGGGGTGGAGTCGGGGTTTTTCGAGCGGGAAACGGGAGCGACTGGAAGAGAAGAGGGCAGGAGCTCTAAAAAGAGGGCTCAGGAGGCAAATGGCTGCCGCATCCCGTCCCGGGCTTCCAAACTCGGCCGCCGCCCTTCGTATTAGTAGCTCTGCATCCAGAACTCAAAGTGGGATTCAGTGATCGTGAAGAGAATTCAACGAAGGGGTTCGGAGTCGTAAGTCTTGCAGACATTATACATACCATGAGCTCCAACTTAAGCGCGCCAACGAAAGAGTGCACTCGAATTTGGACACAGGGACAGATTCTCCTTTGAATCCATATAAATGGAGAATGTATGTTTATTATGTCTAGATTCATTCTAATGTATGCAAATGTCTAATTTAGTTCATTGACCTGTAATCTTCTTATACTGTCTGACGTTAAAACTATAAAGTAAGATAATTAGAATTAAGCCATTGTAGTAGTGATCTCCTTACTGGACTATAGAATACTGTCTACAACAGAGACCACATCTCACATATATCTAGCGAACCGTGAAGGGGTTACACTTACATTTATACAGCACCTTTCACGACCTCAGGACGTTCCAAAGCATTTACAGCCAATAATAGCAACAGCAACTTGCATTTATTCAGCGCATTTAACTAGTAAAACGTCTCAAGGCGCTTCACAAGAGTGTTATCAAACAAAATTTGACACCGAGCCACGTAAGGAGATATTGGGGCAGGCTTGGTCAAAGAGGTAGGTTTTAAGGAGCGTCTTAAATGAGGAAAGAGAGGCAGAGAGGTTTAGGGAGGGAATTCCTGAGCTTAGGGCCTAGGCAGCTGAAGGCACGGCCGCCAGTGGTGGAGCGATTAAAATCAGATGTGCAAGATGGCAGAATTGGAAGAGCGCAAAGACCTTAGAGAGTTGTAGGGCTGGAGGAGGTTATAGAGATAGGGAGGGGTGAGGTCATGGAGGGATTTGAGAACAAGGATGAGAATTTTAAAATCGAGGCTTTGCTCAACCGGGAGCCAAGATAGCTCAACGAGCAGAGGGGTGATGGGTGAAGGGGGCTTGGTGCGAGTTAGGGCACGGGCAGCAGAGTTTTGGATGACCTCAAGTTTATGGAGTGTGAAAGATGGGAGTTCTCCCCGGTGTCTTGGGTCAATATTTATCTCTCAACCAGCATCACTAAAACAGATTATCTGGTCATTTATCACATTGCTGTTTGTGGGACCTTGCTGTGTGCAAATTGGCAGCTGCGTTTCCCACATTACAACAGTGACTGCACTTCAAAAAAGTACTTAATTGGCTGTAAAGCGCTTTGGGATGTCCTGAGATCGTGAAAGGTGCTATATAAATGCAAGTCAGTCTTTCTTTTGTCTTTCTATGTTCTCAGTAACACCAGGGTTCATTTCTTGAGAGATTGAACCAGGTTACAGTAATCTCTGCATGCAAGCTATTACAACGATTTCAGATACATTTTTTATAAACTGGGTGTTAATTGGGTAACTGAATAATGATTTTGTTGCAATGTTAATGTAACCATCCCTTTTGTCTTTCCAATTGTCTGAAGTTCAGAAAGGTCAGGCCGCTGCAAGTAGTGAGATCCTGATGTGACTCCTGAATGACCAGTGCGAACTAGTCTCTAATTCAGCATGTCTTTTAATAACTCGACAGATAAATCGATGAGATTAAATAGATCACAGCAATCCCGTCACCTAAGTGCTTGGACTCGGACGGAGGCGCAGCAGCTGGACGAACCGACCTCGTTGACCACGCTCACGGATTACAGGCCGCGGTCCAGTGTGGCTGCCGATGAGATGAACAGCGTGTGCCGCCCGCCTCCCGCTTTCAGAGCGTGCGTCTGGCTCGTTTTCAGGATTTCGCCGTCTTTTTTCCAAATGACTATTCGGGGAGAAAAACAAAATGAATGAACCAACATCTTTCACAACCTCAGGATGTCCCAAAGCGCTTTACAGCCAATGAAGTACTTTTTGGGTGTAGTCACTGTTATAATGTAGGGAAAAAGCAGCAGCCAATTTGTGCACAGCAAGCTTCTACAATCAGTAATGAGATAATGACCAGATAATCTGTTTTAGTGATATTGGTTGAGGGCTAAATATTGGCCAGAACACCAGGGGGAACTCCCCTGTTCTTCTTCAAAATAGTGCCGTGGGATCTTTTACACCCACCTAAGAGGGAAGACGGGGCCTCAGTTTAACATCTCATCTGAAAGATGGCACCTCTGACAATGCAGCACTCCATTGGAGTGTCAGCCTAGATTTTGTTCTGAAGTCTCTGGCGTGGGGCTCGAACCCACGACCTTCAGACTCCACGGGGAGCGTGTTACCCACTGAGCCACAGCTGACACTTCATAGCTGGAATGTTCAGAGAGGCATCGTATTGATAGAATCTAGAGACATAAAAAGAAGCGACAGAGGATTGAGGTAAGAGAAGAATTGCCTATCGCACAACAAGCTTTTTCTTGTATCCTGTCCAGCAATGCAAGAGAGATGTCGGAATTGAAGCAGTATTCAGGTCTACAATGAATTTGGATTTGTAGAAATGTCAAGGTTTCTTATGGAAAAGTAAGTTTTGGCATAAAATAGGATACTGTAGGAACGGAGGTTCCTAACAGAAAGACTGAGTTCGACTCAGGCAATTAAAATAATGAACTTTAATGAAAGGAAACGAGTTTAAACTGGAAACTGCTAGAACACATCAATAACAGGTCTACTCTCCTTGAGGGCTCCATGAGGACTGATCCTCTGGTCAGAAGACTGACATCATGACATTCTTCCCGCCATTGGGGCATCACGTGACTAACGGCATGACGTCATCACGTTGAAACCGCGCTGTAAAGGTAACTAGACATTGTACAGTCAAACAGTGTAATTAAAGGTACAGGCACAGACAGTAACTACATTGCTGTTAAAGGAATTATGTACAACCGCTCTGAGTCCTTTGGTGGCTCCGCCACAATACTGAACATCCTAGAAGCAGGTTTAACAGTGGCAGAGGCGTAAAATTCTATTTCTGATCAGAGGAGATAATGAGATCAAGAATGTCAATAGATGGAGTACTAAAAGGTGGGGCCATCGATGGTGAGAGGTAGTAGGTGTTAAACTTGAGAGACATGAAGAAACCGTGTCTTTGAAGAATTGCGAAGCAATGATATTTTCTTTGCTCCATTGGCGGGGACTGAGAAGCAGTGATTCAGCTCCTGTACTATGAGAGGAATGGAGGTTATGTGTACTGGGGGTCTGTTATCTGAAGGATGTTGTTGAATGTGGAGTGAAACCATCAAAGCAAAAAAGCTGGATTGGGTTGGATGATGAATGGAATTGGTTGTTGATATGACAGAGGACAACGGGAGAGAGGACTCAGTTAATGAAAGGGCGAGCCACCAACTACAGCACAGAGTGACTCAGCTTTCCATTCGTTATTCTTTTTTCTTTCTTTATATATTTTGATGAGATAACAACAGAGCATACTGAAAATTATTGGATGAAGAGCAGGTCTAACCAATTTGATCCTGGTGATTGCTGAAGGCATAGTAAGACTTGGGGAAATTGTGTGGATTCTAACAAGCAAGTGCCTGATTTGCTGTAACTCAGAGTATGCTCCAGCAACCCTCATTCAGCCTGTTAAGTCCGTGAATGATTGAAACACAGACCAGCAGGAGTGAAAACAAACAAGTCTTTACTGGTGGAAGTCAATAGTGAAACTAACAAACAGAGGCTCTCTAGCGCCTTTTATACAGGGGTGGTCACTGCCAGTACTGCAGTCTGAGACCAGTTATTCTCTTAAAGGTACATACACAACAATTCCTCCCCTTTTAGATAAACAGTACATAACATTCATTTAACAACTAAATGATAACGAATTACAATCACAATTACTGTTGCTAGATACATTGGTTAAGTTTAAGCAATTATAAGTTCAGTCTTTGAGGAGGCTTCTTGATTCTGTCTGGATAACGCCTCTTTGGGGTATCAGGTTCTTCTGGCAATGTTGCGTCGGGATCAATGTCTTTGTTTGGTTCATCTGCTTCCAATATTACCGGTTCTGCGGTAGCTGCAATTGGAACGTCAATTTCATTACCAGGTGTATCAGATCGTGGTGTGGAGTTGACGTTTTCCAGTGACTCTAGAATCTGGTCAGCATGGCATCTTACAATGCTCTCCCCAATGTCCACGGTATACATGAGAGGTCCTTGTCGTGTACAAATCGTTCCTGGCTGCCATTTCTCAGTGCGGTAGTCCCGGGCCAAAACTGGTTGACCTATCTTAAAACTCCTGGTCGGCCTTTCATTCATATTCTGAAACTGCCTGTTCTCCACATCTCTTCGGACGTTTGGCTTAACCAAATCCAAGCGGCATCGTAGTCTTCGATTGAAGAACATCATGGCTGGAGTTTGGTTGGTAACCGCATGTGTCGCATTCCGGTAGGCAAACAAGAAGTTGTCCACCTTGTGTTGTAGGGGTATATCTTCATTACACATTGCCTTGATAGCCTTCTTGAATGTTTGGACAAACCTTTAGCGGCTGGATGATATGGGGCAGATGTGTAATGCTTAACGCCATTGTTCTTTAAGAACCTCCGGAACTCTTCTGACACAAACTGTGGTCCATTGTCAGAGCAAATCTGTTCAGGCAGCCCATTCCTGGCAAATATGGTTCGCAAAACTGTGATAGTTTTTTCCGTGGTGGTTGAGGACATTTTTATTACCTCTGGCCACTTTGTGCATCCACCGCAATTAAAAACATCGAGTCCATGAAGGGACCAGCAAAATCAATGTGCACCCGTTGCCATGGAGATGAGGGCCACTCCCATGGATGCAGAGGAGCTTGTGGTGGGGCGTTTTGGACCTTCTGGCATCCTGCACAGCTCTTGGTCATCTCTTTGATTTCTCTATCGATTCCCGGCCACCACATAAACGCTCTGGCTAAGTTCTTCATTTTTACCCCACCCAGATGACCCTCATGAAGCTCATTGAGTACTCTATCCGTCAACTTAGGTGGAATTACTACTCTGGATCCACACATCAAGGTTCCTCTGCACACTGACAGCTGTTCTCTTCTCGGCGAGAATGCTGGCAGCAGTGGTTCGCCATGTGCTGGCCATCCCTTCACCGTTAAATCATAGACCCGTGATAGTGTCGGGTCATTCCGTGTTTCCTTTTCTATGTTTGCATTCGTCACAGGGAGACATTCGACTATGGTCGAGTGGAATAACTCCATTGGATCCACTGCAAGGTCTTCTTCAACCACCGTCGGCAACGGTAGGCATGACAATCCATCAGCATTTCCATGCTGTTTAGTTCCTTTGTACTCGATGCCATATTGGTGTGCCCCTAGGAAAAGGGACCATCTCTGCAGCCGTTGTGCCGTCATTATCGGTACGCCCTTCTGAGGGTTGAAAATGGAGACAAGAGGTTGATGATCGGTTAGTAGAGTAAATTTTTGACCGTGCAGATAGTGATTGAACTTCTTCACCCCCCACACTAGGCTGAGGGCCTCTCTGTCAATCTGGGCGTAGTTACGCTCGGCAGAAGTTAACGAGCGTGGCGCAAAAGCTATCGGCCTCTCTAAACCATCAAGGAATTTATGTGACAGTACCACCCCAATGCCGTAGGGAGACGCATCACACGCCAGCCTGATTGGCAGTGCTGGGTTGTAGTGAGCCAATACTTCCCTTGAAGTGATTAAGTCCTTACTCTTCTGAAAAACACGCTTACAATCATCGTTCCATTTCCATGCTACCCCCATTCGTAGCAGGGCGTTCAGTGGGTGCAGAATTGTCGACAAATTCGGCAAAAACTTATGATAGTAATTCACCAACCCAAGGAATGACCTCAGTTGCGACACATTTTTAGGCGCTGGGGCCTTAACAACCGCTTCAATTTTGTCAGGGGACTTATGTAACCCCTCTTCATCAATCACGTGGCCACAATACGATATCTGTTTCTTAAAAAATTCGCACTTGGGGCGGTTGGCTCGCAGCCCATGTTCCCGTAGTCTAGTGAGCACCTGTTCTAGGTTGTTAAGGTGTTCACTGTCATCTTCACCTGTCACAAGGATATCGTCCAAGTAACACTGAGTCCCCGGAATCCCTTGCAGGACTTGTTCCATCGCTCTTTGCCATATCGCCGGAGCCGATGCTACTCCGAATACCAATCGATGATAAAGACCTTTGTGAGTGTTTATCGTGAGATACTTCCTAGAGGACTCTTCAACCTCCATCTGCAAATATGCTTGTGCTAGGTCAATTTTTGTAAAACGCTTCCCTCCAGACAGTGAGGCGAAGATGTCTTCTATCCTTGGAAGAGGATATTGTACTGTGTGAAGGACTGGGTTCACCGTCACCTTGAAATCCCCACAGATGCGAATCTTCCTTGGCTCCCCGGACTTATTGCTTAACGTTTTCTTCATGACAGGAACGATGGGTGTCGCCTACTCGCTCACTCGCCCGCCTTCTCCAGATTCTCCAGCTCTGCCTCGACGGCTGGGCGAATTGCATATGGTACCGGTCTTGCTTTGAAAAACTTGGGAACTGCATTCTCTTCTATTTTTATCGAGGTGGTTACGCCTTTAAGCGTGCCCAGTTCTTGTTGAAATACCTCTTTGGCGTTAGCTAAGATTGTTGACAATCGTCCAGGAGTGACGTCTTCATCTTTTTTACCGTCCACCGTCATTGCATGAATGGAGTGCCAATCTAAGTTTATCTTCCTGATCCATTCCCGTCCCAATAACGGTGGTCCACCATTTGGCAGTATGTAGAGATACAATTTCCGTATTTTCTTGCCGTTGTATCCGACAGGCACCCTTATTTTTCCTCTGGGGTATACTTTTTGCCCCGTATACGTCGTCAAGACGATGGATGTCTCTCTCAAGGGTATGTGTGGAAATAGCCGCTCGTAGTCTCGTCGATTCATGACGGTTAGCGCTGATCCTGTATCCAATTCCATTTTAACTTGGGACCCTGCTATCGTGAGGGTGACCCAAATGGTTTGGTGATCCTCTTTTGCGATTACATTGTGAAGTTTGAGACAGCTTAGTCTCCTGTTTCCGGATTCACTATCGCTCATCTGGTCTTCGGAACCACTGTCCGTCATCTTTTGTACTTTCTTGTACGGTTCCTTAGTAGCCTTTTTGTTGTCGCTGGACTTCTTCCCAGACCTGCAAACTCGTGCAATGTGTCCAATCTTCCCGCATTGTCTGCATATTTTGTCTTTGGACCAGCAGTCCTTCTGGTCATGGTTAGTTCTGCCGCAGCGATAACATTTTGCAAATCCCCGTGTCATTTCGTGGGTGCCGTATTCCTGTGGTTTTTGTTGAATTTCTGCAGCTCCCCTGGCTGCTGCTTCATACGATACTGCCACGCTGAAAGCCTTATCTGGCGTCAGCTCTTTTTCTGAGAGTAACTTCTTCTGTGTTCCTTCACTCGAGTCCACAGACAAATTTGTCCCGTAGGGTATCTGCCAGTCCTGCTCCGAACTGGCAGTGCTTGGATAGCTTGCGTAGTTCCATAAGATACTCAGCATTGCTCTCATCTTTGTGCTGAGTTCTCCTGTGGAATTTAAATCTTTCTGCTATCAACAGCGGTGCAGGGTTTAAGTATTCCTGTAGGACAGCAACAATTTCGTTAAAACTCTTCGCCTTCGGTTTGGCTGGAGTAATCAGGTCCCGCAATAGGCCGTACATTCTAGCGCCCATTAAGTTTAGCAATATCGATGCCTTTTTCCCCTCCGCTATTTCGTTTGCCTCGAAATATACCTCGACTCTTTCCACATACGTGGTCCAGTCCTCTAATGTATTATCAAAAGCAGTGATACAGCCAGTCTTCGGCATCTTGCAAATCTAAAATGGCGCCTCCCGCGCTTTGCCTTCTTCCCCGATTTAACAAAATGGCGCCTCCCGCGCTTTGCCTTCTTCCCCGCTGTTGTTAGCGCTGCTTTCCACGGTTTCTTGCGCGTTAAATATTGATTCTTTTTCTTTTATTATTTTTCCGTCGTGGAGCGGACCCTCTGGGACACTTCCCTCCCTCTTCTTAGGTCCGAACGCTGCCCGGCTTCGAAGCACCGGCCGCGCCATGTGTGCTCCACCCTCTCTCTCTCTCTTTGCTTCCCGACTTGCTGCCCGGCCCCGTTGAAAAGCCACCCGATCGAGCTTCAGCCCGCCACAGCCCAGGAAGGATCAGAGCACTACCTGCCACCAGCCCGATTAGCTGGGAAACCACAGACCGAGGAACCCAGCCTGGCTCTGGACAGTCTCTCCTGCAAGTTTTCAATCCGATGATTGACGGTCGACGCCCGTTTCCCGAGTTTCTTTGGACTCTTTTTTTTCTTTCTTCTGGCTCCGACCTTCAACAACGTCGTCTGAGGTGCTGCCGAGTTGCAGGTAAGTTTATTTCTTACTTGTCGCCAGTGTTAAGTCCGTGAATGATTGAAACACGGGCCAGCAGGAGTGAAAACAAACAAGTCTTTTCTGGTGGAAGTCAATAGTGAAACTAACAAACAGAGGCTCTCTAGCGCCTTTTATACAGGGGTGGTCACTGCCGGTACTGCAGTCTGAGACCAGTTATTCTCTTAAAGGTACATACACAACACAGCCCATACATTTTTGTTTCTCATCTGAGCTGTGTAAAATGAGCAGAATTCCAAGTGACAAGGTTATCTTGGGACCCGCCTCTGCAGGCCGTACAAACAGTCGTGAAATGTTTCCCTTGGTCTTCTGTGAGGATATTATGGATTGATGTACAAAGTTTTGAGGTGCAGCTGCATTTATGTACCTAGCAGGTAGAATGGGGGTCCAGATTAAGTGGTAGTAAATCTTGTTACTGTTAGAAGCTTGTTACTGTTCAAATCTTGCACAGAGCTGGAAGTTCAGCCACATCCCCAAGTGTTGGAGAGTGTGGAGCTCGAGGATAGGAAGTTCTTTTCTATGTATTTTCTATCCTTAAGCACTGATTTTAGTTCCTCCCCAAGAATCACAGCATTAGGAAGTGAACCTCCTAAATCTAATGCAACTCTATCAAAACATATTATTTAGAAGATGTAACAATGTTTTACAACCTTAAGTTAAAGTCCAATTGATAGGCTGTTCCCTCACATGTTGGAATTTCTAAAGTAAGCACGATCAGATTTATTCTTTAAAGTATATCCAGTTTTAAACTAAAACATTGAGTATAAATTTTAACAAAACATTTTGGGAAGGATTACATTACAAGAGAGAGGACTTGAGAGTCCGAAGGTACATGACCAACATCTCCAGTTCCAGTGGCACCAGTACGCCCAGTAACACTATCAATTACAGTGCAATTAACGACCCACTTTATACTACTCCAGTCCCCTTAATCTCAGTGTAATTGTTGGATGTTAAAATAATTACATTATGAATAACAATCACTCCCAATTCCTATTGTGATAACTTAACATCCTTGGTCTCTCTCAGGACTGTTCAGCGCCAGCCCTCACCATGCCAAATTATTTTCCTAGAATAATACTACTGTATTAATATTTAGGGACATGGGGAATTCATGACTCTTACACTCCTTATGAAGTTTACATCCTATCAATCTATTTGATTATGTAGATAATACTGAAACCTACATTTCTTGCAGTGGTAAGTGGAATTCACAGAAATCACAGAAACCCCACAGTGCAGATAGAGGCCATTTCGGCCCATCGAGCCTGCACCGACACATATCCCACCCGATCCCCGCAACCCCACGTATTTAATCCCCCTAACACTAAGGGTCAATTTATCATAGCCAATCAACCTAACCCGCACATCTTTGGACTGTGGGAGCAAACCGGAGCACCCGGAGGAAACCCACGCAAACACGGGGAGAATTCTGAGAGATGTGTGTATATAATGCGGACACAGTACTGCTTGAGTACCAGTCTAGTATTTTTATTAAAATATACTTCACAGGAAATTGTTTCGTAGAATCTTAGAATAGTGTAGTACAGAAGGAGGCCATTCAGCCCATCGAGTCTGCGCCGGCTCTTTCGAAGAGCAATCCAGTTAGTGATGCGCCATCAATTACTCAAAAGACTGAAGTTGAGCGAGTAACAATCAGGCTTTTATTAACTAAAGAATGAAGGTCTTGTCTCGAGTGGTCGACCCGTCCAGAATACTAAGGGACTGGGAGGTAGTCACTTATATACCTGGAATAGTGGGAGGAGTCAGCCGAGGCATGTCCAGACCTGTACCTAGTGGAATACACATACAGACACAGACAGGTATGACAGTGGTTTACCACATTCACCCCTTGTTTAAAAATGAGTCCGGCGGGGTGAAGTGTATTTAAAAGTTCGTGTATTGGAGTCTCTCCGGAGGTCTTGTCTGCCGCTGTGATCGACGTGGCGACGGCAGGGGTGGTGGAGCTTCCGGCGTCGCGTCCCGTGTAGGCTGGGGCCCTGGAGTGTAGTCCTCATGGGTGACGGTCCAAGGCGAGCCGGCTGCTGGGGTTGGATATCGGGTCGTGGGGGGGGGTGGTAATGGGTAGTGGGTTACAGCGGTCCCCGAGGGTGCGAGGTCTCGTATGGAGACTGTGTCCTCCCGCCCGTCCGGGTACGCAATGTAAGCGTACTGGGGGTTGGCGTGGAGGAGGTCGACCCTCTCGACCAGGGGGTCCGTTTTATTGGCCCTCACGTGTCTTCTCAGTAGTACCGGCCCTGGGGACGTCAGCCATGGCGGTAACGATGTCCCCGATGTGGACTTCCTTGGGAAGACAAACATTTTCTCGTGAGGGGTGGCATTGGTGGCAGTGCAGAGAAGTGACCGAATCGAGTGGAGCGCATCGGGGAGCACCTCCTGCCAGCGGGAGGTCGGAAGGCCCCTAGACTTTAAGGCTAGTAGGGCAGCCTTCCAAACAGTTGCATTCTCTCTTTCCACCTGTCCGTTCCCCCGGGGGTTGTAACTGGTGGTCCTGCTTGTGGCTATACCCCTAGCGAGCAGGTACTGGCGGAGTTCGTCGCTCATAAACGATGAGCCCCGGTCGCTATGGATATAGCTGGGGAAACCGAACAGGGTGAAGAGGCTGTTCAGACATTTAATGACCGTGGCACTGGTCATGTCCGGGCAGGGGATAGCGAACGGGAACCGGGAGTACTCGTCAATGATGTTGAGGAAGTACACATTGCGGTCGGAGGAGGGGAGAGGCCCTTTAAAATCGACGCTCAGGCGTTCGAAAGGGCGAGTGGCTTTTATCAGGTGGGCTCTGTCTGGTCTATAAAAGTGCGGTTTGCACTCAGCGCAGACTTGGCAGTTCTTGGTCATGGTCCTGACCTCCTCAATGGAGTAAGGCAGGTTGCGGGCCTTGATGAAGTGGAAGAACCTGGTGACCCCCGGGTGGCAGAGGTCATTGTGGAGGGCCCTCAGCCTATCGATCTGCGCGCTGGCGCAGGTGCCACGCGATAGGGCATCTGGGGGTTCATTGAGCTTCCCAGGCCGGTACAAGATCTCGTAATTGTAGGTGGAAAGTTCGATTCTCCACCTCAAGATCTTGTCATTTTTGATTTTGCCCCTCTGCTTGTTGTTGAACATAAAAGCAACTGAACGCTGGTCAGTGAGCAGGGTAAATCGTTTTCCGGCCAGGTAGTGCCTCCAATGACGCACAGCCTCCACGATAGCCTGGGCCTCCTTCTCGACCGCGGAGTGTCTGGTCTCCGGGCCCTGGAGGGTTCGTGAGAAGAATGCCACAGGTCTCCCCGCCTGATTAAGGGTGGCGGCCAGAGCGAAGTCGGACGCATCGCTTTCCACCTGGAAGGGGATGGATTCGTCCACTGCGTGCATGGTGGCTTTGGCAATGTCTTCCTTGATACGGTGGAAGCCTAAGCGGGCCTCTGCCGTCACGGGAAAAGAGGTGGACTTGATCAGCGGACGGGCTTTGTCTGCATAGTAGGGGACCCACTGAGCGTAGTAGGAAAAAAACCCTAGGCACCTCTTCAGAGCTTTTAGGCAGTGGGGCAGTGGGAGTTCCATAAGGGGACGCATCCGGTCCGGGTCGGGACCGATGACCCCGTGTTCTACAACACAGCCAAGGATGGCGAGGCGGTCTGTGCGGAATATGCACTTCTCCTTGTTATATGTCAGGTTCAGGAGTTGGGCGGTGCGGAGGAATTTCTCGAGGTTTGCGTCATGGTCCTGCAAGTCATGGCCGCAGATGGTCACATTATCTAGGTAAGGGAAAGTGGCCTGCAGCTCGTTTTGATCGACCATCCGGTCCATCTCCCTTTGGAAGACGGAGACCCCGTTGGTAACGCCGAAGGGAACCCTAAGGAAGTGATAGAGGCGGCCGTTTGCCTCAAAAGCAGTATACTGGCGGTCTTCAGGGCTGATGGGGAGCTGGTGGTACGCTGATTTCAGGTCAATGGTCGAAAAGACGCGGTACTGCGCGATCTGGTTGACCATGTCAGCTATGCGGGGGAGTGGGTAGGCGTCCAGCAGGGTGTAGCGGTTTATTGTTTGGCTGTAGTCGATGACCAGGCGTTGTTTCTCGCCGGTCTTAACGACCACAACCTGGGCTCGCCAGGGGCTGGAGCTGCCCTCAATAATCCCCTCCTTCAGGAGCCGTTCCACTTCGGTTTTGATGAAAACCCTGTCCCCGGCACTGTATCGCCTGCTCTTTGTGGCGATGGGCTTACAGTCGGGGGTGAGGTTAGCAAACAGTGGGGGGGGTGGGACTCTGAGTGTGGAGAGGTTGCATCTAGTGCGCGGCGGGCAATTTGGAGGCTGCTGGCTGCGGACTGTGAGTGGGGGGAGGGGGCCACCGTACGCCATCGTAACGCTTTTGAGGTGGCACTGGAAATCCAACCCCAGTAGAACGGCAGCGCAGAGGTCGGGCAGGACCAGGAGTTTAAAATGATTGAACACAGTCCCGTCTACTACTAGTGTCACCACGCAGTAGCCGCCAATGTCCGCTGACTGGGACTCGGAGGCCATAGAAATCCGCTGGTGCGCAGGCAGGACTGGGAGAGAGCAACGCCGCACCGTGTCGGGGTGGATGAAGCTCTCTGTGCTCCCGGAGTCAAAAAGGCAGTTTATTGCATGGCCGTTTACCTTAACGTCCATTTTGGACCGAGCTAGCTGGTGCGGTCTCGTTTGGTCCAGCGTCACAGAGGCCAGCGTAGGGGTCGGTGTGTCGCTGCGAGTATCAGATGGGGGGGGGTTGGCGGTCTGCTGCGTCCCGGCTGGTGTCCAAGATGGCGGCGCCCATGATTCCCATGTGGCTGGAGTCGTCCAAGATGGCTGCTGCTGCGGTGGTTCGCACATGGCTGGGGAGGCCCAAGATGGCGGCTCGCACGGCCCACACGCGGCGCTGCTGGCGTTCGGGGTGGCTTTGGCCTTGCAGACGCTGGCGTAGTGTCCCTTTTTCCCGCAGCCCGAGCAGGTTGCATTCTTCGCCGGGCAGCGCGCTCTGGGGTGTTTGGCCTGGCCACAGAAGTAGCATTTCTGGCCTTGGGATACTGCTGTCTGGCTTTGGGACACTGCTGCGGTAGTTGGGCCGTTGTTGGGCTGTGGCTGGGGTGGCACGGTGCTATGGGGCTGTCCTACCGTGTCCCAGGTTGTCGTTCCCCGCGGCGTCCACGGTGCAGAGGAGTAGGCATCCATGCCCCGGAAGGCTGCGTCCAGCGTTAGTGCGATGTCGGAGGCTTTGTCGAGGGTGAGGTCACTCTGCTCCAGCAGTCGCTGTCTGGGGTAGTTGGACCTGTGGCCCGCTACGAAGGCATCCCGGATCAGTTCCTCCGTGTACTTAGTGGGCGTTACCGCCTTACACCCACAGGCCCGGCCAAGCACGGACAGTGCTTGGAGGTATTCCTCAGTCGATTCCCCAGGTTGTTGCTTGCGACTCCCCAGAAGGTGCCTAGCGTATACTTCGTTCACAGGGCGCGTGTACTGGGTCTTGAGGAGCTGGAGGGCGGCTGTGTACGAGGTCGCGTCCCGGATGACTGAGTACACTCGGTGGTTCACCTTGGAGAACAGGACAGACAGTTTGTCCGCATCCGTTTCGACCGCAGTGGAGGCAGTCAGGAATGTCTCGAAGCACGTGAGCCAGTGAGCAAACTTGGTGGAAGCGTCCGCTTCCCGACTGTCCAGGTCCAGGCATGCTGGTGTGAGGATCTTCTCCATTATAAAAAATTTAGTTAATAAAATTGATGCGCCATCAATTACTCAAAAGACTGAAGTTGAGCGAGTAACAATCAGGCTTTTATTAACTAAAGAATGAAGGTCTTGTCTCGAGTGGTCGACCCGTCCAGAATACTAAGGGACTGGGAGGTAGTCACTTATATACCTGGAATAGTGGGAGGAGTCAGCCGAGGCATGTCCAGACCTGTACCTAGTGGAATACACATACAGACACAGACAGGTATGACAGTGGTTTACCACAGTTAGTCCCACTCCCCCGCTCTTTCCCCATATCCCTGCAATTTTTTCTCCTTCAAGAATTTATCCAATTCCCCTTTGAAGGCTCCTATTGAATCTGTATCCAGCACCCTATCAGGCAGTGCATTCCAAATCTTAACCACTCGTTGCATAAACAAGTTTTTCCTCATGTCGCCTCTGGTTCTTTTGCCAATCAGCTTAAATTTGTGCCGTCTGGTTACCAACCCTTCAGCCATTGGAAACAGTTTCTCTTTATTTACTCCATCTAAACTCTTCATGATTTTAAACACCTCTATCAAATCTCCTCTTAGCCTTCTCTGCTCTAAGGAGAACAACCCCAGCTTCTCCAGTCTATCCACATAACTGTAATCCCTCATCCCCGGAACCACTCTCGTAAATCTCTTCTGCACCCTCGCCAAAGCCTTCACGTCCTTCCTAAAGTGTGGTGCCCAGAATTGGACACAATACTCCAGTTGGGCCCGCACTAGTGTTTTATATAGGCTTAGCATAACTTCCTGGCTTTTGTACTCTGTGCCTCTATTTATAAAGCCCAGGATCCCATACGCTTTAATAACTGCTTTGTTAACCTGTCCTGCCACCTTCAAAGATTTGTGCACAATCACCCCCAGGTCTCTCTCTTCTTGTACCCCCTTTAAGAAAGGCAGCTATCTACATTATACATGAGCACTACACATCAATTCAGTGCAAGTAGTGATGACAGGTGTCCGTTCCTTCCACAACCTACTCGAGCTGTTTTGTTTCATTCCCACATCTGTTATACAAAACTCCCCCACCTCATCTCCATCTCCACGACTGGTATCATCTGGGTCACAGATATTGATGGCTACTTGTGCCATGGTGCTTACAGCTGTTGGAATTCAGATACTCACACTGATCATTTATAAAGGACCAATTTTATTTCCGTTCTATCACAGAAGGAGCACTGATCATTGCTGGCAGAATGACTTGAGATATATAGGTAGTAATAAAAGCTGCTGACAATTGAGCATTGAATTCAACAATCAGGAACAGCTACATCAGCACAATCAATGATCTATATATATTTTAAACTGGCACCATGTTTTTCTATTAAAATCTGCAATAACACGGAACAGACTTTATTTTCTGGTGTTTAGATTCTGAAACCACGGTCGGGAGGGGTATTAAAGGGATGCGAACCTGTCTGCCTCGCAGCTTTCTGTTGGATAATTCCTTCCTTAACCTGTTAACAGATTCGAAAAGCTAGAGACAGTAATATGTCTGAGAATTCACTTCTTTATTATTGTTACAAGACATTCCTCTTAAACCCCCATACAGAGCAAAACACATCAGCCTTGCATCTAAAACTCACAGGCATAGGATTTGGTTGCAAATCATAAAAATGGCTTCTCCGAGCCTGTTCATGTTACCTGGTCTTGAAGATAGGCAAAGGTTTCTTCTTGTTGGATAAAAATATTGCCTCTCTTCTTATACCATTTTCTTTATAGTCTACACCCTGTTGGATACAATACTATCTGGTGTTTTATGATCCCCCCCTCCCCAGTTCTTTGAACAAATTGCTAGATAGGGATGAGGGGTCTCATGTCTTTTCCTACCATACTACAGGTAGACTACCTTTTATCCGAACTTCCGAAAACCGAAACCCTCTAAAAACCGAAGGTTTTTTCGTTCAGCGTAAGTCGTGCGCACGACATGACCAGAGTGGCGCACGACTTACGCTGAGCAGAGGGTCAGCGTAAGTCGTGCGCATGACCCCGACCCCCGTCGATGACCCCCGCCGACCCCCCCGCCGACCCCCACCCCCGCCGACCCCGACCCCCGCTGACCCCCCCCGCCGACCCCCACCCCCGACCCCCACCGCCAACCCCCCCGCGGACCCCCGCCGACCCACCCCCGACAAATTTCCCAGTCTTATAAAATACCTTCTGAAATCCGAAATTTTCCGAAAACCGAAACACGGCTGGTCCCGAGGTTTTCGGATAAAGGATAGTCTACCTGTATTACGTCCTATCATTGCTTTTCCCGAGTCATAGCTTTATTGTACAATACCTTTGCCTTTTACTATTTTAGCATCTTACACTCCCCCCTGCTGTGATCAAAAGCCTGTGTTTTAAAAGCCTATGTATGTTAATCCTAACCTTTTTAGCTCAATATTATCCAACTAGCTTATTTATTTAATCATCTATCTGTGCCTATCCTCACAGTACAATGTCGTTGACTCTGAAATTCATCCTTCTATAATGTGATCAGCGTCAATGAGGGGAATACACAGGATTTGCGAGAAAACAGTTTAAACCAATTTTGTCGACATTACTGTTCTGTCTTTGTTCAATATTAGAATAATGTTAAAACATATCTTTGTACTTACACTTGCTGTTTCAAAAACCTGACTAACTGCCTGTGGCCCTGTCTCTTTGTTTTGTTTTTCTTCCTTTCTTTCTCCCTAATAGATGACACCATTCATTCCTTAATAGTGTGTCTTGGCTCTGTTGTTTTTATCAAGGCCCAAGTTATAGAAACATATGCTCAGCAGTCAAAGGTTTCTAAAAGGTCTATAAATATCATTGTACTTAAATAGCCAGTAACCAAGAAGTAATCTAACACTAATATTGACTGGCTGGAATTTTCTGTACCTGGGCGGGTCGGGTGCGGGCGGTCGCCGTGACGGGTCGCGACCCCACTCCTCATTCCATTCTGCTCCTGAGATCGACTTTCCGTTAATGGCGCCTATTAAGGCCGCCCTGCACATTACACAGCCCTATTAAATGGTGCAGGTCTGATGATGTCATCAATGACACGTTTTCAGCTGGGCTATTTAAAGGAGCCGTGGCCACATTGCATTTGAAGGTTCCTCTAGGAGTGTGCAATCACTGCACTGGAGCTTCTGATGGTTCCAAACACTGACAATGACTGCACAGAGGCAGAGGGCTGTACCCAGGTTCTCAGATGACTTCCTCCATATGCTTGTGGAGGGGGTCAGAGCACGCAGGGAGGTCCTCTTCCCTTCGAATGGGCGGAAGAGACCAAAGGAGCCTGGCTCAAAATAGCAGAGGATGTCAACAGCAAGGATGTTGTGAGGAGGACCTGGGTGCAGTGCTGGAAACGCTTCAATGATCTCATGAGATCAGGAAACGTGAGTGCAAAGTCACACTCAACTTCATCCTGCTGCACCTCATCACATCCCCATCACTCTGCCTTCCCAAGCCTGCTCCTGCAAATCCTTAGTCACACCAACATACCTTGCACATCCACCCATCCCTCTCTCTCGATCTACATTATCACATCCCCATCTGACTAACCACCCCTCACACTCACCCTCGTCCTAGTGCAATCATACCAACTAACAACACATAAGGAGGCCATTTGGCATTGCCACCCCACTCCATCATAGCCACCCTCTAAGGATTTACCCATCCATTCCTTACACTCATTCTCACTCAAGCTTCCCCTTTTCCTCCTTGTGGGAGAAGAGAGCCCACAATAAGAGGGAGAGGGAGTGAACTGGAGGTGGCCCACCATCATTGGCCACCTTAACTGCAGCAGAGGAGGTCGCAGAACAGCTGGAGGTAGGAGACGGAGAGAGGGGGCATTTCAGCAACCTGGTGACAGAATTACATCTCATACAGCCACATGGCATACAGCAGTCACTCATATGGGGACTGATGTCAGCAGCCAGTGAATGTTCATCATGTACATAATGGTATCTGTACCCATTCTTGATATGACATATCTAACTCATCTCTTTACTCTCCCAAAAGTCCATCAAGAGCACCCCCCCTCTCACTGTCCAGGAGGAAGAGGAAGACGACTCCTCAGAGGAGCCTCCAGCCTCTGAGGGCGCACCGTCACCAGACATAAACACACCCAGCACCAGCTCAGATACGCACACCTCGGTGGGTCCCACACGCGATAAAGCAGTGTTGTCACCTGGTGTGTCACAACTCACAAGTGAGCAAGAGCAGATGGTGGAGTCAGGGACAACATTGGAGACTCCTCACCAGAGGGCACAGGACGCTCCCAGCTCTGCTGAGCTGTATGCAGATGCTGAGCCTCGAGGGCCATCCAGAAAGAGGGCGATCCTGGAGGTGCAGCAAGAATTGCAGGAGGCTTTGACAGGTTTTGCGACCGCGATGTCTGCAATTGTGCAGAGAATGGAGGAGTCCATCTCCAACATGAGCACCACCGTGTTGCAGGCGATGGCGACTGCAGGCTCTTCCATGCAAAGAATGGCCACCTGCATGGAGCAGCTAATGCTCCACTCACATGAGCATGTGAAATCTATGAAGAATAGATGGCTATCTATGGAGAATAGATGACAGATGCTCATAGACCTCCTCTCTAGGAGGGATGTAAATGTAGACTTGGGTCCTCATGGCCCCACTGCTGTGCAGCAAAGTGCTCTCCAGATCCTTGCTAGCAGGGAAGTGCGGGTGGCCCATGAGAGGGATGTCGGTGAGAGGGGACATGGAAGTGGGGGCTCCTCTCAAAGCACTCACACTTCCCCCCCATTGCCTCGCCCTCAGTCAGAGTCCCACATGCCTCCAGGGATCACGATGGCCGAGTCTGCCCCTGCACAGTCGCAGGAGGAGCAGATTTTGGTGGGGCCATCTCAGGCTCCAAGACCCAAAGGACGTCCATCAAAAGTGGCTATGCAGTCGCAGCAGAGAAGTGAGTAGGCTGCCTCTACCTCTGCTGAAGCCATAGGGATAGCACCTCGTAGAAGCACGCGTAAGAGAAAGATGAAACACAAGTAGATGCACAAGGGTGTTTTCATAACTGTTTGTGTTAAGCTTCCATTACTCTGATGTCACAGATAAAACTATTTATTTTCACCATTTTCAGGTCATGGCCAATTCTGTCTGCAACTTTGGACATGACTTAGCGAGTTGGAGTGAATGGTGAGACATAACGTTCCCTCCAGCAATGGTGGTCAGTGTGAAAGGAATGGCTTCATCATTGCAGGGATGCTTTATGGTGTTGCTGTGGGGTGTTGAGAGCCTGGTGCAGCATATGGCTGCCATATGGGAGTAATGCCCGAAGTTAAGTAAATCTGGTCATGATAAGGTCATCCTTGGCCTCCCGGGCAGCAATGTGCTTGGGTGTTGGTGGGATCTGGACCACAGGTTCCTCCTGCTCCTCCTCATCTTCCAGCTGATGCTCCTCCTCCTTCTCCGAAGAAGCTGTGTGCTCAGTGCCTTGCTCCCATGCAGCGCTAATCCTCGCTGCTGCACTATGTTGTGCAGGACGCAGCAGACCACGATGATTCTAAAGACCCTGGCCGGTGCGTACTGAAGGGCTCCTCCAGAACTGTCAAGGCACCTGAAGTGCATTTTCAGCATGCCTACTGTCTGCTCTATGACACATAGAAACATAGAAACTAGGAGCAGGAGTAGGCCATTCGGCCCTTCGAGCCTGCTCCGCCATTCAACGAGATCATGGCTGATCATCCAAACCCTAGCACCCGGTCCCTACACCGACAGCCATCCCACCCAAGCCCTATCCCCGTAACCCTACATATTTAATCCCCCCTAACACTAAGGGTCAATTTTTATCATAGCCAATCAACCTAACCCGCACATCTTTGGACTGTGGGAGGAAACCCACGCAAACACGGGGAGAATGTGCAAACTCCACACAGACAGTCACCCGAGGCCGGATTTGAACCCGGGTCCCTGGCGCTGTGAGGCAACAGTGCTAACCACTATCCCACATCTTGTGGGAATGTGGCATTCATTATATCTCTCCTCGGCCTCCTCAAGGGTGTCATGAGCCACGTCTTCAGTGGATAGCCCTTGTCTCCAAGCAGGCAGCCGGAATGTCTGTTTGAAGGAGCAAAGAGCTGAGGGAGGGTGGACTGGCGCAGGAGGAAAGAGTCATGGCAGCTGCCAGGGAATTTGGCACAAACATGTATGATGATTGACATGAATCTTGTCATTCATGTGGAAATTACTTATGAAATGATACTGGGCAGCCTGCTGGTGGCGCTGTCCAGGGAGAGTATAAATACTCGGGCATGGGCCCACCTTGCTCAGGGCATTCTTTAACAGGAACTAGTGAAGGACACAACTAGATCTCCATGTTGAAAAACAGTTGATTAAAGCCTTGTTTAATACTTAGACCAAGTGCCTAGTAGTTTTCTTACATCAATTTAATCAACTGCAACCCGCTCCACACTCTGAGTGATTTGGGAACAGACAGCTACGATTCAAACTGTAGAAGGGAACTCGGACGTAGTAATCAATCCATCATGGAGAAACTACTCAGACCCACCCGTCTCGACCTGGACCCGAATTCACTTACAGCTGCTAAGGTATGGAAACACTGGTATCGTACCATCAGCAACTTCCTCGAGGAGTGTGGTGAGAATGTTCCTAATAAGTTACGAATGCTTGCCAATTATGTATCCCCTCATATGTTTGACTTTATCGAAGACTGTGTAGACTATGACTCTGCTATCCAAACACTACAGCAACTATATGTTAAGGCTGTTGTATCCGTGTGTTAATGGAGACACGGAATGCAGGAGTTGGTTTAACAGGTGTTTACTGAACAAAGTCTGGAGGTGAACTAAAAGATACAAGACACTATACAGGCTTATATACCCGAGTGGTCACTACCGGTATTACAGTACACAGGGGCTCTTAAAGGTACATACACTACAATTCCTCCCCTTTTAGATAATTAGTACATAACATTTTAAGTAATCATTAATTAACATGTTTACAAGAATAATAATCTGCACATTTGCTGCAGTTAATCAATTATAAGTCAGTCTCTCTGGAGGCTTCCTGACTCGGTCCGGATAACGCCTCGGTGGTGTAGTAGGTTCTTTTGGTAAGGTCGATTCAGCTTGAATGCCAGTGTCGGGTTCATCTGGTTCCAGTATCACCGGATCGGAGGTAGATACTATGGGTATCTCTGCTTCATCATTAGGCGTATAGAGTTGTGGTGTAGGTTGTCCCTTTTCGGATGACTCTATGATCTGGTCAGCATGGCGCCTTATTATGCTTTCTCCAATGTCCACGGTATACATCAGCGGTCCTAGTCGTGTGCAAATAGTTCCAGGCTGCCATTTCTCGGTACGGTAGTCCCGGGCCAAAACTTGTTGACCTATCTGGAAGGTTCTAGTTGGCCTTTCATTCATGCCTTGAAATTGCCGGTTCTCTACGTCCCTTCTGATGTTTGGCTTGATCAAATCCAGCCGGCATCTTAGTCTTCTATTGAAAAACATCATGGCGGGAGTTTGGTTTGTAACCACATGTGTTGCATTCCTGTACGCAAACAAGAAGTTATCTACCTTATGTTGTAGATTTATGTCTTCATTACCCATGGCCTTCTTGAAGGTCTGGACAAACCTTTCAGCTAATCCATTGGTGGCGGGATGGTATGGGGCGGACGTGTAGTGCTTAACCCCATTGTTTTTTAAGAACTTCCTGAATTCATCGGACACAAATTGCAGTCCATTATCAGAACAGATCTGTTCAGGCAGCCCATTCCTGGCAAATATGGTCCTTAATACTGTGATGGTTTTTTCCGTGGTGGCGGAGGACATCTTTATTACCTCCGGCCACTTGGAGTGTGCATCAACCGCGATTAAGAACATTGAGTCCATAAATGGACCAGCAAAGTCGATATGTACCCTTTGCCATGGAGATGAGGACCACTCCCATGGATGTAGAGGGGCTTGTGGTGGGGCGTTTTGGACCTTCTGGCATCCTAGACAGCTCTTGGTCATTTCTTCAATGTCTCCATCGATACCTGGCCACCACACAAACGCTCTGGCTAGGTTCTTCATTTTCACTCCACCCAGATGCCCCTCGTGAAGCTCCTTTAGCACTTTATCCAGGGGTTTGGGTGGAATCACCACTCTGGATCCACACATCAAGGTTCCTCGGCACACTGACAGCTGTTCTCTTCTTTGTGAGAATGCTGGCAACAGTGGTTCGCCATGTGCTGGCCATCCCTTCACCGTTAAATCGTAGACTCGTGAGAGAGTCGGGTCATTTCTCGTTTCCTTTTCAATGGTAGAATTAGTTACTGGTAGACATTCCACTATGGTTGAGTGGAACATCTCCACTGGGTCCACTGTAGGTGCCTCTTCTGCCGTTGGCAACGGTAGGCGCGATAAACCGTCAGCATTCCCATGCTGTTTTGATCCTTTGTATTCTATGTCATATTGGTGTGCCCCTAGGAAAAGGGACCACCTCTGTAGCCTTTGCGCTGTCATAATGGGAACGCCCTTTTTAGGGTTGAATATGGAGACGAGGGGTTGATGGTCAGTCAACAAGGTAAATTTTTGTCCGTGTAGGTAATGGTTGAATTTCTTCACTCCCCATACCAGGCTAAGTGCTTCCCTGTCGATCTGGGCATAGTTACGCTCAGCTGAGTTCAATGAGCGTGACGCAAAAGCTATCGGCCGCTCCGAGCCATCAGGGAATCTATGCGATAATACTGCTCCTACGCCGTAAGGGGATGCATCGCACGCCAGTCTGATTGGCAGTGATGGGTTGTAATGAGCCAACACTTCCTTGGACGTGATCAAGCCTTTGCATTTATGGAAGGCACGTTTACAGTCTTCGCTCCATTTCCAAATTACTCCCGTTTGTAGCAGTGCGTTAAGAGGGTGCAGAACAGTTGACAAGTTCGGTAAAAATTTATGATAGTAATTTATCAATCCCAGGAATGACCTTAATTGTGAGACATTTTCAGGTGCTGGGGCTTTTATGACTGCTTCAATTTTTTCAGGTGACTTATGCAACCCTTCTTCGTTAATTATATGACCACAATATGATATTTGTTTCTGGAAAAATTCGCACTTGGGGCGATTTGCTCGTAGGCCCCGTTCTCTCAGCCTAGTGAGCACCTGCTCCAAATTGGCAAGGTGCTCGTTGTCATTTTCTCCTGTTACAAGGGTGTCGTCTAGGTAGCATTGAGTCCCCGGAATCCCTTGCAGGACTTGCTCCATAGCTCTTTGCCAGATAGCTGGAGCTGATGCTACTCCGAAAACCAGTCGATTGTACTGGTACAGGCCTTTGTGTGTGTTTATCGTGAGATACTTTTTAGAGGCCTCCTCAACCTCCATCTGTAGATATGCCTGTGCCAAGTCAATTTTGGTGAAACGTTTCCCTCCGGATAGTGAGGCGAAAATATCTTCTATCCTCGGAAGAGGATACTGTACCGTGTGAAGGACCGGGTTTACAGTCACCTTGAAGTCCCCACTGATGCGAATTTTTCTCTGTTCTTCAGATTTATCATTATTCAACATTTTCTTCATGACCGGGACAATGGGTGTTGCCCACTCGCTCCAATCTACCTTGGATAACACGCCTGCCTTTTCCAAATTCTCCAGCTCTGCCTCGACTGTTGGACGAATTGCGTATGGCACCGGCCTTGCCTTAAAAAAACTTGGGAATTGCCGCATCTTCCACTTTTATTGAGGCGGTGACGCCTTTCAAGGTTCCTAGTTCCTGTTGAAACACTTCTTTGGCGTTGGCCAAGATGTCTTTTAATCGTTCAGGTATGACGTCATCATCATTTTTTTTCTTACTGGTCACCGTCAGTGCCTGAATGGAGTGCCAGTCTCTAAACATATCTTCCTGATCCATTCACGTCCCAACAGCGGTGGACCACCATCTTGCAGAACGTATAAATACAACTTCTGTATTTCCTTGCCGTTGTTTACAACAGGCACCCTTATTTTCCCTCTGGGGTATACTTTCTGCCCCGTATATGTCTTCAAGATAATGGATGTGTCTTTCAAAGGTATATGCAGAAATAGCCGCTCGTAATCCCGTCGACTTATGACGGTCAGAGCTGATCCTGTATCTAGCTCCATTTTAACTGGGGACCCCGCTATCGTGAGGGTAACCCAAATGGTCTGGTAATCTTCTTTGGCAATTACATTATGTAATTTGAGACAGCTTAGTCTCATGTTTCCGGAGTCGCTATCGCTCTTCTGGTTTTCGGAGCTACTGTTCGTCATCATTTGTACCTTTCTGTACTTTTCCTTATTGATTTTTTTTCTGTCAGTGGATTTTTTGTTTCCAGATCGGCATACACGTGCAATGTGTCACATCTTTCCGCATTGCCTGCATGCTTTGTCCTTGAACCAGCAGTCCCTCTGGTCATGGGTGGATCTGCCGCAGCGATAACATCTCTCGAAACCCCGTGTCATTTCATGGGTGCCGAAGTCCTGTGGCTTTTGCTGTATCTCTGCAGCTCCTCTTGCTGCTGCTTCGTATGATACAGCCACACTGAAAGCCTTGTCCAGTGTCAAATCTTTCTCAGAAAGTAGCCTTTTCTGTGTTCCTTCACTTAGGAGACCGCAGACGAATTTGTCTCGTAGAGAATCTGCCAGTCCTGCCCCGAATTGGCAGTGCTTTGACAGCTTTCTTAATTCGGTGAGGTAATCAGCGTTACTTTCATTCTTGTGCTGATTCCTCCTGAAGAATTTGAATCGTTCCGCTATCAGCAGCGGTGTTGGGTTTAAGTGCTCCTGTAGGGTATCAACAATCTCCTTAAAATTCTTGTCCATCGGTTTGGCTGGAGTGATTAAGTTTCGTAACAGCCCGTATGTCCTTGCGCCCATCAGATTTAGAAGTACCGATGCCTTTTTATCATCCTCTACTTCATTCGCTGTGCAATATACCTCCACTCTTTCCACATATGTGGTCCAATCCTCTATATCACTATCGAAAGCAGTAATACTGCCAGTCTTAGGCATCCTGAAAATCAAAAATGTCGCCTCCCGCACTTTCCCGCCGCTGCCGCTGCTGACAACGCTGTTCTCCGCAGTTTTTATTTACACAGATATTTTTAATAGTTGGAGACTCGTTCCCGCCGGACTCTCTGGGACTTTTCCCTCCCTCTGCTTGGTCCGAACGCCGACCTGCTTTGCAGCGCCGGCCGTCTCCCGAGTGCTCCACACTCCGTCTCTGTTTGCCTCCGCCTTCCGACTCGCTGCTCGGCCCCGCTGCAGAGCCACCCAATCGAGCCCCAGCCCGCCGCCCAGGAAGGATTAGTGCAGTACCTGCCACCAGCCCGGCTAGCTGGTGAAACAAAAGGTTTTTTTTTTCTTTGACCTTCGTCTGAGGAATCGATCTCCTTGAGGTGCTGCCGAATTGCAGGTAAGTCCGTTTCCAATTCGTCGCCACTGTTGTATCCGTGTGTTAATGGAGACACGGAATGCAGGAGTTGGTTTAACAGGTGTTTACTGAACAAAGTCTGGAGATGAACTAAAAGATACAAGACACTATACAGGCTTATATACCCGAGTGGTCACTACCGGTATTACAGTACACAGGGGCTCTTAAAGGTACATACACTACAAAGGCCCCAAACAAAATTTTTGCTCGGCACCTACTAGCCACAACTCAACAACAACCCGGGGTATCACTTGACGAATTCCTTCAAGAGCTTCGCAGGCTCAGCAAAGATTGTAACCTTAAAGCTGTCTCAGCTGAGCAGTACCAGGAGGAATTAATTCGTGACTCTTTTATTAACAAAATTGCTTCTCCCCTCATATGCCAGCGTCTGTTGGAGAATAAAACCCTTGGGTTACAAGCTGTCTATAACTAGGCATATTCTCTGGACTTAGCTCAAGAAAAATCAGATGCCTATTTTATACCATATGCATGGACTGCTGCTACCACTTTTAGTGACTCCCCCGGTAAGCCTCAGGCGGAAGCCCTCACTGATGATGACCCTACCCTAGTGGAATCTTGGCAATCTAAAAAGAAGTGCTTCTTCTGTGGAGGTGCATTCCATTATAGGAAATTTTGTCCTGCTCGTAATGCAACCTGCAATCATTGCAGAAAGAAAGGTCACTTTTCTAAAGTATGCTGGTCAAGAGCCTCTACTAGTGTTGCAGCTGCTAGCTATAAAACTGCTCCTCCTCCAAGAGCCACTACTAGTGTTACAGCTGTTTTTCCCCAAAGCCTGTCCCATGCAGCCACGAGGGTTTCAGTAAATGGACACATTTTGAGTGCATTAATCGACTCATGTAGCTCTGACAGCTTCATCAGTGAGCGGGCTGTCAGTAAGTTAAAACTGCGTATTTACACCTCATACAGGGAAATTGTAATGGCTCTGACGACATTGACCACTAACTCTTCCGGCTTTTGTCTTGTTGACCTTATTCTCAATGGCTGCACTTATTTTTACACCCGGCTCGGGGTGCTCAAAAACCTATGCAGTGATGTGCTCCTGGGACAGGATTTCCAGAAACAACACAAAAGACTCACTTTCGAGTTTGGAGGGCCAAAGCCGGAGCTTACTATTTCCAAAGTACGGTTTTGTGTGCTTTTAGCAGCTTCGCTCAACGAGCCCTCCTTGTTTGCCAATCTTTCCCTCCAATGTAAGCCCATAGTCACTAAATCACGACGTTTCAGCCAAGATGATCTATCCTTTATCGAGGCAGAAATCTCTCGCCTTCCAGCTGACAGTATCATTGAGCCATGTTCATCTTCCTGGCGGGCTCAAGTCATCGTTGTTAAAAATCCTCTGAAGCAACACAAGAAACGTCTTTGCATCGATTACTCGCAAACTATTAACCAGTATACCGACCTGGATGCCTACCCACTACCACACATCGATGACATGGTCAATAACCTTGCCGACTTCAGGGTATTTTCAACTTTTGACTTAAAGAGCGCATATCATCAAGTACCGTTAAAGGACTCTGACAAAAAGTATACGGCCTTTGAGGCCAATGGTCGGCTTTTACCAGTTTTGTCGCCTTCCATTTGGGGTCACCAATGGGGTGGCCGTCTTTCAACGGGCAATGGACAACCTAGTCAAGCAGGAGAACTTAACGGACACTTTTCCATATCTGGATAATATCACCATTGCTGGTCATGACCAGAAGGAGCATGATGCCAATCTCCAGAAATATTTTGACGTTCTCCGTCGTCGCAACTTAACCTTAAATGAGTCCAAATCTGTGAAATCAGTACCATCAGTCAACATCCTTGGCTACTGGGTGGGCAATGGTGTCATCAAACCGGATCCGGAGCAACTTCGTCCGCTTCAGGAGCTCCCTCCTCCTACGAATCTCTGCTCTCTTCGTCGGGCACTCAGCATGTTTGCCTATTATGCGAAGTGGATACCCCACTTCTCCGACAAGATCCAGCCCCTGCTTCACGCTGGACGCGATGGCTATTTCAGCTTTCGACCTCCTTGAGCAACAACTAGAAAAAGCTACGCTTCATTCCATCGATGAAAATCTCCCTTTTGTGGTCAAGTGCGATGCATCGGAGGTGGCGATCTCGGCTACCTTGAATCAAGGCGGTCGACCCGTTGCATTTCTGTCCAGAACTTTGCAGGGTAGCAAGCTCCATTATCCTCCTGTCGAGAAGCAGGCTACGACTATCATCAAAGCAGTATGTAAATGGAGTCATTTTCTCGCTTGTCGCCATTTCACGCTCATAATTGATCAACGCTCTGTGGCCTTTATGCTGGATAACTGGAAATGCACTAAGGTCAAGAATAACAAAATACAGCTCTGGAGGATGGAATTGGCCGCCTTTGGCTACACCATACATTGTCAACCCGGCAAGGAGAATGTGGCCCCGGATACCCTCACGCGGGCATTCTGCTCTTCCATGTCAACTTCGACTCTTGCGGATCTTCACACTGACTTGTGCCATCCTGGCGTTACCCGTATGTTGCACTTTGTGCGATCTAAAAATCTCCCATTTTCTACGGAAGACGTGAAAAGAACATGCTCCACTTGTAGAATTTGTACAGAATTAAAACCGCAATTCTTCCGTCTGTCGGCTTGCTTGCTCATACACACTACACAGCCTATGTAGTGACTCAGCATTGACTTTAAAGGGCCATTGCCTTCCTCAACGCGAAACACCTACTTGCTTACTATGGTGGACGAATATTCACGCTTTCCCTTTGCTTTCCCCTGTCCCAATATGCTTACTTCCACAGTGATCAAATGCCTCGATCAGGTCTTTTCCCTTTGTGGTATGGCCAATTTCATCCACTCTGATCGGGGTCCCTCCTTCATGTCAAGCGAACTCAAAATTTATCTTTCCCAACGGGGAATCGTCACAAGTAAAACGACACCGTATCATCCTATTGGAAACGGACAGGTTGAGAGATACAACGCCATCGTTTGGAACGCTGTTCGTCTTGCACTGAGGTCACACAACCTATCAGACCAGCAGTGGGAAACTATGCTCCCTGATGCGTTGCATTCTATCAGGTCTCTTCTTTCTACATCCACCAATGCTACTCCTCACGATCAATTCTTCGGGTTCCAGTGTCGCTCCACTCATGGGATGTCCCTACCATCATGGTTGGCAGCTTCTGGCCCCGTGCTGCTCCGAAGATTCATCCGATCCTCTAAGAGTGATCTCCTCGTCGACGAAGTGGAACTGACGGATGTCAATCCCACGTACGTGCACGTGCGGTACCCTGATGGCCGGGAATCCAGTGTCACTTCGGGATCTGGCTCCCTGCCCAGCCGGTCCCACGGACCCAATCGATAGTGGGATCTGTATTAATGACGCCGATACCCTGCGCTCCTCTGAGGATGACGCGCTACCCGGGACGTCAAGGGATCTGCCAGCTATTCCGCCGGATCAACCCGGGGAACAGAGCACTCCCCGCGGGATGGCCACCCGAAGCCAGGACGCCAGTCAGTCACCGACTACTGAGCAGGGTGAAGCAAGCTCTGCGCCTGTGGGAGCCCGCACCCGGTGCCACGATCTCCCCTGTCCCCCTCAGGTTGATCAAGGCGACACGGACTCTGCCAGTCCGCCGGTATGAACCAAGCGACCCAGGGACCAAAACACAGTCTGAGGAGACGTGCCTTCCGGCCTCCAACGGAGATCCAAATGACTGCGTCTACTCTTAGTCCGATTAATTCGGTAGAAGGAAGCCGCCAGACTTCCAATCTTTCAGGTGGGAAGAATGACATGAATCTTGTCATTCATGTGGAAATGACTTATGAAATGATACTGGGCGGCCTGCTGGTGGCGCTGTCCAGGGAGAGTATAAATACTCGGGCATGGGCCCAGCTTGCTCAGGGCATTCTTTAACAGGAACTAGTGAAGGACACAACTAGATCTCCATGTTGAAAAACAGTTGATTAAAGCCTTGTTTAATGCTTAGACCAAGTGCCTAGTAGTTTTTTTACGTCAATGATCTTCCTATGGTATTGAGGGAGTAGAAGCCCTTGTGGTTGAGAAAGACTCCTGGGTGGTGATGGGGTGCCCTGATGGCCACATGTGTGCAGTTGATGATGCCCTGCACCCGTGGGAAGCCAGCCAGAGCCGTAAAGCTGAGCGCCTGCTCAGTAACACTGGCGTCATCAGTGACAAAGTTGATATAATTGCCTGACTTGTCAGACAGGGTATCGGTGACCTGTGTGATGCATTTGTGGGCGGCCGACTGCGAGATGTTGCAAATGTCTGCTGAAGATTGCTGGAAGGAGCCTGAGGCGAAGAAGTTGAGGGCGTTGGTGACTTTGACAGCCACTGGTAAGGCGTGACCATTCGGTCCTCTGGGCTGCAGGTCTTCCTCCAGCAATATGCAAATATCTGCGACAACCTGGCGTGATAGCCTGAGCCTCCTTTTGGCACTGCTGCTTAGTCATGTTGAGGAAGCTCATCCTCTGCCTGTAAACCCTGTGTTGGGGGTATCGCCACTGGCGTGGAGCAGCCCTGCGCTGATGCCCTCTGTCCTGTGCAGAATCAGGTGGTTGAGAAGGTTGGTGGTGCTGTTGTTGTTGGTGCTGCTGGTGTGCCTGGTGCTGCTGATGTTGGGCGTCACCGTGGTCCGATTCTGAGGACCAAGGTGAGACAGGATAAACGGCACCCATGCTGATGTAATAGATGGCAGGTCAAGTAGAGATGAGAGAAGCAATCTGTCACTGGTGTGATAGGCTGTAGCAATGAGGTGACAGTGGATACTGTTGTGTATGTGCCTTTAAGAGAAGAACTGATTCTATACTGCAGTACCGGCAGTGACCACCCCTGTATATAAAGCCATAGCAGGCTTCTGTATTTCAGTCTTAAGTTACCCTCTGTTACAGCATTGCTGGCTGTGCAGCTGCAAGCACAAGCAGAGGGAGCAGCCAGACAAGGAGAGTGGACTAAAGTGGTGGTCCCCTGACCAGGCAGAGGAGGAGAACACTGGACCACCACCACCTCCACCTCCACCATCATCACAGCAACTGAGGTGCCTGGAGAGAGAGGACAGAGGAGGAGAAGGAGAAGGGAGGCCAGCAACAACACCAACCAGGGGAGAGGCTTTTACCATTACTGCCTCCCCAAATTGGCCTCCACTTCAGGAGAGGGAGAGAGGGGAGAGAAACCACCATCAACCAACACCAACTGTTCGGAAGGAGGGAGGAATATCATCTTTCAAGATATCTACAGGTGGGTGTTATTTGGGGCACTCTCCCAAAGACTTTGTATTTTAGGTGGGGGGAGAAAAGAAGAAACAAGGCCGGAACATCAAGGGGTGGCTGTGTGTGTGGTTCTTGTTAAAAACTAGGCCACACACACCACTAATAAGCATCCCTTCTATTGTCTGACCTGGGACAGCTGGAGCTGCCTAGGTGAAGTGGTTAATTCCATTAATTACATCGTTAAGACCTGGTGCAGGACTGAGCCTGGGCATCTCCAGCTTTCCCAGGTGAAGACATCTTCTCCCCCTGCCAGAAGACCACTATCAGAGACTTTAAATTTCCATCAGGAGAGTGCACCCCTGCCAACACCCACCCACCCGCCATCCTGAGTGGTGACCCTGCCTTTGCGGCCTCCCTCCTTCCCACCCCCCCTCTCTCTCTCTCTTTGTCTTTCTCTGCCTCTTTCTCTAAGGCACCTCAATTTACTTTATTAATTAATTGCCTATTGAGCAGAGGGGAGAAGGCCTCTCTCCCAATCTCAGGCAATAAGGGGAGAGGTGTGCCTTAATTTTAAACAGCTCCCTCTGCTCAATAGAGGACCAAAAAAATACATGAGGCCATTTCCACCTTCAGGCCTGTGACTTGGGGTGAGTGTAGCCCTTTATAATACCACCCCAGAATGGCGACTGCATCTTCACTGGTGACGGGGCCAGCCAAGACGTATGCGGGAGTGGCAGCCACAGCCACAGCTGCTCCCGCTGCTTCTGCTGCCCCGTCACCATTCAGACTGATGACAAAAAAGCTTGGGGTGAAGAGCTACACTCACCCCACTATGACTATTGAGGCCTGCGTTAAAGCCATGGCTGGGGTTGTCGGCCCCTCAGGCATCGTAGCGGCCTCAAAAATGTATGGGAAGGCTGTGTTCTTCCTGGGGTCGGAGCGGGCGGTGTCCCTGGCCGTCGCCAAGGGGCTCACCGTGGGCGGGACCTTCCTGCCGGTGGACCCGCTCGAGGCCACCGCGCAGAGGGTGGTTATTTCGAACGTCCCGCCCTTTGTTCCTGGTGAGCTCCTCCTCCCCCACTTACGCCAACTTGGGGAGGTGAGGTCGGGGATTACACCCATCCCGCTCGGCTTCCGGGAAGCCAGCCTTCGCCACGTCTTCTCCTTCCGGAGCCAGCTGTTTATCCAGCTGGCGCGGGAGGAAGACACCGACGGGGCTTTCGTCGTCCTCCACGAGGGGACTGCCTATCGCGTCTTCTGGCCGTCGGACGGTGTGCGGTGCCACGCCTGCAAGGAGGTGGGGCACATCAGAAAAAACTGCCCTGCCTCCAAGGCCGCCAGATCGTCTGGCGTGGCTGAGGCTGGCGCCGCCACCGCTCCTCCCCCCGGTTCTGTCCGCGCGTCGGGAGCCACTGATGCGCGGTCGGAGGCCGATGCCATCAGGGCCTCCGGCGGAGGGGAGGGAGCGCGTCCAGGCGGAAGGAAGGCGCGGCGAAAATCGAAACACTTCAGGTCGGGTCCCCTCGTGGATGGCCAGCCCCTAAACTTAGAGCCCCTGACACCCGCGCTCCTCGCGGAGTTGGTCGGGGCAGACGCGAGTGGGAGGGGCCTCGTGCCCGAGCCTGTTGCCGCAACTGCCGTAGCGGAAACGCCATTACCTGTGGCCGGGCTCGGGCCCGAGGAACCCGACAAACCTGCTCTGCCGGAGGGAGCGGACGAGGAGGCCCCTGCAGACATGGTGGTCTCCCTCGCTCCCTCCGCGCTAAAAAGAAGGCGCGACCCCCTGGAAGAGGAGGAGGACCGGGAGGAGGAAGGTCCCTCCGGGCAGGGGGAGTTGTCGCCCGCCGCGGTTACTGCGCCGCCCCCCCCCCTGCTGTCACCATCACCAGCGATCGGCAGGGGTCGCCTGTCCCTCGCCCAATGCGATCCGGACATCTCCCAGGGGCTGCTCGACCTGGTAGAGGTTTTAATTCAAAACACCCCATACGCTGGGTCAGAGTTTGGTGGCGGGGAGGAGGATGGCCCCCTGGCTGCGTCTCTGGTGCCGGACGTACTGGAGGAGCTGGGAATTGTTCTCTCCCCGGTTTCTCCGGTCGTTCCGGCGTCTGTGGCGGAGGGGAGCACTGAACCGCCGCCGTCTTCTGGCCCAGCACTCCTAGAGGAGCCCAGGGAGGAATCCTCTGCCGCCGATCCTGGGGGTGGGATCCGGGCGGAGGCGGGGCTGGCTGGTGCGGCTGAGCCGTTCGCTGCGCACTGCTCGGCGGACGGGTCGGCTGCTGGTGACGACCCCCTGGAGGAGGATGGGGACTCGGTGATGGGCACGGAGGACGATTCGGACTCCAGCGCCGACGAGGCGATGGATGACCTCGTGCCCCTTGCCGAGTCTCCCCTCATTCCCGTAAGGGAACTCCGGGATTTTATGGCCACGTGCCTGGGTCGGTGCAATAAGGTCCGGCTGACCCTCGACAGGTGGTCGGAGCTGGCGCTGCTCATCGTATCCGTCCGCGCCGCCGTTAAGATCATGGGCGCGGATGAGGGTGTGAACCCACTCGAGCTGCATCGGCTCAGAACGTTTCTCACTGGGCTGCTGAGGAAGTGGCGGCTGACCAGCGGCTGCGCTTCCTCCCCCTGTTAGGTGTAGGTAGAGGTTGCACTATGCTTCTGACATGAAGATAACCATAGCCAGCCTCAACATCAACGGCAGCAGGGAGGCGCGCCGCAGATTCAATAACTTCTCGGTCCTTCGGGATGGGAAGTATGCGGTGTGCTTCCTGCAAGAAACGCACACTGTTCCGGGAGACGAAGCCACGTGGCTCCTGGAGTGGCAAGGAGGGGTCAGCATGAGTCACCTCTCCAACAATTCCAGCGGGGTGGCTATCTTGCTGGCCCCGCATTTTCAGCCGGAGATCTTGGGGGTCAAGGAGCACGTGCCGGGCCGCTTGCTCCAGGTCACTGTTCGCCTGGGGGGCGTGCCGCTCCATCTAGTGAACGTGTATGCCCCTCAGACCGGTGCGCAGCAAGTGCGCTTCTTCGAAGAAGTGTCCGCTCTTTTGGGCTCCGTCGACGTGGGCGAGTGCGTCATCCTCGGGGGGGATTTTAACTGCACCCTCGAGGCGAGGGACCGTTCGGGTCCCCCGCGAAGCCCGGCGGCGATGGAGAAGTTGAGGGACCTGGTCGGGTTCTTCGACTTGGTGGACGTCTGGCGAAATCTCCACCCCGACTCCAGCGCCTTCACTAGCGTGAGGTCTGGGGGAGGGAGGTCCAGAATCGACCGCCTCTACATTGCCCGGGCGTACGTCTCCTGCGTTCCGGTGGCTTCCATGCGGCCGGTGCCGTGCACGGACCACCAACTGGTGTGGGCGGAGCTCGCTCCGCTGCGCGCGCGGGCGGCGGGGGGGCCGCGTACTGGCATTTTAACAACCTGCTGCTGGAGGACGCATGGTTCCGGGATTCGTTTCGTCGGTTCTGGGCCGACTGGAGAAGGAAGCGGGGGGGCTTCCCCTCCTTGAGACTATGGTGGGATGTGGGCAAGGCTCACATCCGTCTCTTCTGTCAGGAGTACGCGAAGGGGTCGACCAAGAGGCGGGAGGCCCGGGTCGGGCGGTTGGAGAAGGAGGTGCTCGACCTGGAGTCCCGTCTCAGTCAGGTCGTCGAGGACCCGGCCCTGCGGAAGGTGTACGAAGAGAAGAAGGGCGCGCTGAAGGACCTGCAGCTCGTCGGGTCCCGAGGCGCGTACGTGAGTTCGCGGATCCAGCTCCTGCGGGACCTGGACCGCGGCTCCCCCTTCTTCTACTCACTGGAAAAAAGACGGGGGGTCCGGAAGCAGCTCTTGGGGCTACTGGCCGACGACGGATCTCTGGTCTCAGATCCGGAGGGAATCAGCGCGGAGACCCGCGCCTACTACGGGGCTCTGTTCTCTCTGGATCCGTCCAGCGAGGATGCGCGCAGAGTTTTGTGGGAGGACCTGCCGAAGGTCAGCCCGGAGGGCGCCGAAAAATTGGACGATCCGCTAAGCCTGGCAGAGCTGACCGGCGCCCTCCGCCAGCTCTCTAGGGGAAAGTCCCTGGGGCTGGACGGGCTGACCGTGGAGTTCCACAGGGCGTTCTGGGACGTTTTGGGGGGCGACTACGTGCGGGTCCTGGGGGAAAGTTTGGCGACCGGGGAGATGCCCCTCTCTTGGCGCAGGGCGGTCATTGTCCTGCTGCCTAAGAAGGGCGATCTCCGCCTCCTTAAGAACTGGCGCCCAGTCTCCCTCCTCAGCACGGATTATAAAATCTTTGCCAGGGCCATGTTTGCTCGCCTTGGCACCGTGCTGGCCCACATGATACACCCCGACCAGTCCTACACGGTCCCGGGCCGGACCATCCACGATAACATCCATCTGGTCCGGGACCTGGTCCACCACTCCCAGAGGGCTGGTCTGTCGGTCACCTTCCTTTCCCTGGATCAGGAGAAGGCGTTCGACAGGGTGGATCACGAGTATCTCTTCGGGACTCTGCGCGCATTCGGGTTCGGGACGCATTTCGTCGCCCGGATCCGACTTCTGTACGCCGCCGCGGAGTGTCTGATTAAAGTTAACGGGTCTTTGATGGCGCCCCTTCGCTTCGGGAGGGGGGTGCGTCAGGGATGCCCCATGTCCGGTCAGTTATACGCCGTTTGCGTAGAGCCATTCCTGCGCCTCTTGCGGAAGAGGTTGACGGGACTGGCTCTGCAAGGGCCGGGCGTGGAGGTGGTCCTCTCGGCTTACGCCGATGACGTGCTCCTCACAGTCACGGATCCCGCTGACTTGCGGAGGATGCGAGAATGCCAGCAGATTTACTCGGACGCATCCTCCGCCAAGATCAACTGGGAGAAATGTTCCGGACTCCTGGTGGGTCAGTGGCGGGTGGACTCCCTGCCGGAGGAGTTCAGGCCTTTCGCCTGGAGCACCACGCACCTCCTCTATTTGGGATTCTACCTTAGCCCTGCCGAGGACGCCTGGCCGGCGAACTGGCAAGAGCTGGAGGCCAAAGTCACCGCTCGCCTAGGACGCTGGACAGGACTGCTCCGAGTGTTGTCCTACAGGGGTCGAGCGCTGGTCATAAACCAGCTGGTGGCCGCCATGTTGTGGTACCGGTTGGTCACTTTGATCCCTCCCCCTGCGTTTGTCGCCAAGATGCAGAAGAAGCTCAACGACTTCTTCTGGGACAAAAGGAAGCACTGGGTCTCTGCCGCGGTTCTGTGTCTCCCGCTTAGGGAGGGCGGTCAGGCGCTGGTGTGCCTTCGCACCCAAGCTGCGACTTTCCGTCTTCAGACGCTGCAGATATACCTGTACGTCGAGAATCCTCAGAGATGGTGTGCGCTGGCGACGTTTTTCTTCCGCCAGCTGCACGGCCTCAATTACGACACGCAGCTCCTGTTTGCGAAAGTGGGCGGCAGGCATGCCGGCCTGCGGGAGCTGCCTGTCTTCTACCAGGAACTACTATGGGTTTGGAACTACGTCGCTTCCAGGCGGAGCTCTCCCCCGTCAGGAGCGGCGGCTCTCCTTCGGGAGCCGCTGCTCAGGAATCCGCACCTCCACGAACGCGGGTTCGGGCGGCTGGCGGAGGGCAGGGCTGTGCCTGGCAAGGTGACCAGAGTCGGGGATCTGCTCGATGGCGGAGGAGCGGGCTGGATGGCGCCGGAGGAGCTGGCACGGCGCCTGTCCTGGGCCAACGTCCGGCTCGCGGTTGAAGCCATCGAATCGGTGAAAGCGGCACTGGGCCCCGACTCCACTAGGTGTATCGAGGCGGCTCAAGCACGTGGGGCGATCCCGTCCGAGCTTACCCCCGTTCGGACGGAATTCCACATCGGCGCCCAGCCCCGAAACTCCCCTCGGGAACCGGCGCCTCAAAAATTGAGCCGTCTCGAGGAAATACCCTCCGTGCCTTTTCATTCCGCGCGGAGGGGTTTCCTGTATGGGCTGCTCCTGCACACTCTCCACTTTGCCATCTTCGTCTACCGTCCGGACACGCCTTGGCGTGGCGTCTTGCTGACTGGCAGTGGCGGAGGTCCCCAATGGAGGGCTCTCTACGCGGGAGTCCTCCCTTGTTCCATCGGGGACTTGGCCTGGAGGGTGTTGCACGGAGCGGTCCCGTGCAATAAGGTTTTAAGTAGGTTCACGGACTCCCAGGCCGCCTGCATTTTTTGCGGCCTGGTGGAGTCCGTGTTTCACGTTTATATGGAATGTGAGAGGTTGCAGCCCTTCTTTCACTACTTGAAGGGGCTGCTCCTCGATTTTTGGTTGCACTTCAGTCCCACGCTCTTGATCTACGGTCACCCGGTGCGGAGGGGAGCGGATAGGTTGGAGGACCTCCTTGTAGGGCCTGCTCCTGGGCCTGGCTAAAAGAGCCATCAATTGGTCCAGGCAGTGGGCGGTCGAGGGGGTCGTCCAGCCAGATTGCCTGCCTCTCTTCCGCGGCCATGTTCGCGCCCGGGTGGCCCTGGAGGTGGAGCACGCGGTGTCCGCCGGTGCGCTTGAGTATTTCCGCGAACGGTGGGCGCCGCGGGGACTGGAGTGCATCATCAACCCGGAAAACCAAATTTTAATTTGATTTGTTAAGTTTTAGTTGAACTTTTGTTTACAGTCCAATTTGTTTTTTTTTGGGTACAAACAAAAGAGTTACTCTCTGTTCAAGTAAATACCTGTTTTATTGTTCTCCTGCAGTTTGAGTATTATTGATACCTGGACACTACCCTGGCGATGGGCAGGTTCGAACTCACCTGCAGTACTGCATCACCTCACGGGGATCTTTTCCCTGAAGAGAAGCTTCTTGGAGGTCGAAGTCAGAACGGCGGGCGTCGACCGCGGGCAACCGCCCAGGGATCCATCGGAGAGTTGCAGGGGAGGCTGTGGAGAGCTGGGCCTGGCTCCCCAGTCGAGGTGTTCCAGCAAGTCGTGCTGGTAGCAGGTAGTGCGCTGACCCTTCCGGACTGCGGCGGGCTCAGGCTCGATCGAGCGGCTCTGCAAAGGGGCCGTGCAGCGTCGTCGGGAGGAAGAGAGAGAGGGTGGAGCACACAGGGCGCGGTCGGTGCTCAAGAACCGGACAGCGTGGAGAGGATAGAACGAGGGGAAGGAAAAGTGATACGCGCCGAAGCCGCGGATCGCCGCCATTACCCTGTAGAACGCTAGGAGCAGCGTGGCAGCAAGGGGAAGAAGGAAAAGCGCGGGAGGCGCCATTTTATTCCATTGGGGAAGAAGGAAAAGCGCGGGAGGCGCCATTTTAAATCACTCAAGATGCCGAAGAGTGGCAGTATCACTGCTTTCGACAACGAGGTAGAAGACTGGACCACGTATGTGGAAAGAATTGAAGTGTACTGCGAGGCAAATGAGGTGGCCGATGGAAAGAAGGCGTCGGTATTTTTAAATTTGATGGGCGCGAGAACGTACGGCCTATTCCGGAATTTAATTACCCCAGCTAAACCAATGGAGAAAAGTTTTGAAGAGATTGTTAATACCTTACAGGAACACCTAAACCCTACACCGCTGCTGATAGCAGAAAGATTCAAGTTCCATAAAAGAAACCAGCACAAAGATGAGAGAAATGCTGACTATCTTACGGAACTACGCAAGTTATCGAAGCACTGCCAGTTCGGAGCAGGACTGGCAGACACCTTGCGGGATAAGTTTGTCTGCGGGCTCCAGAGTGAAGGAACCCAGAAACGACTACTTTCGGAAAAGGACCTGACGCTAGAACAGGCTTTCAGCATGGCAGTATCCTACGAAGCAGCAGCACGGGGAGCTGCGGAAATACAACAGAAACCACAGGAATACAGCGCTAACGAAATGGCATATGGAGCAGAAAAGTGCTATCGCTGTGGCAGAACAACCCATGATCAGATGGACTGCTGGTTTAAGGACAAAGTATGCAGGCAATGTGGGAAAATGGGACATATAGCAAGAGTCTGCAGGTCGGGAAAGAAAACCAACACTACAAGAACTACTAAGGAAAAGTACAAGAAAGTAAAAAAAATGACAGACAGTAGTTTGGAAGATCAGGAGAATGATAATGACTCCGGGAGCAGGAGACTAAGTTGTCTAAAGTTACACAACGTGATCGCAAAGGGGGATCACCGAACCATTTGGGTCACCCTCATGATAGCAGGGTCCCCAGTAAAGATGGAATTGGACACAGGATCAGCCCTAACTGTCATGAATCGACGAGACTATGAGCGGCTATTCTCACACATACCCTTGAAGGACACGTCCATTGTATTGAAGACATACACGGGGCAAAAAGTCTACCCCAGAGGAAAAATAAGGGTGCCAGTTGAATACAACGGCAAGGAAACACAGAAACTGTATCTATATACTACCAGATGGAGGACCACCATTATTGGGACGTGAATGGATCCGAAAAATACAATTGGATTGGCATTCCATTCAGGCGCTAACTGTGACTGATAAAAAGGATGATGACGTCACACCTGGACGACTGTCAAAAATTCTAACTGACGCGAAAGAGGTGTTCCAACAAGGACTTGTGACTCTAAAAGGAGTAACGGCAACGATAAAAATCGAAGATAACGCAAACCCAAAATTTTTTAAGGCCATACCGGTACCTTACGCGATCCGCCCAGCCGTTGAAACAGAGCTGGAGAGTCTGGAGCGTTCGGGTGTGCTGTCCAAGGTGGACTGGAGCGAGTGGGCCACACCCATCGTTCCTGTAATGAAGAAATCATTGAGCAGCACCCCTGGGGAACCGAAGAAGGTTCGCATCTGTGGGGACTTCAAGGTAACTGTGAACCCAGTCCTGCACACAGTACAATATCCACTTCCACGGATAGAAGATATTTTCGCCTCACTATCTGGAGGGAAACGCTTTACAAAGATTGATCTGGCCCAAGCGTATCTACAAATGGAGGTGGAAGAAGCATCTAGGAAATACCTCACGATAAACACTCACAAAGGCCTTTACCAGTACAATCGACTGGTATTCGGGGTAGCATCAGCCCCGGCTATTTGGCAGAGGGCGATGGAACAAGTCCTGCAAGGGATCCCGGGGACCCAGTGTTATTTGGACGACATCCTGGTTACGGGCGAAAATGACAGTGAACACCTTGCCAACCTGGAGCAGGTGCTCACGAGATTACAGGAATATGGGCTATGAGCCAACCGCCCCAAATGCGAGTTCTTCAGGAGACAAATCTCATATTGTGGCCACATGATTGATGAGGAAGGGTTGCATAAGTTGCCGGACAAGATTGAGGCTGTAGTCAAGGCTCCAGCACCGGAAAAATGTGTTGCAACTGAGGTTGTTCCTCGGGTTGGTGAACTACTACCATAAGCTCTTGCCGAATTTATCTACAATTCTGCACCCACTGAACGCCCTACTGCAAACTGGAGTAACATGGAAATGGAGTGATGAGTGTAAGCGTGCCTTTCAGAAATGTAAATGCCTAACCACTTCAAAAGAAGTATTGGCCCACTACAATCCAACACTACCGATTCGGTTAGCATGTGATGCGTCTCCCTACGGCATCGGAGCGGTGCTGTCACACAAATTCCCTGACAGTTCAGAGAGGCCAATAGCCTTTGCGTCGCGCTCGTTAACCTCAGCCGAGCGTAACTACGCCCAGATTGACAGGGAGGCCCTCAGCCTGGTGTAGGGGGTGAAGATTTTCAATCACTATCTGCACGGGCAGAAATTCACCCTACTGACTGATCATCAGCCCCTGGTCTCCATTTTTAACCCAAAGAAGGGCGTTCCGGTGATGACGGCGCAACGGCTGCAAAGATGGTCACTTTTTCTAGGGGCACATTAGTACGACATAGAGTACAAGGGTACGAAACAGCATGGAAACGCTGATGGGCTGTCGCGCCTACCGTTGCCTACGGTAGAGGAAGCACCTGCAGTGGACCCTGTTGAGATATTCCATGCGACCATAGTCGAATGTCTACCTGTTACAAACTCAAGTATAGAGAAGGAAACCCGAAATGACCCGACACTCTCTCGGGTCTATGATTTGACGGTGAAGGGATGGCCAGCACATGGCGACTCACTGTTGCCAGCATTCTCGCCAAGGAGAGAACAACTGTCAGTGTGCCGGGGGACCTTGATGTGTGGATCCCGAGTGGTAATTCCACCCAAGTGAGAGATAGAGTGCTCAATGAGCTTCATGAGGGTCATCTGGGAGGGGTAAAAATGAAGAGCCTAGCCAGGGCGTTTGTGTGGTGGCCGGGAATCGATAAAGAAATCGAGGATATGACCAAGAGATGCACAGGATGCCAGAAGGTCCAAAACGCTCCACCACAGGCCCCGCTACATCCATGGGAGTAGCCCTCATCTCCATGGCAACGGGTACACATTGATTTTGCTGGTCCATTTATGGACTCAATGTTCCTAATCGCTGTGGACGCCCATTCGAAATGGCCAGAGGTCATCAAAATGTCCTCCACCACCACGGAGAAAACTATTGCAGTCCTACGGACCATCTTCGCCAGGAATGGCTTGCCAGAACAGATTTGCTCCGACAATGGACCACAGTTTGTGTCAGAGGATTTCCAGAGGTTTCTGAGGAATAATGGGGTGAAGCATTACACATCTGCCCCATATCATCCAGCCACAAATGGATTGGCTGAGAGGTTTGTTCAGACCTTTAAAAAGGCCATAAAGGCAATGCATAATGACGACATACCACTACAACACAAGGTGGATAATTTCTTGTTTGCTTACCGGAATGCGACACATGCAGTCACCAACCAAGCTCCAGCCATAATGTTCTTCAACCGAAGGCTAAGATGTCGCCTGGATTTGCTCAAACCAAACATAAGACGAGATGTTGAGGATAAGCAATTCCAGCACATAAATGAGAAGCCAACCAGGAGCTTCAAGATAGGGCAACCAGTCTTGGCCCGCGACTACCGAACAGAAAAATGGCAGCCAGGAACGATATGCACACAGCAGGGACCACTAATGTACACAGTGGACATTGGAGAGAGCATCGTGAGACGCCATGCTGACCAGATTCTAGAGTCACAGGAACAAGCCAAACCCATACCACGAGCAGGTGCACCTGGTAATCAACCCGAAGTACAGATTGCGTCTACCTCAGAAGCAGTGGTATTGGAAGCTGACGAACCAACCAATGACAATGAGCCAGAATCAACTCCGCCGCAAGAACAGGATACTCGAGAAAGGCGCTATCCAGTCAGGATCAGGAAGCCTCCTCAAAGACTGAACTTATAAATGATTATTTCAGTTGATGTTTATAGTACAGAGAAAATTGTAATTGTAATTAGTTATTATTTAGTTGTTAAATGAATGTTATGTACTGTTTATCTAAAAGGGGAGGAATTGTGTATGTGCCTTTAAGAGAAGAACTGATTCTATACTGCAGTACCGGCAGTGACCACCCCTGTATATAAAGCCATAGCAGGCTTCTGTATTTCAGTCTTAAGTTACCCTCTGTTCAAGTAAATACCTGTTTTATTGTTCTCCTGCAGTCCGTGTATTATTGATACCCGGACACTACAGATAGGGGCTTTGATGAAAAGGCTTGCAATCTGCAGAAAGCAAAATCTGTGCTGACAATGAACTCAGCAACAGCATCTGCCTTAGTAAAGTGACCAGGTGTCAGGTGGGAGTTTTTATTGTGCTTTCCATACTGTGCACTAATGAGCTGGATCAATGGTCACTGGACTTGCGCCTCAGGTTCACAGATGTGGTTCCCAAGCTGCGTGATTCCCGTGCTCATCCAGGGAAATTTGAAAAGCCGGGTTAAAAAGATGTTTAAGGGTCTGACAAGTACCTAATAATCATCTAAATTAGCTCGGCCGCCTCTGCCGTTTGGGTCGCTGCCGCGCTGGCAAACACACCCGAGGGAAAGGCGCGTGGGGGGCGGGATGACTGCGGGTTCCCGACCCGCTCCAAGGTTTTCAAATTTCCCTCCCGACCCGCCTCCAATCCCGCCCGCACAGACACCAGAAAATTCCAGCCAATATGTCTATTTTGGAGAAAACCAGGTTGATTCTTACTAATGGTTTATTACAAAAGTGTTTAAACTGTTTTCATATATTAAGGCAAGAATCTTATAATCAGTATTTAATTATCCTTGACATTCAAATATTTATTTGACGTTGATTTTTAAGCAATATTGATGAGAACATTCCAAGACTTGACTAAAAGATCAGAAACTCCAAACTCAAGATATTTATAAAGTACAATTCGTATTCTGGGCTGTAGTGTCAGCTGTGGCTCAGTTGATAGCACACTCGCCTCTGAGTCTAGAAGGTTGTGGGTTCAAGTTCCACTCCAGGGACTTGTACACATCAAGCTTGGCTGACACTCCAGTGCAGTGCTGAGGGAGTGCTGCACTGTCAGAGGTGCCGCCTTTTGGATGAGGTGTTAAACCAAGGCCCCATCTGCCCTCTCAGGTGGACGTAAAAGATCCCATGGCACTATTTCGAAGAAGTTCTCCCCGGTCTCCTGGCCACTATTTATCCCTCAACCAACATCACTAAACAGATTATCTGGTCATTATCACATTGCTGTTTGTGGGAGCTTGCTGTGCGCAAATTGGCAGTCGCGTTTCCCACATTACAACAGTGACGACACTTCAAAAGTACTTCATTGGCTGTAAAGCGCTTTGAAATGTCTGGTGGTCGTGAAAGGTGCCATATAAATGCAAGTCTTTCTTAATGTTGATCCATTAGCTGTGTGTGAATATCGTCTTGTTCTAATCCCCCATCATATAGAAGGCATTTCCCCTAAGAAGTGGGAGGTGTATCAGTACGAGGTCTGACTGCAAAACAGGGCTCATTATCACTGAGAAAGACATCGCTGCACAGAAATTTTGTTTTTCTAGCTTAAAATAATGAGCCCAGTGTTTTATTCCTTCCATTGCAACCCATTTGGTTTGTGATTTGACAAATGTACCTCGTCACCTCCAGGCATGAGGAGAGTTAAATTGATTTTGCCAGTCCACTTAAAAAAAAATTCTCCGCATTGGACATTGTATACATTTTAAAATCAAGATGTTAGATCATTCTGATTCCTCCTTTTGTGCTGATTTTAACCCTTACTTTAAATTTCAAATCTTAATTCCCAAAAGGGAAAGGCAATAAACTCAGCTAATTTGAAAATAAAACGTAGAAAGAGAAAAGCTGTGAAGAATGGAGACAGATACACAAGCAGGTTTGTCAGCATCCTGAAACGCCGGGGGTGAAATTTGCCTCCTTTGTGCCCGCCATTAGCTTCTCCGGGGGGGCGCGAAGGACTTATTGCCCGGCGGGGGCGCTAATAGCGCCTGCCGTGATATTCGGCAGGGTGCTACTGAGGCTGCCGCGTGTGATGTCAGCGACGGCCTTGCGGGTCGCAAGCTGGGCCACACACCGCTGGCGGGGCACAAATTAAAGGGGCAGTCCGGCTGCGCCCCGCGCTGACTTCTTTTATTTTGCCCAACCTCCAAATCGGCCTCTCTTGGTGGCTCTTGGCATGGTCCATGGCCACCACGCACCGTCCAACACCGTGTCTCGGTGCCGGGCTGTGGCCACGGCACCACGCTGCCCTGGTGGGCTAGTGGAGGTCATCAAACGGCCTGCAGAGTGTGCAGCGGCCCTCCCCTTTAACGGAAGGGGAGGGGCGCTGAAACGTGTCAGCGCTACGCGGACTGACCGCGTAGTGCTCTGGCACTACCACACTTTGCACCCCACGCACTGCCCCGAGAGGAAGTGGAGCGCCCGAGATAGCGCTCTGTTTCCTTACTGGGGCGGTAAGCCCAATTTAGCGGCCGGGGCTAAATGTGAGGCGCTAAGTCGGTTACAGCCTCCAAACAGGGCGTAACCGAATTTCGCCCCCAAAGTCTTTTGTCTGTTCCCCTTTCTCTTTCAGATGCTGATAGATCTGCTGGCCTAGAAATTCAGTTGTGCCACTTTTGGGGCGCTAAAGTCGGGCGGTCGCTAAAGTTAGCGCCCGCCGGAAAGTGTAGGCCACTTCGCCGAAATTCAGTAGATTTGGCCAAGGAGTTTGGGCGAGCACTGAAACTGGCGTTGCACTCCTATCTTTAGGCGCTAAGCCGGCGGTGCGGACTGATAACGCCGAGGCCGGGCGCAGCGCAGGTGCGGTCATGTTTTGATTGACAGCAGACACCCTGACGCCGGCCAGCTCTTAAAGGGGGAAGGGTCGACTTTGTCTGCTGCCACGCCCTGGATAGTGGAGCCCTGCAGCTAGGCCTCAACACTGCTGGTGGACCCAAATAGCGCCTGAAGCCATGCAGAAGGCCCGTGAACGAGCGCAGCGCTTCTCAGAGCCTGCTTTGTGGGTGCTGCTTAAGGGTTTGGAAAAGAGAAGAGAGATCTTGTGCCCGGACAGTGGCAAGAAGGCTCCCAGGAGGCAGTTCAGGAGAGCCTGGAGGGAAATCGCCCACAGGGTGTCAGCCACCAGCGATGTCCCCAGGACTGGTGACCAATGCCACAAGAAGTACAACGACCTCACTCGGTTGGTCAAGGTGAGTAGCCTTTCCAGTGTCCTCCTCATCCTTGCATGTGCACCTCACATTATGGGCAAAGGGACCTCAAAGGCCTAATGGCCATCCCTCCTCCCGCAGCTATGGCACTGGCATGATCATCAATAGCACTTTCTGCACTTTACACACTGGCCAAGCTATTCCACCATGGGAGGCAGTGCACACAACAACAGGGCACCACACTGTACTTAGAGGCCGTCCTTTCTCTTGCAGGCCAAGCTGGCCCAGAATATGAAGAGCTGGAATGTCACCGGGGGAGGCCGTGCCCAGTTCCAGGAGCTCAGTGAGCTGGAGCAGCGCGTGGCTCGACTCATGCGTGGCCGGGTGGTTGGCCCCGTTGCTATTGGTGATGCGGACCCTGTGCTGGGCCCCAATGGTAAGGACATGACCGTTTGGACCTCTCTCGTTCCCCTTGCGCTTCAGATCTACATCTTTTGCCACTGTCCGACCAATGCGCATAATGCCACCACTCATGCCTCCCTCGCTGACGCCCTGTCCTCACTCTAAAGCTACTCTTGTGCCTTCCTGCTTTCAGCTGGTGAGGAGGAGGTCCATGAAGCTGAGAGTGCCAGTCCCTCGGAAGAGGAGGACGACGAGGACCAAGAGGAAGGCGGCACATCGGGGGAACCCTCATCCGCGCCAGGGGATGGCAATGGAGGGGAGACGTCTTGCCTGGAGGAGAGCCAGGGGGAAGTGTTGCAGGGGGGTGTAGCTCCTGGGCCCAGTGGCGTCCAGGCACGCGGGAAGGGTCGGGCAGCACGGCTGCCTTCTCCCCAGAGGGGGGAAGTGTTGCAGGGGAGGGCAGTTGCTGGGCCCAGTGGCGTCCAGGCACGCGGGAAGGGTCGGGCAGCTCGGCGGCCTTCTCCCCAGAGGGAGAGTCCGCCCTCCAGTCCGGAGACGGTCCTCGCCCAGGAGGTGCGCCTCCTTGATGAAATGTCCGCGGCCTCGGAGCGGCGCCACAACGAGTTCATGGGGGTTGTGGGACAGATGCCTCAGGCCATTGAGTCCCTGGCTCATAGTGTGGCCGCTTTCGGGGACTCACAGGCCAGGGGTGTCGACCAACTCGCGGCAGCACAGGCCAGGGGTGTCGACCAACTCGCGGCAGCACAGGACGCGAGTCGCGAGTTCATGAGTGGTGCCGTGCAGACACTGGCTGATCTGATGCGGGCACAGACCAGGGCAGTTCGGGCACTCACTTCTGCCACACTCGCGGTGTCACGGAAGCATCGCCGGGGCACCCGCCGCCCTGCTGCAGCACAGCGGTCTGGCCTCCACCAGATTGCTGTGCTTGCTGCAGTGCCAGCCCGGCCGAGTGCCAGTGTCTCTGGCGACCAGCGAGCGCCTGGCATCAGCCAGCTTGCCCCCATTGCTGCAGCCGCCACTGCCACTCCCCCAGCCAAGGTGCGACGAGCTGATGCAGAGACTGATGCTGCCCAGCCACAGCTGCAGCAGTCAGCAGCCGGCCCCTCCAGGGCCGGACCTCGTCTAGGCCGACCCCCAAGGGCATCTGCCGTCACGCAGTGTGCCCCTCAGGAGCCTTCCCCCAGCCTTGCCACACCCACAGGGCCCAGGTTGAGGCGGAGCAACAGGTTGGGCAGGGGCCGGAGAAGTCTGCACAAGGACTCGCCCTCTCGGCACACCAAGTAGCGTGTGTTGCCAACTTTTTTTTATATGGGGGTGGTTGTGTTCTGGAGAGGGGGGGGCTTATTTTGGGAAGGCCGAGGATGAAGGCAAATGTTATTGACAAGTTTTGTTATTCCTCCCCAGGTTGTGGGAGTGAGATATGTTTTTGACTGTTTTTTGGGGGTCTTGTCTGTTTCTCTGTTTCATGTGGGAAGGGCCCTGAGTTTGTTAAATAAAGCTTTTTATTTATTCAGCTTGTCCAGGTGTCATGTTTCAAGTGGTTGTTGCGTTAACCAGCTGAGGGCTTGCGGAGCGGCTGCATTCAGGTGCGTTCATTGCCACAAGCCATTCCCTGACAGGGGGCCTAGAAGTGCCGTTCAATAAGCCGCCGGCGGACGGCCCTTGGACCTTGTGGCTCCCTCCTGGGCTGGTACTCCTCCTCCTCCTCCTCCTCCTCATGGTCCTCCTGCTCATCCTCCTGAGGTGGTGGTCCAACGTGAGGTGGCAGTGCCTGAGTCCTGCGGATAGCCAGGTTGTGCAGCATGCAGCAAACGACGACGAACTGGGAGACTCTATCCGGCGAATACTGTAGAGATCCGCCGGAACGATCCAGGCAGTGGAACCATTGCTTGAGGACGCCAATCGTTTGCTCTATGATGTTCCTTGTGGCTTGATGGCTTTCGTTGTATGCCTCCTCCACAGGGGTCCTGGGCGCGCGGAGCGGGGTCATGAGCCATGTACACAAAGGGTAGCCCTTGTCCCCAATAAGCCATCCCCTTGGTGGAGGCTGTGCCTCGAACATGTCAGCCACAGTAGTCTGGCGCAGGATAAATGCATCGTGGCTGCTTCCTGGAAAGCGGGCATTGACAGCTAGGATGCGCTGCCTGTGGTCACACACCAGCTGTACATTGAGGGAATGGTAGCCCTTCCGGTTGCGGTAATCCTCGGCATTGTCGATTGGTGCCCGCATAGCCACATGCGTGCAGTCAATGGTGCCCTGCACCATGGGGAAGTCGGCGATCCTGGCAAATCCGACTGCACGCTGCTCCTGCCTCTCTAGGGTCATGGGGAAGGAGATGAATTGGTGTCTCCTTGCGAAAAGGGCATCGGTGACCTGCCGGATGCAGCGATGCACGGCGAACTGGGAGATGTTCGCTATGTCCCCAGCAGCGGCTTGGAAGGAGCCGCTTGCATAAAAGTTCAGAGCCACCGTGACCTTCACTTCCACCGACAGAGAGGTCCTGCACATCAGCTGTGGACGCAGATCTCTGTGAAGCAGCTGGCAGATCTCTGCAACCACCTCCCTTCTGAAGCGCAGCCTCTTAACACAATGCGCGGCAGTCATGGTGAGATAGGACACCTGCTGCCGGTATTCCCTGAGTGGGTAAGGCCTACGTTGCCGACGCCTGATGGCCCCTCTGCGTCTAGGCATGGCTGCCCCTCTCACACAGTGTCTGCGAGCCCTTCGCACATAATGCTGGAACTGAGGGTTGGAACCCCATGCAGCCCCCATAATAAACTTGCAAACAGTGAAATCACAAGAGTCAAATTTCCAAGCTCTGGCCAGAAGCCAAAAATACCTCTCCTATGTTGTCCCAAATCAGTAAGGTCTGTTCCTTGGTCTCTGTACAGAAATCCAAAGCACTGAAGTCATTGCAGCAAAATGGCTGGCCTTTATAGTTCAGTGTAAGTGCCCTTTAATTAGCGCTCCCCGAGGCCCGCAGGGCCTCTGCTGCGTTCCACTTCACAGTTCTTAACAGCGCCACGCCCACATTGGGCGGGCGCCACTGTATTTCCGGTTTGGGGCGCACAAACAGTGTTGCACGACGAAATGACGTCAGAAGCTGCGCGCGCAGCTGAGCGGGCGCAAACACTTTGCGCCGGCGCTAAATGTCAACTGAAGTTGGGCGTAGGCGCAGATCGGCCTGTGCCCGGCCGCTAAGTGCCTAGCGCTGGAAATCTACCCCTCTTATGGCGTTAACGGCTGGCGAACGCAACTGAATTTCTAGGCCGCTGTATCTTACCAGCATTTTCTGTTTTTATTTTTAAATCGAGATGCAGTTACTCATTCGACAGGAGAGAGCCAGAGCAGTTGATCTTTGCTTGATTTGTTGGGTTATCTTCTGTTTAGGCTGATCTGGTAAAGAGGGCTGATTCATCTTTGAACCATGTGAATATTTTAGTCAGTTGATTAATGCTGATGTAAAATCCATTTGGGATGTGGCTCAAGGGATTGGATTGGTGATTATCAATCGAGATCAATCTCTATCTTACTGCCTATATCAATAAAACTGATGGAGGATTTCCAGAGCAGTCTTCATAGCCAGACAAGAGTTCCGTGCAATAAGCAATGCTGTTCAGCTCATTCAGCAGTCTCCTGGGTAAATACGCTGCTCAGTTTGCAGTTCATATGGTTTCACTGCATAATGTACTCTTCAAGCAATCCTGTTTACATGCCTATTATTTCTTACTACATTAATTTGGACAGTAGGCACATGTTATATCTAAAATAAAAACAGAAAATGCTGGAAACACTCAGCAGGTCAGGCAGCATCTGTGGAGAGAGAAACAGAGTTAACATTTCAGGTCGATGACCCTTCGTCAGAACATCTGATGAGTCCTGCTATGAAGTATTTACTTTAGCTGTTTTGGGTGCCCTGGGTTGTAGATGGGATGTAGATTGCTGGGAGCCAGATAATATCGGCCGGGCACAAATTTTAGCGCAGTGCAAATTATCGCCGGCGACCGCAAAATTCGACTCCAGCGCCACTGGAGGTGATTGGAGCGCTAAATCAAGCGCTACACACCTCTCTTCGGGCATTAACATCATGGAACGAGGCGCTACCTCAGAGTGCTACTCAAGCTCAGGCAATGTGTACTCAGACAGACTGGCGCTTTCCAGTTCTTAAAGAGGAGGGTCCATCTTGCTGCACAGCCTCACCCTGATCATTGCAGCGTTTGACCTCAGCCTGCAAGCAGGTAAAAATCTTCAGCAAAGATTCATGATGGCTACTCAGAGGCCCAGGGAGAGAGCTCGCCGGTTTAGCAACCAGGCATTGGTGGCTCTGGTTGGCACTGTGGAACGCCGATGGGCAGTGCTGTTTCCAGAGACTGGCAGGAAGCCATTGCCCCAGGAGTTTACAAGGGTGTGGAGGGAGGTTCCCCAGCACATTTCATCCAGGAGCCTGGTCCAAAGGACTCATACCAGTGCCGCAAGAAATTCAACAACCTCACTCGGGTGGTCAGGGTGAGGACATGCTTGAAAAACCTCTACATCCTACCATCTCAACCTCACTCTGTGCACAGACGGTGTAAATTCCCAAATCCCCAACACTCACCCAACAACTATGCCCATCTAATTAAAGTCACATGCACATCCCACAGCTTGCAGACATTAACGGCTATTCAACTATGGTAGGCACATCTGCCAAACACATGGCTGCATATTCACTCAGACGCTGTCCTTTTTCTTGCAGACCAAGCTTTCACATATTCGGAGGGAGCAACAATGCACAGGAGGAGGACAGGTGGAGTTGCACCCCCTCACACAACTGGAGGAGCGAGTCCACAGACTCATCGCCAGTCATGTCATCGGTGCTGTGGCCGTTGGAGAGGTCGACCCCTTTGGGGACAGCAACGGTATGTTCATCAGCTTTATCTCCTCCCTCATACCACTACCCCTCACAACACCAGCCTTTCCCATTTTCCATATAACTATACTGTCTCCATTCCTTGCTCCCTTCCTGCCCCCCTGCCCTCATGTTAAAGCCACTCTTGTACCTTCCTGCTTTCAGGTAGTGAGCCACCAGCTGACCAGCCTGTCCCTCAGCCTCCCAGTGGCAGCGACGCGGGAGAGGAGGAGGAACACGAAGCCCACGCCTCACCGCCTGTGTTTCCCGAGGGTAAGACATCCGACACTGGGGCTACGCGTTCACTGGAGGGGTGCAGGGGGTTTGGATCTGATGTGAGTGAAGCTCCGGGACCCAGTGGGCTGCAGCATGGGGGTAGGGAAGCTTGGGGGCCATCATCTGGAGGGTGAGTACACGCACGAGTTCTGCTGCACAGGACTCGGATGAGGACCTCGATATAGCGTCGATGAATACTCGGGCAATGAGCATGCACACTGAGCTCAAAGGTGCAATGGCAAGGGTGCCCAACAGCATGGATGCCCTGGCTAGGAGTGAGGAGGAGTCCGCCGCCAGCACTGCTGTAATCTGTACGCAAACCCTTGAGCCCATCCTTGCCTCGTTGCAAAGGATGGTTGAATTACAGGGAGACTGTGGGGATCCAGACCCCATGCCGCATGTAATGGGTGAGGTGGCAGCATCTATTGCAGCACAGGCCGACGCAATGCAATGGCTTAGTGCTGGAATTGAGTCATTGGTTGGTGCCATCCAATGCCAGACTGCTCTCATGCGGTCTCAGATTGAGGTCATGCAAGCGCTGACTGCTGCCATCATCGCTGGGTCGCCCACAGTCCACCAGAGATCTCACGGTGCCACAGCAGGCCAGCAATCTGTGCTCGAACAGATAGCTCCGGATGCTGAAGTACTGCCCCGGGGGAGTAGCAGTGTGTTGGTCGAGCAGGAAGGTGCTGTCCTCTCTCAGGATGACAGCATCCCTGCTGCCACCACTGCCGCTCCACCATTGCACTTGCCACAGCCTGTAACCCAGCCAGCCCAGACTGCTGCCGCCCATGCAGAGTTGGTGCAGTCTGCAGCCGGGCCCTCCAGGCCCAGAGCTGGTTGAGGGCATCCTTCAAGGCCATCTGCAGTCTCTGGATCCAGCATTCAGCAGCTGTCCGCCAGCCTTGCTGCAGCCACTGGGGCCACATTACGGAGGAGCAGTAGGGTGGGAAGGGGGGAAGTGCGAAGGGGAGGGAGATCATTCTCGAAAGGCAAATAACTAAAAATTCTCAAACAAATGGGGGGAATGTTTGTCCCAAAGTTGGATGCTTATGTTAATATATTGTTCACTCTGTTAACGCTTATCTCAATGTGGTAAACCAGTTTTGTTTGTTAATGAATTGTTGTGTTTGTTTGTTATTGGTTGTGCTTAATAAGACACAGTTCGTCAGAAAAATAATTTTTTTTATTGAAACTTGAGAACTTTACTCATTTTACTCATTGGAGCTTTGCTGCATGATGGTTGTAATCATGTGAGGCGTTCACGAACGGCCCTTGCAGAGGCAACATTGAGCGTCTCCCTCCCACATTGTTGCTGATCCTTCGCCGCCGCCGCCTCCTCCTCCTCCTCTTCCTCCTCCTCAGGTGGTACACCAATCCCTAGTGGCAATGGCTGGGTCCTCATAATCACGAGGTTGTGAAGCATGCAGCACAGAACAATGAAAACCGATACTCGATCAGGGGAGTACTGCAGGGCTCCTCCAGAGCGGTCAAGACACCGAATCCTCAGCTTCAAGATGCCGATCGTCTGTTCAATGAGGTTCCTGGTGGCGCTGTGGCTCTCGTTGTATGCGAGCTCAGTAGGTGTGTTGGGGTTACGGATCGATGTCATCAGCCAGGTGCAGTGTGAATAACCCTTGTCCCCAAGAAGCCAGCCACAAAGGTGATGCGGTGTTTGGAACAGGTCTGGGACACCAATCTGGCGCAGGATGAATGCATCGTGGCTGCTGCCAGGATAGCAGGCATTGACGGCGAGGATGTGCTGTCTGTGGTCGCAAACCAACTGGACGTTGAGAGAGTGGAAGCCTTTGCGGTTGTGCAAAACCTCTGCATTTTCATGAGGTGCCCGCAATGCCACATGCATGCAGTCAATGATGCCCTGAACCATGGGGAAGCCCGCTATCCTAGCGAAGCCACATGCGCGTTCACACTGTTTGTCTTGGGTCATGGGGAATGAGATGTACTCCCTTCTTCTTTTGTATAGAGCATTTGTGACCTCCCCGATGCAACAATGGATGGCGAACTGGGAGATATTCGCAATATCCCCTGTTGAAGCCTGGAAAGAGCCGCTGGCGTAGAAATTCAGAGCCACCATCACTTTCATTGCCACTGACAGAGACGTCCTGGTCCTGAGCTGAGGCTGGAGCTCTGGCTGCAGGAGGTGGCAGAGCTGTGACCACCTCCTTGCTAAAGTGGAACCTTCTAAAACACTGCTCCTCGGAAAATTAACATAGGAGAATTGCTCCCGGAATACCCTGGGAGGGTAAGGTCTCCTGTGTAGAGGCCTGTTGGCCCTCCTCCCTCTGGCCATGTTTGCCACTCTCTCTCTGCGCCTCTGCTGCCCCCGAAGGTGAAGCTGGAGGACGATGCCCCGTTAGTACAGCCCCCATTTAATCTTCTAAATATGGTAGTAATAAAGCTGACAGAAATGGGAACCTGAAAATTGTTGCTCAGGAACAAAACTCCTTGTAGGACAGCGTTAAATGTCTCCAGATGCCTCTCTCCCTCTCTCAACCTGCGTATGCCAAATATTTTTCCAAGCGCACGCCTTTTAATAGCGCTCCCCCAGCTCCCAGTCGACTCCCAGTCCCCCTCTACCTGTCGTTCCTAGGGCAGGGGGCGAGAATCAATTTCCGGTCCGGGGTGCTACCGGGGCATTGCGCGCTTTGATGACGTCATGATCTCCGGGCGCAGGAGATCATGGCGGTAGTGTTTAGCACCATCGCAAAGCGCCAGGTCAATTTTGCGGGCGGCGCGAAAATCGCCGCGCTCAGGTGGTAAGTCGTTAGCGCCCCGTTAGCCCCCCCAGAGGTGCTAATGGGAGGCGCTAACCAACTTCATTTTTCCCCCATACTCTTTACAAATAAATACAGGTGACGTCATATTATTTGTCTGAAAAGAAGCAGCTATGGATTAAATCCAACGGTGTTTTTAAGTACATTCATTGTATTTACCATTTACAATGTAAATTGGACATGCACATTGAAAGTGACTTTGTTGGAGTCCAATGCTTCAATATTATTTGTAGGCTTTGCTTCAGGAACCACAGCTAAATGAAAAAGAACTATTTTGCTGAGAGTGATGGTGATTTCTGCTGCAGAACAAATTATTTATTGTCTCATTTAAATGTGTTACTAGCGTGCGCTTGCATCAGGAATCCAAAACTACATGTATGCACTGAGGAACAGATGGCCTCATCCAGTGTAAAAGAAAGACTTGTATTTATATAGCACCTTTCACAACCTCAGGGTGTCCCAAAGCGCTTTACAGCCAATGAAGTACTTTTGAAGTGTGTAGTTACTGTTGTAATGTAGGGAAACACGGCAGCCAATTTGTGCACAGCAAGCTCCCACAACAGCAATGTAATAATGACCAGATAGCCTGTTTTTTAGGTTGAGGGATAAATATTTGCTGGGACACTGAGAGAACTGATCCCAGAGGTGAAATAGTGTTCAAACCCATTGTGCATCCAGTTCCACGTCCTTATGCCTCCTGACACACTCTGAACTCAAGAAAGGCAGTTTGCTGCTGCAGCTTTTACCTGTACTTTGGTTGCAGCTCACCTTCATCCTGGTCCAATCCTCGTTGTAAACAGTCTTGTCCACTTCATCCGTAGAGTTTAGGTGCGTTGCCCTGAATTCATCCCCGACCATACGTAGATGTTTGGCAAACACCGTGTTTCTCTGAGCCTGTGAGGGGCAGGAAGGAAAAAAGACTCACATTTATACAGTGCCTTTCACAACCACAGAACATCACACAGCACTTTACAGCCAATGAAGTACTTTTGAAGTGCAGTCACTGTTGTAATGTAAGAAACGCGCCCAGCAAGGTCCCAAAATCAGCAACGTGATAATGACCAGATAATCTGTTTTAGTGATGTTGGTTGAGGGATAAGTATTGGCTAGATTGGGGAGAATTCCCCTGCTCTTCTTTAAAATAGTGCCATGGGACCGTTTACCTCCCATACGCCCGCTTCTTCAATTTTAGTTTCAAACCTGTTTATCCACGACTTTCTGAAACTTGAAGTACAGGAAACTTTCGTTTAACCGGAGGTTGTATGTCCGGAAACCTCGATCCACCGGCAGAAATCAGGAGCCGTTTTCTATAAGTTTTTTTACTTCTCGTTGCTTTTTTTTCCCCCAGTCAGGCTCTGCAAGGTCTGTAGCTAAGCAACAGCTTCAGCTAGAGATGCTTGCAGCTGCAGCCGACTGGGTTTGTTGATTCACACGGAGCTGAAAACCTCTGTATGCTTCAAAATTAGCTCTGGCTTGTCCGGCAGTTTTGATAGATCGGCAACAGCTCGGTCCCGTCAGTGCTGGATACCAGAAAGTTTCCTGTAGTCCCTTTTTATAAATAGAATATATTCATTTTGCAACTCTGCAATCTCCTTTTTAGAAGTATCTCATTGCTGATCTACAGTCTTATGGGGCAGTTTCTCTTCCCACCTCACCTCAGTGAGCTCACTCCTCACTTTTCTAAATACTGCCCTATTCCAATCTGACATCCTTGTTTGTGTACTAACTTTTCCCCTTTCTAATTGGACCTTAAACTTTATCATATTATGATCACTAGGCCCGAGGTGCTCACCCACATTTAACTCATCTCCCTGATCTATTTCATTACTCATAACTGGATCTGGCAACGCCTCTCCCCTTGTAGGCCTACGAACATTTTAGCAATTGGTGTAAAGAATTTAAAAGGCAGTTCCCTCCCTAGTTTTCAAATGGGAAGAGGGAAATTACAGATAACAGCAGAAAGACCATTAGAAAATAAGGGGAGGGTGTTGTATAGGGTTTTATAACTCTGTAAAAAAAAATGTAACGGCATAGTCTCATGCAAGCTAATAAAATGAATGGTGGCTTGGCATTTAAGCTACCATAAATAAATCATCATTTTATAATATTCTACCAGCATCAACTCCATAATTACACACTATAAATATCGACACTCATTTATGCAGCCAGATTTGTGCTACCAATGTGACAGTCATACATCTAGTGGCAGCACGAAGTAACAGCTACTGATCCCCCACTACATCCTCAGGTGGTGAAAGTCCCTTTCTATTGAAATGCTGCCACCTAGTGCACATCAAGAAAGCAGGCAGCATGCTGCCAGATAGCAGTAATGGAGGCACTTCAGTTTTCCCATGAATAAAGGTAGATGCGCATCACCTTCAGATGGTCAATGCGTGGCCACTGAGACAATGTGGGATTCCCTTTCTACAACACACATGTAATGAGTCTATCTATAATTATCATTTTTTAGTGTCCTTGTTAGACGGCGGGTCAGAGCTATAACAAGGACAGATGTCTCATCAAATTGACCATGATCGTTTCTGGGGAACGTGGAGATGTACTGGGATGCAAATATGCAGCAGATTTCCTGCGGCGAGTGAAGATTAACTCTTCTCCATGTGAAAGTCTCAAGGACAGCATGGATGGGAACAGGAGTTTCACAGGTGGGACAACGAAGATTTGAAGCTTTACCACTGATATTCCCCACTGACGATTGATGCAGAATGGTGAGGAGAGCTATAGCTGCTCCAGTGTTCCTCTTGCGACATTTGGGGGCTTAAATTGGATAAGACCTGAAAACGGGCGAGAGGATTGCAGTATGCGATTAACCCATGCCCATTCATTGTGTTGCCGGCAGCATGGTAAATTGGTGCTGCCTGCTGTTTTAAGTGATTGCTGTATGCAGCCAGCGCTCCCTGCGCTGTTCATTGGCTGCACGCATCAGCAGGAGGCCGATATCGTGAGTTAAAGGCAGCCTGCACCTCTGAAAGGGGAGGTGCATTGTGGTTGCAAGAAGTGGTGGGAGGCCTTTGAAAACTGATTCTGTGCTCTGATACTTTGAGCAATGGCTGAACATGAGAGCGGGCACCAAGGTTTTCAAACAATGCACTGGAGGTCTTGGTGGAAGAGGTGGAATGGGGAGATGTCCCGTATCTGCAGGGGGGGCAGGAGACCCTGCAGACACATGCTCAGGTGGCAGTGGGAAGAGGTAGGTCAATACCAGGAGTGCTGCGCCAAGAATATGGATGCAGTGCAGGAAGAAGTTTAACGATCTCACATAAGCTGTCAAGGTAAGTTCATCTTGAAATGCCATATCCTAACAACTGCACCACTAGCCTCAAGCACTGCTCAATTCACTACACCCCCATCACCCATCTACCAACAATCTCTATCAATTAGTACTCAACCTTTCATTTCATATGCTTTGCCTCACCCTCACGCACTTAGCACTATTGCAAGCCTCATATGCACAACTCACAGCCCACACACACTGACAGCTATTCAACCATAACAGTCACATCACCCAAACATATTGCAGGGCACTCACTGACACACTTCCCTCTTTCTTGCAGGAGAAGGTGGCGCATAACAGCAGGCAGCAGCAAAGAACTGGAGGAGGACAAGTGTGCCTATATTGTTTTAACCCCAGTGGAGGAGGCAGTGCTGGCCATCATGGGAAGAGGCATCACCGAGGCCGTGGCCACTAGCGGGGCTGAAGCAATCGATGATGAGGGTATCTGTATACCTAATTCTCCTTTTCTCATCCCACTTCTCCCTCATCCCTCAATCTCTTCTAACTTAGAAGCTGCAGGTGGTGTACGCATACACTCTTACTTTCTTCTCTCCCCTCACTGCAACCCTTCCCTTGTCCCTTTTTTCATTTCAGATACCCAAGAACTGGAGCCTTCCCAGTCAGTGGAGGAAAAGGGAGAAGGCAGTGAAGATGAAGAAACACCGTCATTCGATCTTACACTTGCAGCCAGCAGCTCAGAGACTGACACTGTGCGTATTTTAGAGGCTAGGATAGCGGAGGGATCGGCATGTGATAGGACACTGGTCAGGGCGGGGGGAAAGGATAGCGCAGGTACCAGCTCGCCGGAGGCTGAGGTTGCACACGAGTTCTGCTGCAGAGGAGTCAGATGAGGACTTCAATGGACAAGGCTACAAATGCTTGGTGTACTGGAAAGCCTGCCAGTAAGCCTGCATTCAATGTCAAGGAGTATGGAGGAGTCCAGCACCAAATTGGTGCAACATGGAATGGGTGGTCACCAATGTTCCTGTTAAGTTGCGCGGCTGCACGGCGCTCTGGAGGTCCCATGCAGGCTGCTTGCTGGCTTCACAATGGAAAAACTGCGCGTGTGCCGAAATTCGAATGGGCTGCGCACCTGGTTAAAGGGGCCGCGCACCCAGAAAAAAATTAGAGGTAACATTGGTGGTCACCTTCATCAGCACACCTGAGGAACGCACCATGATGCAAAGTCTGATAGCTAATGTCACAGCTTCTATTGCAGCGCAAGCATCTTCCATCATAGGTCTGAGTGCTGCATGGAACTCAGACTGCTGCCATCATGGCTCTGGATACCACTGTTCAAAGGGAATTCCAGGGCCTCACAGCAATCCATCAATTTGCACTCCCACAGATCCATAGGATTGCTGAGGCGCCGCCCCGAAAGACTGGCAGTGGCTCCATGGAGCACGAACCTGCTGTCCTCTCTCAGGATAACAGCATTCCTGCTCCCACCCCTGCCACTCTGCCTGTGCCCTTGCTGTTGCCTATCAGCCAGCCAGCCCAGACTGCTGAAGCCCAGGCCGAGATGGTGCAGCCTGAAGCCGGGCCTTCTATGCTCAGAGCTGCTCGATGTTGCCCTCCAAGGCCAACTGCAGTCTCCTCAGTTGGGGGTCAGCAGCCTTCCACCACCCTTGCTGCAGGCACTGGGGAAGCACCTCGTAGGAGCACTAGGTGAGGCAAAGGCACACGGAAGACAGACACTAATGGAATGCACAAGGGTGATTAGTTTATTTTTGTGTGCATTATTTCATGATTGAATTTATAACATTTGATTGGAATGTGTATTTCTGGTGGATTTTATTTTTGCGTTGATGGAAAGAGGACGATGTGATGGTCAGTGATAGAGGAAAGGTAAGGAGTGTGGGACCGTTGGTGAATGGGGAGGTATGGTTGAGGTTACTCGTATCCCTTATGAATTATTTGATCACGTAGAGCCTGGGCCGAAAGGGGCTGTCTACATTGTAATCTCCAATCCGCTTCCTGTTCCTCCACTTCCTCTTCCTCGTGTTCCTGCTCCTCAGCTTCTCGCCCGATAGGTGTTGGCAAGGGCTCAAAATGGCCAGATTGTGCAGCATGCAGCATACTACCACAAATCTTGATACCCACTCAGCTGAGTACTGCAGGGCTCCTCCAGAGCGGTCCAGACAGTGGAAGCGTTGCTTGAGGACGATGGTGTGCTCCACAATGTTCCTGGTGGCAGCACGGGTCTCATTGTAGGCCTGCTGTGAGCATGGATTCTGAACTGGAGCCATAAGCCATGTCATGAGTGGATAATCCTTGTTGCCCAGTAGACAGCCTTTGACTTCCTGTGATGGTTCAAATACAAGTGGCACAGAGGACTGCTGCAGAATGAAGGAATCGTGATTAACTGCCAGGGTAGCGGGCACTCACCTGCATGATGCGTTGCCTGTGGTCGCACGCCAGCTGCACATTGAGGGAGTGGAATCCCTTTCGGTTCACATCAGGTGCATGCAAGGCAATGTGTGCAAGGCAATGACATCCTGCACCACAGAAGCCTGCAATCTGTACAAACCCTCATGCTCGCTCCGCCTGCTTGTCTCTGGCAAGAGGGAATGAAATTAAACTGTCTCTCTGTGTATAGAGAGCCGCAGTGATGTCCCTTATGCAGCAGTGCACTGCAGTCTACGCGATGTTGCTTATCTCTCCAGCAGCAGTTTGGAAGGAGCCAGACACATAGATGTTAAGAGTCACGGTCACCTTGACGGCCACAGGCAATGCTGTCCTTGCCCTGCTTTGAGGTTGCAGTTGTGACTGCAGCAGTTGGCAGATTTCAGTCACAAGCTCTTTAGTGAAGCAAAGACGTCTCGCGCATCGGTTGTCACTGAAGTTTAGGTTAGAGAATTGCTCCCTGCTTCTTCTTTCGGATGGTAGTAGCAAAACAAATCAAATGTCAATATCGAAGTCAGATATCCAGGCCAAAACGTGGATATCTTGTAGGCTGCCTGTGAATTTCCTCTGAGGGCAGTGCTCAATGATGTTCTCCAGGGTCTGATTAGGAGCTCCAGTCACATGATCGGGATGCTTTAATTACTCCCTAAAGACCCTCCTCCTCTACTAGAAACTTGTCCTGCTCTGCGTGGCCTCTCTTCATTTTTCTAGTTACGTTCAATTCCCAGAGGAAGCTGGACCAGGCCACCTATGTCTGGCAGCAACTTGTTTCAGCACAAGCTTTTAAATTAACAAAAATATTACTTCAGCACCAGCCAGACCACTCCCTGTAGACTGTTCAAACTTTAGCCAAGTATAGGAAAGCTCTAAATATATGTACAATTGCACCAGCAGTCAGAAGAAATATTCCAGCAACTAACCTTTAAGTAGTTCATGGTCCCTTTAAGTAGCACTGGTAGGGGGGCCTTCATTCCGTTTAATGTCGTGTTCAGCTGGAGCGTTGTGTTTGAAATTGGCAGCACTGGCCTCAAGTCAGTGTTGCTTACTGATTGACGTCATAATTTGCCTGCTCTGCATGCTGCCGGCAGTTGTTAGGTGTGCACAGACAAACCCCTTTACCAAGATGGCGCCGGCGCACTTCCCATCGGAAGTGTGCACACGCTACTTGGACACCATTTTGAGCGTTAGGAGGCCGGATAGCACCTAGAAAGCAGGCGCTACACAGCCCAATTTCTCCCTCTTGATGTTTGGCTCAAGTGTTAGAAACTCGTCATTCTGCTAGTCATTATATTGCAGAGAACAGATTAGCCACAGAGCTCCTTTATGTTGCTGAGAGCGACTTTTATTACCTAGAATTACATAGATTTTACAGCACAGAAACAGGCCATTTGGCCCAATTGGTGTGTTGGCATTGATGGACACAAGCCTTCCCCCACCCTTCATCTCACCTCACAGCCAATTAAGTTGCCTGGATGAGTGCAGCTCCAACACCACTCAAGAAGCTCGACACCATCCAGGACAAAGCAGCCCGTTTAATTGTTGTGGTTGTTGGAGGTCAATCATCTCAGCCCCATAACATCACTGCAGGAGTTCGTCGGGGCAGTGTCCTAGGCCCAAACATCTGTAGCTGCTTCATCAATGACCTTCCCTCCATAGCTGCTTCATCAATGACCTTCCCTCCATCATAAGGTCAGAAGTGGGGATGTTCGCTGATGACTGCAAAATGTTTAGTTCCATTCGTAACTCCTCAGAAATGAAGCAGTCCATGCCCACATGCAACAAGACTTGGACAACATTCAGGCTTGGGCTGATAAGTGGCAAATAACATTCGTGCCACACAAGTGCCAGGCAATGACTAGCTCCAACAAGCGAGAGTCTAACCACCTCACCTTGACATTCAACAGCATTACCATCGCTGAATCCCCCACCATCAACATTCTGGGAGTCACCATTGACCAGAAACTTCACTGGACCAGCCACATAAATACTGTGGCAGCAAGAGCAGGTCAGAGGCTGGGTATTCTGCAGCGAGTGTCTCACCTCCTGACTCCCCAAAGCCTTTCCACCATCTACAAGGCACAAGTCAGGAGTGTGATGGAATACTCTCCACTTGCCTGGATGAGTGCAGCTCCAACAACACTCAAGAAGCTCGACACCATCCAGGACAAAGCAGCCCGTTTAATTGGCACCCCATCCACCACCTTAAACATTCACTTGCTCCACTACCAGCGCACTGTGGCTGCAGTGTGTACCATCTACAAGATGCACTGCAGCAACTCGCCAAGACTTCTTCGACAGCATCTCCCAAACCCACGACCTCTACCTACCAAGGGCAGCAGGCGCATGGGAACACCACCACCTGCAAGTTCATCTCCAAGTTACACACCATCCTGACTTGGAACTTTATCGCCGTTGGGTCAAAATCCTGGAACTCCCTCCCTAACAGCACTGTGGGAGTACCTTCACCACACGGACTGCAGTGGTTCAAGGTGGAGGCTCACCACCACCTTCTCAAGGGCAATTAGGGATGGACAATAAATGCTGGCCTTCCCAGCAACACTCACATCCCGGAATGAATAAAAAAACATATCCTATTCCTTTCTCCCTCATGTGCTTATCTAGCTTCCCCTTAAGTGCATCAACATTATTTGCCTCAACCTCTCCATGTGGTAGTGAATTCCACATTCTAATCACTCGCTGGGTAAACAAGGTTCTCCTACATTCTCTGTTGGAGACTATCTTATTTTTATGGCCGTTAGTTTTTGTCTCCCCACAAGTGGAAACATCTACCCTATCAAACCCATTCTTAATTTTAAAAACTTCTATTAGATCACCTCTGAGCCTTCTCCTTTCTAAAGAACCCCAGCCTGTTCAGCCTTTCCTAATAAGTATAATCTTTCAAAGTTTCATCAAGTTTGCTGATGTTTATGGGTCTGGACTGAGTCGAGGAGTTTTATACGCAGGGCAACAATATTCTATTCCTGGACAGCTATCATCTTTGGAGAATTCTGAAGTTGAGGTTGGCTAGTTGGGTTAAGGTTTCCAGATGAGTTCACTTAAAATGCTGCTGGCTTTTTCACTGTCACTTGTTCCAGTGTAAAACCTGATGCAATTGGCAAGCCATAGTTATAATGGGGTAAAGAACGAAGGAACTGGATTGTGAACTTCGATGTTATCAAATATTGTAGCTTTTTATTTTAAAAAAATTAACGTACAAACTGCTTTATAAATAGTTGGTGATTTATATTGTATTAAGGGTCAGAATAACATGGCGCTCTGTGCATTACACAGTGCACAGAGAACCTTTGTGCTTTTGGACCTACACAAACATGGACCTGAATTGTTTCTCAGGAGCAGCAGTTCTCGATGTGAACATTGATGGTGAGCTCTATAGTCAGTTCCAAGATGATAAAGAGATGAGATCAGAAGTGACAACTGAGCAAGAACACAAGACATGAGGAGATTCATTACGTCTCCATGTGGAGATGTTGTAACTTAGAAGAAAACGTGAGAATAGGCGAACAGTCTCATGTATAACAAAATGTACTAAAATCAGGAGAAACAAAGGGTTTAAAATGTTATGGAGTCCTAAAGTAGCCTGGGAACATGTGAGCACTGGTATTCAAAGGGAAGACCAGATTGTCTAGAGATATTCCAGGGAGCACATTTCAATCGTATTTTTTTTTTTTTTTTTTTTAAACACACCTGCCTACACAATGCTTTGCTTTAAATGTATTGCAACCTCAAATATCTCAAGGCTGGCCAGCAACAGCCAAAGGTGGTCTGCTACAAACGAGTGCGATCCATCTAAAATAAAACTCCAATTAATAAAGCACTGTAAATATTAGATTCTACAATATAAAGTTGCATATAATATGCCTTGATTTATACAATGAAAGTATAAAATACTTAGCGTTTGACAATTGTACAGGCCAGATTTTCCCTGTTAAGTAGATTTCAGCAGTCCAGTTGCAGCTCTTTCTGATCCAGAGTGGGCAGGTGTTTGTGCAGCTTTAGTGTAACTGTTCCAAGCTCACCTTCCCTCTGTAATCAAGGCTGTGTGAATTAGGTTGCTCAGTTAATCTGCACCAGTCTTCACCCTCTTAATTCAGATTATCTCAAAACATTGTTTTCCTAGGTCATATCTGGGTTAAGGGGGAACTGGATGGGCAAAGGATTGAACCTATTTCGGAATGGGCCAGGGAGGATTTGTTGGGAAATAGTTCTCAACTCAAAAGCCTGTGCATCACAGTCAAATGCTGCAAAATTGAACAATGACAACTGTAATGAACTTTGACCCAAGGGAATGTAATCTAATGCTTGGGCATTGGTATTTAACTCGATGAATAACGATATCAATATGGACTGGATATGGTAACCAAATCTCAAACTCTTTATAAATTATTAGGCACAAAAGACTGGAAGGCTCTGGTAAACCCAGAGTGGGCACTTGGGGGTCAGCTTTCATTGGTCACTATAGGCATTACCAACCTAATTAAATCAGTACTCAGCAGGTAGTGTCTCAGATCCTAATACTGTGCAGGGTAGGTTGACATTTGTAAAATATGTCCTTTGTATCTTTACAACCTACAGGTTGTAATTGAGTTAACTAGCACTAAAGACTTTTAACTTCTTAACAATCCCCATTGGGGCTAGGTTTTCCACAGGAATGATATCGAACTGGCAAAGAAGGGTTTTCCTACAGGAAATGTACTTCCTTTTGGCAGCGTGTACCCCAGCAGTAATGTTCTACTGTTTGTATAATCACTCTCAAGAGGAGTCTTACAGCAGGAGCCCAAGAGAGGAGACATCAAGCTGCTTCTACACCTGTGCTGAGTTTCCTCGAGCTCCTTCTTATACCCCTTAACAGGACAAGCTCTGATGAAATTCACCACCCCAGCTCGAACCCTCCCGGTTTCCCAGTAGAAGCATAAGGGGAAGTTTCTTGCTACTTTGAGAAGTGGTGTACTGTTTGTCCGTCCACTCTCCCAGTCGGAACCGCTATGGGAAGATGACCTCATTTGCTCAGCATAAGCCCTGTCAGGGAAATTGTGCCTTTGACACACTTGCTTTCTCAGCACCAGAAAGCTGCATGAAGATGACGTACTGTAACGGGGCCAAAAAGGAACTTGGGAAAATATAAATTTAATGAAGTGGTGTAAAATGTAGATAAGACCTTCTGCAAAGAGTGAGTTTGACTCTCTGATGCCCATCAAAAGTTGTGTCTGGATAACTTTGATCACATCACTGTTGAGGTAATCCCGCGACAGCACAGGCCCATCATGTTCAGTACACGATCTTCCAGTGTGTCGGCTGCTCGCAGTCCTTCTCTTGGTCACCACAGAACCTGTTGTAAGTGGTTTTGGGTTCGAAGCCAAGAATCTCCCGCTCCTCATGGATACGGAATGAGAATGTTGACACTGACGTTCCTATGAAGTATCTGCAAGAAAAGCAAAAGATTATGTGGTACTGTACTTACTAAATCAGAGCACACAGATTTAAAATAACTGGCAGAAGAACCAGAGAGGAGATAAGGAGCGAGTTGTTACAATCTGGAATGCGCTGCCTGAAAGGGTGGTGGAAGCAGATTCAATAGTAATTTTTAAAAGGAAATTGGATAAATATTTGAAAAAGAAAAATTTGCAGGCCTATAGGACTAATAGGATAGCTAGTTCAAAGAGTCGCCACAGGCATGATGGGCCGAATGGCCGCCTCCTGTGCTGCAAGATTCTATAGTGAGTACTTAATAACGATATATAATTGTAATTAAAGGATGTTCTTTTACTTGGGTTCCCCTTAACTGCTTTGTCCTAGGTATCTCTAATGTAATTTACGTTTGTTTGCTCATTTTTCTCCCTTCTTTCCCAGCACATTCCTTTTCCTTGTCTCTCTTTCTGGTGCCTGAGATACATGAAGCACTCAGCTGCGACTGAGAGCCCCAGGACCTGATTCTGGCCAATAGACAGCACACGTCACAAGCCAATCAGCCCCAGGGATATTTTCAGTGGAATATTATTCTGGTGGGGCTTCCCACTGGCAATGCGTGGATGGAAATACTCCACTAACACACGGGGAAGGGCTACAGTGTAAGATTTTTGAAGCCACTTTTTTTTTGTGGCCACCTCTGTATCAGGTCATCTTACCTGCAGTATCGTGGGAGCACACCCTCTCTTTCCCCACCTACGCTCCAAAAAAACCTCTATAACCGTAGCAGCCATTGTGCAAGCCAAATGGGCAGCTAGTTTCCCACCTCCATCCTGTATATGGACTGGGGTTTCTGTGACATAAGGAAATGCTCATAAATTGCTTTTTTTCCAATGGTAGAGATGAAGCTGTACTGAATGTGCCATTCTCATGTGTAATTATACTTAGAGAATTCAACTAAAATATTTAAAAATCAATGCAGACTATTCAGGATCCCAATAAAACTACCGCACTCTTTCCTCTGAGTCAGAAGGTTGTGGGTTCAAGTCCCACTCCAGAGACTTGAGCACGAAATTTAGGCTGACACTCCAGTGCAGTACTGAGGAAATGCTGCACTGTCAGAGGTGCCATCTTTTGGATGAGACGTTAAACCGAGGCCTCGCCTGTCCTCTCAGCTGGACATAAAAGATTTCATGGCACTATTCGAAGAACAGGGGAGTTCTGCCAGGTGTCCTGGCCAATATTTATCCTTCAATCAACATCACTAAAACAGATTACCTGGTCATTTATCTCTCTGCTGTTTGTGGGACCTGGCTATATGCAAATTGGCTGCCGCGTTTCCTACATTACAACAATGACTACAGTTGAAAAATACTTCATTGGCTGTGAAGTGTTTTGAAACGTCTAGAGGATGTGAAAGGTGCTGTTTAAATGAGGTTCTTTCTTTATTATTTAGACCTCACAGCTTCCCTGATGGCAGAGTAGGTAGATGCACAACCTGAGGTGATACTGAGCCAGTCAGAGCAGGCAGAGCCCTGACTTGTGCTGAGTTAGCAGGTTCCAGTTGGGTAGCTCGTGCCGAGCCAGTGTTAAGTCTATCTGACCCCTTGCTTCTACCTGGCGTGAGCACAGATCCACTGGTCAATGATTGCGACTCCCCCATCTCTGTATAGTTGTAGCTCCTTCTGGGTCGGTTCAAATCGAAGCATCATAGGGAGAAGGCTCTTCAACTCCTTCAGCTCTAAAAGAATAAAGATGTTAAACTTAGTTACATCCAGCTCTAATGGAATGGGAGAAACAGACTGCACACCTTCACCTGTTATTCACCTTCCCTTTTCATTAGGCAATATTAATTTCCTTACATTTCAAGCTGTCTTCATTTTTACAACTTACAAACTTTATCAGCACCCTGATTAATGCATTTTGAGCTAGTCACTCCCTTATAAAGAAAATGTTTGCTTGTTCGTTCTTATCTGTCCTTCTCCCTCAATGATACCACTCTCTTGCCCCAAGTGTCAGGACTAACTGAACAAATGTAGCTTGGATCCTTTTTTTGTTTACAGATTATATCCAAGTGCGGAGTTGTAAACTGGTGTTTCAGCCTCAATACTATCAAACCCTGGCTTGACACAGGGCTCCTCGTTTCCAACAAACCCTCTCGTTGATCATTAGCATCTGCTCTTCACCTTGACCTTCACGATCGCTGCTCTGAAATGGTCAGCAAGAGGTGAAAAACTTCAGCCCAGCTGGTTTTTTAAAAGAGATTTAGGGGTCCAGGTACAGAAATGACTACAAAAAATAATGAAAAAAGCGAATGGAATGTTAGTCTTTATCTCGAGGGCTGGAAATACAAAGGGGTGGAAGTTATGTTGCAGTTATATAAAGCTCTGACCCCATCTGGAGCACTGCGTTCAGTTCCGGACATCGCACCTCAGGAAGGATGTACAGTATTGGCCTTGGAGGGGGTGCTGCGCAGATTCACCAGAATGATACCGGGGCTAAAAGGGTTAAATTATGAGGACAGCTTGCGTAGACTAGGCTTGTATTCCCTTGAATATAGAAGATTAAAGGGTTATTTAATGAGGTGTTTAAGATGATTAAAGGATTTGATAGGGTAGAGAGAGAGAAACTATTTCCTTTGATGGGGCGTCCAGTAAGGGTTAGGCCGGTCAGGGGTGATGTCAGGAAGCACTAGGCTATGTCAATTGAAAGTTTCAAAACTGAGATTGATAGATTTTTGTTAGGTAAGGGTATTAAGGGTTACAGAACCAAGGCAGGTAAATAGAGTTCAGATACAAATCAGCCATAATTTAATTGAATGGTGGAACAGGCCCGAGGGGCTGAATGGCCTCCTCTTGTTCCTATGTAAAACGTCACCCCAGCTGTTTTTTTAAATCTCTCCTCCCTGAAGGGCATGAAGTTGAGATTGTCAATTTGGCACAGGAAGGGATTAAAGCTGTATCCCATCACTGTGTGGGCCAACATGCAAGTGCTCTAATGTGCTGGGTGAATTCAAAACAAAAATGAGAAACGTGCACAAAATGAGTGCAAGTAACTGTGGTGAGGAAAGATAGTGTATCTTTGACCTTGTCGATGTCACTGTTGGTGCTCGCCACCTGCAGCCTGGAGCACTTTGATCAGGGAGTGCCTGACCGGTGATAAACGGAGCCCACCGGGATTATTACCGTCCTCTGTAGCGTCTGTTGCTACAAACACTTTATCCAATTTCAGCTCTTTCATGAGGCTGTGAATCTTCTTGGCTGTTCCCTTGATGCTGGGGACATCCTTTCTGTGACCCCAGATAAAGTCCTTTCTCCTCAGGTGCACGCCCAAGTACGGGCCACCCCTGGCAGTGCCCAACTTCACCTGCAGCATAAGAGATTAAAAAGCTCAGGGTCAGATACGGTGGTGCGTATCCCAGCGCTCATAACAAAGTGCAGGACAGTCGATACATGGACCATATAAGGTCATTTTCTCTGGTTCATAATCACACTGCCCTGAAAAAAGATTTGCATTTATATAGCGCCTTTCACGACTTCAGGATGTCCCAAAGCGCTTTACAGCCAATGAAGCACTTTTGTAACGTAGTCACCGTTGTAATTTAGAAAACGCGGCAGCCAATTTGCGTGCAGCAAAGTCCCACAAACAGCAATGAAATAAATGACCAGATCATCTGTTTTTAGGTGTTGGTTGAGGAATAAGTAGTGACCAGGATACAGGGAAGAACTCCCTGCTCTTCTTCGAATAGTACCGTGGGATCTGAAGACTTTCATCCCATTGATCCCAGAGGTGAAAAGGATAGTGTTCAAACCCATTGTGCATCCAGTTCTACGTCTTTGTGCCTCCTGACACACTCTGAACTCAAGAAAGGCAGTTTGCTGCTGCAGCTTTTACCTGTACTTTGGTTGCAGCTCACCTTCATCCTGGTCCAATCCTCGTTGTAAACAGTCTTGTCCACTTCATCCGTAGAGTTTAGGTGCGTTGCCCTGAATTCATCCCCGACCATACGTAGATGTTTGGCAAACACCATGCTTCTCCGAGCCTGAGGGGCAGGAAGGAAAAAAGACAGACAGACTCATATTTAAACAGTGTCTTTCACAACCTCAGCATGTCCCAAAGTGCTTTACAGCCAATGAAGTACTTTTGAAGTGTGGTCACTGTTGTAATGTAGGAAACACGGCAGCCAATTTATGCACAGCAAGCTCCCACAAACAGCAACGTGATAAGGGGGTGTTGGGGTGCACAACATAATTGACTGCTCAGCCAAACAGAAGATGGACTTGCTGGTTACAAGTTTAAATTTTTTTTTAAATTGCTGGTGGATTTCTGAGCGCAGAAATGGTAACAAAAAAAACAAATAATGTAGTGTCCAGATTTGAGGTATAATCTGAAAATGTCCAAGGCACTGGGGGGTGGGCGGACCATGGACCACAGGCCTGAGAAAACCATATAGAAACATCATCGACATCTTGTATTTATATAGCGCCTTTAACATAGTAAAACATCCCCAGGCACTTCACAGGATTGTTATCAAACAAAATCTGACACCGAGCCCCATAAGGAGATGTTAGGACAGCTTGGTCAAAGAGGTAGGTTTTAAGGAGCATCTTAAAGGTGGAGAGGTTTAGGGAGGGAATTCCAGAGCTAAGGGCTTAGACGGCTGAAGGCACGGGGATGCACAAGAGGCCAGAATTGGAGAAACGCAGAGATCTCAGAGGATTGTAGGGCTGGAGAAGATTGTTATAGTGATCATGTGTTTGAGTAATGCTGTTTCCGTATGATTCAAAGAGCTTCAAGTGATAGGTGAGGTAGAAGGTATGCTAGGGGAAGGGTTTCAACTGTACTATGTAGAAGTCAGATCCCCAAATTGCATCTACAGCAATACAATACTCACGTCCCAGTAACTTTTGCCTGCATAATGGTCATGAAGGAGGTTTTCTGCTCTGTCCAACATTACAGACCTAGAACATAACCAAAAATACAAAATGTTTCATGTACTTGCCTCAACAAGAGCCCTCTGCCAGTGGTTTTCCCTCCTCACTTTTCAAAAAAAAATCATCACCAGGAATTACTACTATGGGGTATCTGTATGCATGGTGACTGCCTGCCCGCCCCTCCTCATCCCAATTCCTTTGTCTGCCTTTGAGTTCCTGATTTTGGGTTGTTCAATGGGTGCCCCACTCATCTTTCCACCCACATTCATTCCTATTAACTCATTGCAGTTTGTGGGATCTTGCTGTGCTCATATGAGCTGCCTTGTTTCCTACATTACAACAGTGACTACATCTCAAAGCACTTCATTGGTTATAAAGCACATTCGGACATCCCGAGGTCATGAAAGGCACTGTAGAAATGCAAGCACTTTCTTATTTCTTTACCAAATCCCCATATGCTACAGAAAGTTGTAAAAAGGGGTGAGTGTTTTACTGGAAGAAGCTAAGCACCCACATTCCTTGGTACTTAACCAACACTCAAGTGTCCCTTTAATGTGGTCAGGTGGACAACGATTTATTTTACTGTTTAAGAGTCCTCTTGTACTGGTATGAAAAAAGCATGGAGGGTTTTTAAAAAAAAAAATTGACAAATTACCCAAATGTAAAAATAAATATATTTTGTATTCCCTCAGTTCTGGTCACTCACTCACTGTGCTGTGGTGTTTTTCAGAAGAACTGATACCATGATGGAAGCCGAACCTTGCACTGACACACAGGCAACACTAAGGCCTCTCGTCTCCTCGTAACCCCAAAACCAACTCCTGTTACAAAAAACACAAATGCAAATTGAGGTTAGTGGCACAATTTAAGGTCACAAAGTCCTCTACTTCCTCTCGTTTCACAGCTGCTGATCTTTGTCTCAGTATAGATTTATTTGGAGTGACTGGTTGCGCATTTTACAGCTGAGAAAGAAAGAAGGGAGACTTATACAGTGCCTTTCAGGATGTCCCAAAGTACTTTGGAAGTGTAGTCACTGTTGTAATGTAGGAATTGTGGCAGCCCATTTGCACACAACAAGGTCCTCCAAACAGCAATGTGCTAATGATCAGATAATTGGTTTTTAATGTTGGTTGAGGGTTAAATATTGGCCAGGGCACTGGGGAGAACTCCCCTGCTCTTCTTCAAAATAGTGCCATGGGATCTTTTACGGCCACCTGACAGGGCCTCGGTTTAACGTCTCATCTGAAAGAGAGCACCTCCAACGGTGCAGCACTGGAGCGTCAGCCTGGAGTTTTGTGTTCAAGTCCCAGGAGTAGGACTTCAACCCACAACATTCTGACTCAGAGGCGATAGTGCTACCACTGAGCCAAGACTGACAGCTTAACCCAATACTGTCTTTGCCCATCATCTGCGAATATGTGCTTTCATTAGGGAATGCTGCAAGAATGGGAACTCATGTTTATTTATCCCTTCCCTAATATTACCGCTAATGCCCCGATGAGATCATTTAACTCAGCACAGACTAGAGATCAAACTTGGGATCGACCTGGTCTGTATATTGTTGATGAAAACACTTATTTTGATGCTGAACCCTCAGTAATGTATGTTACAATCTAGACGGTCTTCACACACTTCTTGTACCTAGGTCAGCCGTGGCTCAGTGGGTAGCACTCTCACCTCGGAATCAGAAGGTTGTGGGTTCAAGTCCTACTCCAGAAACTTGAGCACAAAATCTAAGCCGACACTCCAGTGCAGTACCGAGGGAGTGCTGCACAGTTGGAGGTGCTCTCTTTCAGATGAGACATTAAACCAAGGCCCCTCTCTCAGGTGGATGTAAAAGATCCCATGGCACTATTTCTAAGAAGAGCAGGGGCGTTCTCCTCGGTGTCCTGGCCAATATTTATCCCTCAACCAACATCACTAAAAACAGATTATCTGATCATCAGCACATTGCTGTTTGTGGAACCTTGTTGTGTGCAAATGGGCTGTCACAATTACAACAGTGACTACGCTTCAAAAGTACTTCAGTACAAAGAACTACTGCCACAGGCAAGCCCACACTCCCTATAAACTGAAAAGTGTGCAAAACAATCTGGGTAGGAGCGAATCTTGGATACACACTAAACGCTTCATCTGCTAATAAACTCACTGATCATAATGTAAGATGCCTTGTATCTCCCGTCTCTGACAGTTGGGACAAATAACACTGACTGACTGTATAACTTGGGTTATAAACTACGAATCAGGTTTACTGAGTAAAATCAGCAGAAGCATGAGCGAGTGCAGCAGATTTCACTAGGTTACAAAATGTTACTTAAATTTCCAGCCCCTGTTCCAAAAGAAGTGCATCTCAAAGTCCTTGAGGTTCTCTGTAATAACACTTAACTTGGACCAGATAGAAAATTTAAAGACATTAAATTGCAATTTCAGGCAACAGTTATACTCGAATTCTGCTCAAACTGCAAAGGGATATCAAGGTGTCTTTCACGCTTGAGTACAGTTCTCCCTCACAATAGGGTTAAAAAGCAGCAAGCTGCTTTCCCAGAAACCTCTTCTAACCTTCCACCCATTTCAGGACAAGGCCAAGCTGTGATAGTCTTGCTTGCAGAATTCCTGGCGGTGTAAGAAAAGGGTTAATCGGACTGTCCTGAAGTATGTTAATGTTACACTGCTATTGGTTTCTCTTTATATTGTAATAATATTAACCTTTAGCCTTTGCCTGTTAAGCAGGGAAGGTTAAGTCAATTTAAAGTACCACTGGGCTATTGATTCATGGCTGATCTTAAAGAAATGGCCAGTTTAGTCACTTCAGTAATCCTAATTAAAAGACATGCCAGTGCATACTGATTCATATATTTTAGAGAACTTTAATCAGTTGATGACAAGTGCAGGAAAAAACAGTTCTGCAAAGTCTGAGTTGACTGGTACAAAGTGATACTGAATCAAAGACAGACTTATAATTAAAAGTTTAACTTGGTGGAATAGCAATTATATGCAACAAGAATTAAACTATCGATAAGATAACAAAGCAGGGGAGTTGTACCGATAAAAATAACTCCTTAAATTTAAAGTTATTGGTATGGGGTGAGTCAATTAAACTTTCCTTATATGGAGTTGTATTTTAACTTTTATATAATTATGTAATGCAGAATTGAATGGATTGCCAGGTGGAGGAAGTGAGAGAAATGTATAAAAACTGGCTTTGTAAGAGCTCAGAACTGTAACACATTTGGATCCCCAACCAACCATCCTTGGGTCTGGTTGCAAGTATTACTTTTTAGGAGTATGTTTATGTACTATTTGCTGTTTACTTAATAAATCAGTGATACCTGATATTCAATGTACAAGAACCGCATTTATTTGAGGAGTAAATTATAAATAAGAACCCGTTCTCCAACAGTGGGGCAAACATTGCCATTGATTAGCTCCATCTGCTTCTCACAACCAGGTGAATAATTAAGTGTTTGTCACTTATGTGGACTTGGCAATCAATGCCCGTTAAATCATTTACCTGGACAGATATGACTCGTCTCTTTGATTTTTAAGTGAGCTTAATGTGACAACAAAGGAAAACAACAAATTAAAGTTGTCCAGGTACTAGAATTCAAAAAAAGGAATATTAAAAATAAAGCATTTTATATAAGAAACAAGACAGGTCTGATCAAACGTATTGTGCTCCTCCTCCAATAGAGTAGCTGAGTGGACATGACTTGCATCTTTTCCCTTCATCATTTTAGTGTTTGCCGGTTTTTTGTACATTTCCAAAAGGGAACTGAATAAATACTTGGAGGAGAAATTTGCAGGACTATGGGGAAAGAGCAGGGGAGCGGGACTAACTGGATCGGTCTTTCAAAGAGTCGGCACAGGCACGATGGGCCGAATGGATTCCTTCTGTGCTGTATCATTCTATAAGCCCGGCCAGAAAAAAAATCAGACTCCAAGGTTGCAATGTAACAATAACTCCTGCCTTCGTTAATATTAAGGAAAAAAATGAAGAACAAACACAATATTGGGTTTCAATAAGAGCCACAAATAAGCCTTCCAAATACCTGTAAAAGCCCTGTTTGTCATTCCTGTAGCTGAGATCCTCGATGCAAAGCCGCTCATCCACCTTTTCTTCCCAGTGGCCCTCTGTCCAACCTTCTGCATATCCTTGCAGAACATAGACTTGCTGTATGAATGGACCCCCAGACTCTGAGTGAGCAAGAGAGAGAGCGATTAGCAAAGAGAGATCCATCCTGTAAAGGGAGCAGAGCTGAACCAACGCTGCGTCATTCAAGCAAGAATGCACAGCCTGAAAGGGTGGTGGAAACAGATTCAATAGCAACTTTCAAAAGGGAATTGGATAAATACATGAAAAGAAAAAAATTGCTGGACTATTGAGGAAAGAGCGGGGGAGTGGGACTAATTGGATAGCTCTTTCAAAGAGCCAGCACAGGCACGATGGGCCGAATGGCCTCCTTTTGTGCTGTAAGATTCTTTGATTCAAAAAGAACCACTCACTGTATTGGAGTTAAAGATTGGTTTTATTGCAATGAATTAGCCAATGAAAAAGCAGCTGTAGAACTCTTGCTACTTGTGGGCTAGGGATTTTCTGAAAACACTTCTGGTCCATGTTGAAAGAGGGATTTATATTTGTACTGACTACTCCCAGGATCAGCTAACGTACAGGTAGTGGTCTAGTGAGGGGCAAGACCGGTCCCAACTCTTATCTCAACAACTGCTTGCTTCTTTATAACACCATTAATGTAGGAAAACATTCCAGGGTGCTTTATAGAAGGACAATTTTTTTAAAAAGGAACAGATGTTGAGCCATCGTGGGAGAGGTGACTGAAAGCTTTGTTGAAAAGATGGGTTGCAGGAGGCTTTTAACGGTGGGGAGAGAAGTCAAGAGGAGGAGTTTAGGGAAGGAGTACCAGGGAGTGCAGCGGCTAAATGAGCTTCCACTGATGGTGCAGGTAAGCAGAGGAGGAATGAACAGTAGACCAGTGTCGGACCACTGAAGAGTGGGAGAGGTTGCAACGGTGGGGTGTGATGATGCCTGGAGAGATCTGATGATGAGGAGGAGTTTCAATTCAATGTGTTGGGTGACAGGTAGCCTATGCAGATCAGAAAGGATGCGAGTGATTTGTGAGTGGGATTTGAATGCAGGACAGGATACAGGAAGATGAGTTTTGAAGTTCACTAAGGTAGGGAGACTTTGGAGGAAGTCAAATCTGGACGTGGCTAAAGCATGGATAAGGATTGCAATGGCACAGGGGCTGGGCGATGGATGGAAACTCAGCTCTGGGTCGAACAGGACCCAAGGTTTGTATGGAAAGATCAGCCCGTGAGGGATTGCGTAGGATTCAGAGTTTATGACGGGCTGAAAATGCTATGTAGCGAGGAGGAAGTTTGATGGGTTGAATGAGCTTTTCATTTCATGTTTTAAGTTTTTTTTAGGGGGGGGGGGGGGGGGGAGGAGAGAAAGAGAAGCCATGTCCCATGAATCGTTGGTACCAGAGTGAAGACTTAGTTAATATATTTTTCCAGTCAGCTAGACTTTGTAACTGTTGACAGAGAATATTTTTTTTTACTTGTTCCTGGGATGTGGGCATCACTGGCAAGGCCAGCATTTATTGCCCACCCCTAATTGCCTTTGAGAAGGTGGTGGTGAGCCACCTTCTTGAACCACTGCAGTCCGTGTGGTGAAGGTACTCCCACAGTGCTGTTAGGGAAGGAGTTCCAGGATTTTGACCCAGCGACGATGAAGGAATGGCAATATATTACCAAGTCAGGTTGGTGTGACTTGGGGGGGGGGAACTTGGAGGTGGTGGTGTTCCCATGCGCCTGCTGCCCTTGTCCTTCTAGGTGGTGGACGTTGCAGGTTTTGGAGGTGCTGTTGAAGAAGACCTGGCGAGCTGCTGCAGTGCATCTTGTAGATGGTACACACTGCAGCCACGGTGCGCTGGTGGTGGAGGGAGTGAATGTTTAAGGTGGTGGATGAGATGCCAATCAAACGGGCTTCTTTGTCCTGTATGGTATCGAGCTTCTTGAGTGTTGTTGGAGCTGCACTCATCCAGGCAAGTGGAAAGTATTCCCTCACACTCCTGACTTGTGCCTTGTAGATGGTGGAAAGGCTTTGGGGAGTCAGGAGGTGAGACACTTGCTGCAGAATACCAAGCCTCTGACCTGCTCTTGTAGCCACAATATTTATGTGGCTGGTCCAGTTAAGTTTCTGGTCAATGGTGACCCGTGACCGCCCCCCCCCCCCCCAGGATGTTGATGGTGGGGGATTCGGCGATGGTAATGCCGTTGAATGTCAAGGGACGGTGATTAGACTCTCCTGGAGAGAGTCATTGCCTGGCATTTGTGTGGCGCGAGTGTTACTCGCCACTTATCAGCCCAAGCCTGAATATCGTCCAGGTCTTGCTGCATGCGGGCATGGACTGCTTCATTATTTGAGAATAGATAGCACAAAAGCAGGCCATTCAGCCCAACTAGTCTGTGCTGGTGTTTATACTCCACACGAGTCTCCTCCCATTCCATCTGCCTCATCTCAGCCTTTCAGTGTATTTTTCTATTCCCTTTTCTCTCATGTACTCATTTAGCTTCCTATTGAAAGCATATTCAGCATAAACAGACTATTTATTTCAAACATTAGCCCACTAGTTGTTATGCTCTGGAATGCACTCCCTGAAAGGGTGGTGGAAGTAGATTCAATAGGAACTTTCAAAAGGAAATTGGATATATATTGAATAGGAAGCTATTTTCAGGGCTATGGGGAAAGAGCAGGGTTGTGGGACTAATTGGATCGCTCTTTCAAAGAGCCAGCACTGGCACGAATGGCCTCCTTCTGTGCTACATGATTCTATGAATTTGTTCTGTGGCAAGGCTGTATTTATTACCCATCCCTAGTTCCCCTGAGGTGGTCCTCCTCACTAGCTGAATGACATCAGAGGGCATCAAATTTCAACCACACAGATTGGAGTCACGTCTAGGCCAGAGCAGGTAAGGGAAGCAGGTTCCCTTACCTGAACGACATGAATGAACCTACTGAGTTTTTATGAAAATCTTGCGTTTTTTTCCTTTACTGCCCACGATTTGCCAGATTTACTGAATTCCATTTTATAAGTTGCCATTATGGGATTTAAACTCTCAAACTCTGGTTGCCAATCCAGTACCATAGACACTACATATTTGCACCACTTCTAGTTTTGTCAAGAATTTTAATATTCCCCAATCAAGGTGCTTTAAAGTATTCTAATTTGGACTGCACCTACAAGTTATTGCGTATTGAATAAAACATTAAACAGCCCAAAACTAATTTGGAAGGTCTCGTTAAAGTGAGATTAGGTTCCTTTTATATTTGTCCCAGACTTAGCAGGCAATCAGAATTTCCCATGGCAGGTTAAGGTTAAAGGTACCTGCAATGAACTGCTCATATTCAATGATGGGGATGTTCTTGTTTAAGCTGGGCACGTCAAAAAATGCAGCCCATGGGATGCGAACTTGTTCAAGACCTTTGCTCTGCCAGTGGTAGAGATGCCCCCAGGGAGGAAGGACTAGCACCCAGACTTCACTCTTTAACAGTGTCTTCATCAAGGATGCCATACGGAGATAGACATCTCGCCGAAGATTAAATCCCTCAGGTGGATTCACATCATATAATAAATACCTAAAGACAGAGAAAATATTTGTGTGACATCCTGCACTTTATGTCCTTTTTACGACAGAGTCTTCTGCGGTGCTCCCCTGATATTGGTTGTATTTCTCAATTGCATGAAGAAAGATATGCACATTTTCAAAAGATCTTTCTCCAAAGAATGAAGTTGACATGGTAGATTATTATACTGTCAGAGGCGTCGTCTTTTGGATGAGACATTAAACTGAGGCCCCGTCTGCCTTCTCAGTTGTCGTAAAAGATCCCACGGCACTATTTCGAAGAAGAGCAGGGGAGTTCTCCCTGGTGCCCTGGCCAATATTTATCCCTCAATCAACATCACAAAAAAAAAGATTTTCTGGTCATTTATTGCATTGCTGTTACAAATTGGTTGTCACGTTTCCTACATCACAACACGTGACTACACTTCAAAATTACTTCATTTGTTGTAAAGCGCTTTGGGATGTCCTGAGGTCATGAAAAGCGTTGTATAAATAAAAGTCTTCCTTTCTTACACAGCAAGAGTTTCTGCTTAAAAAATATGGTTAATTTGGATTGTATAGGTGGGAGTCAACCCATTGACAGGAGCAAAGGACAGAGGGAGGGAAAAAGAAAGTGAATTAATGATAAAACTACCAGTTTGGGAGGGGAAGATTAAAACGAAAAGCATGAAAAGTATGTACTGAGTTACACAAAGAGAGAACGTGGAAGAGAATTGGTTTTTGATTGAAGTCATGGATGCTTTCGCTAAATTGATTGTTGGTTAAGATTGGTCTGTGCTGACACCTGGATACAAAACAGTGGAGAGACAGGTACCAAATATTGCGACCCCTCTTGGAGTTGGATCGTGGCAGGTAACGGAGTTAATGGTTGGGTGGGGAGGGATAATTGGGACCAACCATAGTATGGTGGGATCATGGGAGGTTATAAATCAGCCCCCATTTTTTAAAAGTTATACCTTGTTTTCATATTTCCATTCTAAATTCCTGTGTCCGCATTTATAACAGAAAAAAGTGTCCCTGTAGGTTTGTCGTGCTGTAATTACACCTTCCTGCTAGCGGCGGCATTAAATCATTGGAACCACAGTGTGACAAGTTTTCACAGGCCATTCCAATTATAAATATAAAAAAGCAAAATACTGCGGATACTGGAAATCTGAAATAACAGAAAATGCTGGAAATACTCAGCAGGCCAGGCAGCATCCGTGGAGAGAGAAACAGAGTTAACGTTTCAGGTCTGGGACCCTTCATCAGAACTCTGTTTCTCTCTCCACGAATGCTGCCTGGCCTGCTGAGTATTTCCAGCATTTTCTGTTATTTCCAATTATAAATACACTTAAATACAGGCTCTGAGAATGGAAAAACTGAGAGACAGTGCCTGCGTCTTTACAACTTTTAATAGATTATAGCTTGCGCCCCCTGTTATTTTCTGTATGTGACCTCCCCGCTGGAGCTTTCGTGCTCCTGGTCCTGTTATTGTGGCCGCCGTGCAGTGTGATTGTCCCCTCCTCCGCCCGTTACCTGCGCTGTTGGGCTGCGAACACGGCGCTGGCGGCGGTCTGGCCCGGGCTGAAGGCTTCGCCGTCCCCCGCAAGCTGAGCAGCACCAGGCGGCCCGAGGCCCAGGAGACAGAGGAGCCAGAGTCGGCGGAAGGAAAAGTGCGGCGTCGGTACCGCCATGACGGTGGGTGGTTGAGAGGGGGCTGGGGTGCTGCGCCGCGAATCCCCGTCCCCCGCCCCGCCGGAAGCGGAAGTGCGTGCGGTGTGTCGCTGTAACAGGTCCCCTCTGTGGCGCAGTACGGGCTCGGGCGATGGCAGGAACTGCACTCAAGCGGCTGATGGCCGAGTACAAGCGTGAGTAGTGAGGGCGCCGACTGTACAATGAGGCCGCGGCTAGATAAGGCTGGGCCGGGCCCAGGGGGCGGAAAGGCCGCAGTATCGGATCGGCGAGATATTGAGGCAGGGCCGCGATTCCCGGCCCTTCAAGTGTTGGACACCCGATGTCCAGGGGAGCCGAGTGACAGGGCAGCACGACTGGAAATAAATACCTATTTTTTTTAAAGAAAGTTCAGAAATGTGGAAGTGGTCGCCCACTCCAATAAATGGAGGCTCTTCTCTCTCTCCCCCCTCCCCCGTGTCAGGCCCCGAGAGAAATCCGAGCTCACTGACCCAGAGAGAGAGAGCTGAGGGGCACGGAATTGTCAGCGGTTTGAGAGAGGCAAACTGCTCGATTGTTACCTGCAAAAGATGAGATTGATCCCTAGAGCGAGGAAAAGAGCGATTCGTGTCTTGGATTTAATTAGTTGGAGTAATAACATTGCAGTTATTACCTCTGACTCGCGCTTATGTGAAAAAATAAATTGGCAAGAAACTATCAGTGGCCTTGGTTACTAAGCATACATCGCAGTTTTGATTTGCAAACTGCCAGTTAACCCTAAGCTCACCTTAGTAAGGGCAGAGATCTGACACACACCCATTTATATAGCACTTTCAAGACCCCAGGATGTCCCAAATACAGACATATGGGGATAAAATCCAGTTGATTGCTTTTATTGTTTTGTAGGCGAGCACGTCAGCCAGCTTGCACACTGCAAGGTCCCATAAACAGCAGATGGGATAAATGACCAGTTAATCTGTTTTTGGTGGTGTTGGTTCGGGGATGAATTTTGGCCAGGACACCGGAAGAATTCTCGGCTCTTTGAATAGAGCTAAGGGGTTTTCTTGCGTCCACCTGACCAGAGAGATGGGGCCTCAGTGTAATGCCTCCCTTAGTACTGCAGTGGATCACCAATCGAGATTATGTGCTCAGGTCTTGGAGTGGGACTTGAATTTATAACATTCTGACTCTGGTAAGAATGCTACCACTGAGCCAAGACTGATGCATACTGCTAAACACTGTTTAATGCCAGAGAATATTCCAGTACAGTTACAGGCTTGATTAACATCAGCAGGACTACAAATCTCAATTTAGAGTGATAGGGGCATGACTGCAGCTGTTTTCCATGGTCTCATAAAAATGTAGCCTCTCTATGCAAAGTAGCACAGTAACAAGCCTACGACTATTAATTCTACAAGAACGAAAGACTTGCATTTAAAAAGTGCCTTTAAAGATCTCGGGGCCTACCAAAGCGTTTTACAGCCAATGAGGTACTTTTGAAATGTCGTCACTGTTGTAGAAACCACAGCAGCCAATTTGCTCTCAGCAGTGTGATAAACATAGAAAAATAGGAGTAGGAGTAGGCCATTCGGCCCTTCGAGCCTGCTCCGCCATTCAATATGATCATGGCTGATCCTCTATCTCAGACAATGACCAGATAATCTGTTTGTCATGTTGGTTGAGGGATAAATATTGTCCAGGACACCAGGGTTAACTCCCCTGCTCTTCTTCAAAATAGTGCCATTGGAACTTTTATATTCACCTGAGGGGGCAGACGGGGCCTTGGCTTAATGTCTCATCCAAAAGACAGCACATCCGGCAGTACAGCACTCCCTCAGTACTGGCACTGGAATGCCATAGAGTCATAACGGCACAGAAGGAGGCCATTTGGCCCATCGAGTCCGTGCCGGCTCTCTGTAGAGCAATCCAGTCAGTCCCATTCCTCTGCTCCATCCCGTAGCCCTGCAAGTTTATTTCCCTCAAGTGCCTATCCAGTCTCCCCTTGAAAACACTTCCACCACTTCTGTCGGCAGCGAATTCCAGGTCATCACCACTCGCTGCGTAAAAAAGTTTTTCCTCACAGCCCCCCTGTATCTCTTGCCCAAAACCTTAAATCTGTGTCCCCTAGTCCTTGTACCATCAACTAGTGGGAACAGCCTTTCCCTGTCTAGCCTATCCAAACCCGTCCTAATCTTGTACACCTCTATCAAATCACCCCTCAACCTCCCTTGCTCTAATGAAAACAAATCGAGCTTCTCCAGCCTGTTCTAGCAGCTAAGATCCCCCATCCCTGGAACCATTCTGGTAAATCTCCTCTGCACCCTCTCAAGTGCCTTCACATCCTTCCTAAAGTGTGGTGACCAGAACTGGACGCAATACTCCAGTTGTGGCCTAACCAGCGCTTTATAGAGGTTCAGCATAACTTCTCTACTTTTGTACTCAATACCTCTATTTATGAAGCCCAAGATCCCGTATGCTTTGCTAACCACTCTCTCAATATGTCCCGCCACCTTCAGGGACCTATGCACATTAACTCCCAGGTCCCTCTGTCCCTGCACAGTCTTTAAAACTGTGCCATTAAGTGTATATTGCCTCTCCCTGTTCCTTCTGCCAAAATGCATCACCTCACACTTCTCTGTATTAAGTTCCGTCTGCCCATTCTGCTAGCCTTTCTATGTCCTGCTGCAGTCGATTGGTATCATCCTCACTTTTGCCACACCCCCAAGTTTGGTGTCATCGGCAGATTTAGAAATTCTACTCTGTATTCCAATATCCAGGTCATATATCAAAAAAAGCAGTGGCCCCAGCACTGACCCTTGGGGAACACCACTGTCTACCATCCTCCAGTCTGATAAACAGCCATTTACCACAATTCGCTGTTTTCTGTCCTTAAGCCAATTCCTTATCCAAGCTGCCACTGACCCACCTATTCCACGAGCCTCAATTCTGTAAACCAGCCTTCTATGTGGTACTTTGTCAAACGCCTTCTGAAAATCCATGTAGACAACATCCATTGCATTCCCTTCATCGATCCTCCCTGTTACTTCATCCAAAAAATTCAATTAGATTAGTCAAACACGATCTGCCTTTTACAAATCCGTGTTGGCTCTCCTTAATTAGTTTAAACCTCTCCAAGTGCCCGTTAATTTTTTCCTTGATTATTGTTTCTAAAACTTTACCCGCCACTGATGTTAAATGGACCAGCCTGCAGTTACTAGGATTGTCCTTGTACCCTTTCTTGAACAATCAACCTAGATTATGTACTCAAGTCTCTGGATGGGAACTTGAACCCACAACCTTCTGACTCAGAGGTCAGAGAGCTACCTACTGAGACACAGCTAACACCAGAGACAACAGTGTTGGCGTTTGAAGTACCGTGTTCATGTTAGCTGGGAGGAAGGCGGAAAACAATGAGGGTGTGCATGGTACTGATCACGGAGAAAGAAATGTATGTGTGAACATTATTGAGGGTGAGAAATGAGAGAATCTGCTCTGTCAGGCTGCATCCTTTGGTGCTGTTCAAGCTTGGTGTTGCATTTAATGCAGTCATCACAGTTTATTTAGGGATGAATGAGACCACTAGGCCCCCATAATTGCTGCACCTAATTCATCCTCATGGATTGGATGGTGCTTAGAACATAAGAAATAGGAGCAGGAGTAGGCCAATCGGCCCCTCGAGCCTGCTCCACCATTCAATAAGATCATGGCTGATCTGATCCTAACCTCAAATCTTCTATCACTCTGCATCCACCCGAACCCATGTGATCTCCCGGGAGAGGCAAAAAACCAGATAAAGACCCAATGGCCAATTTGGGAGAAAAAAATCTGGGAAATTCCTCTCCGACCCATCTAGGCGATCGAAATTCTTCCAGGAGATCACTCTGTCCCTATATTTTCTACAGTACTTACCTTCTGTAAAGGCGATCTCCACCCCAGCCAGGAACAGGAATAAAACCATCTCCTGAAATCTAACAGAATTAGAACACAGTAGGAGCAGAACAAGGCTACACGGCCCCTGGGCCCACTCCACTACCCACAGGGCCATGACCATTCCGAACCCAGACTCATGTCCAATTTCCTGCCCGCTCCCCGTAACCCTTAATTCCCTTTACTTCTAGGAAACTATCTATTTCTGTTTTAAATTTATTTAATGATGTAGCTTCCACAGCTTTCTGGGGCAGCAAATTCCACAAACCTACCACCCTCTGAGTGAAGAAGTTTCTCCTCATCTCAGTTTTGAATGAGCAGCCCCTTATTTTAAGATTATGCCCCCTAGTTCTAGTTTCACCCATCATTGGGAACATCCTCACCGCATCCACCCGATCAAGCCCCTTCACAATCTTATATGTTTCAATAAGATCGCCTCTCATTCTTCTGAACTCCAATGAGTAGAGTCCCAATCTACTCAACCTCTCCTCATATGACCACCCCCTCATCCCCGGGATTAACCGAGTGAACCTTCTTTGTACTGACTCGAGAGCAAGTATGTCTTTTCTTAAGTATGGACACCAAAACTGTATGCAGTATTCCAGGTGCGGTCTCACCAATACCTTGTACAACTGCAGCAATACCTCCCTGTTTTTATATTCCAACCCCCTAGCAATAAAAGCCAACATTCCATTGGCCTTCTTAATCACTTGCTGCACCTGCATACTAACTTTTTGAGTTTCGTGCACCAGGACCCCCAGATCCCTTTGTACTACAGTACTTTCCAGTTTCTTGCCATTAAGATAATAACTTGCTCTATGATTTTTCCTGCCAAAGTGCATAACCCCTCACTTTCCAGTATTGTATTCCATCTGCCAAATCTCTGCCCACTTACTTAGCCTGTCTATGTCCCTTTGCAGGTTTTTTATGTCCTCCTCACTCACTACTTTCCGTCCCATCTTTGTATCATCTGCAAACTTTGATATGTTACACTCGGTCCCCTCCTCCAAATCGTTAATATAGATTGTAAAGAGTTGGGGACCCAGCACTGACCCCTGCGGAACACCACTAGTTACTGGTTGCCAATCTGAGAACGAACCATTTATCCCAACTCTCTGCTTTCTGTTAGAGAGCCAATCCTCCACCCACGCCAGAATATTACCCCCAATCCCGTGATTCTTTATCTTGAGCAATAATCTTTTGTGTGGCACCTTGTCAAATGCCTTTTGGAAGTCTAAATACACTACGTCCACTGGTTCCCCTTTATCCACCCTGTATGTTACTTCCTCAAAAAACTCAAGCAAATTTGTTAAACATGACTTCCCCTTCATGAAACCATGCTGAGTTTGCCCCATTAAATTATGTTTATCCAAATGTCCCGTTACTGTCTCCTTAATAATGGACTCTAACATTTTACCAACCACAGATGTTAGGCTAACAGGTCTATAGTTTCCAGCCTTCTGCCTACTACCCTTTTTAAATAAGGGTGTTACATTAGCAGTTTTCCAATCTGCCGGGACCTTTGCTGAGTCCAGTGAGTTTTGGAAAATTATTACCAATGCATCCACAATCCCTACCGCTACTTCCCTCAAGACCCTGGGATGCAAGCCATCAGGTCCAGGGGATTTATCCGCCTTGAGTCCCATTATTTTACCAAGTACCACTTCCTTAGTGATTTTAATTGTATTCAGTTCCTCCCCCCCTAGAGCCCCCTGTTTGTCCAGTGTTGGGATATTCTTAGTGTCCTCTACTGTAAAGACTGATACAAAATAATTGTTCAGTGTTTTTGCCATCTCCATGTTTCCCACCATTAATTTCCCGGTCTCATCCTCTAAGGGACCAACATTTACTTTAGCCACCCTTTTTTTCTTTTTATATAACTATAGAAACTTTTACTGTCTGTTTTTATATTTTTTGCTAATTTACTTTCATAATCTATCTTCCCTTTCTTAATCAATTTTTTTGTTATTTTTTGCTGTCTTTTAAAGACTTCCCAATCTTCCATCCTCCCACTAGATTTGGCTACCTTATATGCCCTTGATTTTAGTCGGATACTATCCTTAATTACTTTACTTAGCCACGGATGGCTATCTTTTCTTTTACACCCTTTTTTCCTCAGTGGAATATATTTTTTTTGGAAGTTGTAAAATAACTCCTTAAATGTACACCACTGGTCATGTACCGTCTTACCCTTTAATCTATTTTCCCAGTCCACTCTAATTAATTCCGCTCTCATACCTTCATAGTCTCCTTTATTCAAGCTTAGCACGCTTGTTTGAGATCCAACCTTCTCACCCTCTAATTGAATATGGAACTCAACCATGTTATGGTCACTCATTCCAAGGGGATCCTTTACTAGGACATTTTTAATTAATCCTGTCTCATTACACAGGACCAAATCTAAGGTTGCTTGCCCCCTGGTCGGTTCAGTTACATACTGCTCAAGAAACCCATCCCTAATACACTCAATGAACTCTTCCTCAAGGCTGTGAGTCATTTATTCTTTGCTTGAGCTTCTTGTATCATTATCCTGTCTTTTGGATGAGGCGTTAAACCGAGGCCCCCGTCTTCCCGCTCAGGTGGATGTAAAAGATCCCATGGCACTATTTCGAAGAAGAGCAGGGGAGTTCTCCCCGGTGTCCTGGCCAATGTTTATCCCTCAACCAACATCACTGAAACAGCTTATCTGCTCATTGCTGTTTGTGGCAGCTTGCTGTGCACAAATTGGCTGCCGCATTTCCTACATTACAACAGTGACTACACTTCAAAAAGTACTTCATTGGCTGTAAAGGGCTTTGGGATGTCCGGTGGTCGTGACAGGCGCTATAGGAATGCAAGTCTGTCTGTCTTCCATGAGAAGCACTCGGCTGAATTGCTGCCACTCGTGTTTTCTGTTGTATATTGGGAAGTAATTTTCACATCTTTCAGTATAAGGCCTTTTGTATTGTGTGAGGATCTAGCCACTGACAGATTAATTGTGGAGTATGTGTGAGATGTTGCGTGAACAAATAAAATTGTTCCTTGCAGAATTCACTGAGATTTGCCAAGAGTTGAAGTCGAGACTTCTCCCAAGAGTTTTTTTGAGATTGTTTTATGCTGTAAGCAAATCAGCTCCACAGCTTTTAACATGAAGTGATGCTTTAGTCTGTTATAAGTGCTTCAGTTAAGAACTAGTCTCAAATTTTAATTATTAAAATTTGTTCCAACTGCATGGAATTATATCAGTATTAGTTTGGAGATGATTAAAACAGAATAACGTATGTAAAATATTAAACAAAAACAGAAAATGCTGGAAATACTCAGCAGGTCAGGCAGCATCTGTGGAGAGAGTTATAGAGTTATACAGCACAGAAAGAGGCCCTTTGGCCCATCGTGTCCGCACCGGCCATCAAGCCCTGTCTATTCTAATCCCATTTTCCAGCACTTGGTCCGTAGCCTTGTATGCTATGGCGTTTCAAGTGCTCATCTAAATGCTTCTTGAATGTTGTGAGGGTTCCTGCCTCTACCAACCTTTCAGGCAGTGAGTTCCAGATTCCAACCACCCTCTGGGTGAAAAAGTGTTTCCTCAAATCCCCTCTAAACCTCCTGCCCCTTACCTTGAAACTATGCTCCCTGGTTATTGACCCCTCTACTAAGGGGAAAAGTTCCTTTCTATCTACCCTATCTATGCCCCTCATAACTTTGTACACCTCAATCAGGTCCCCCCTCAGCCTTCTCTGCTCTAAGGAAAACAACCCCAGCCTGTCCAGTCTCTCCTCATAGCTGAAGCGCTCCAGCCCAGGTAACATCCTGGTGAATCTCCCCTGCACCCTCTCCAATGCAATCACATCCCTCCTGTAGTGTGGCGACCAGAACTGCACATAGTATTCCAGCTGTGGCCTAACCAGCGTTTTGTACAGCTCCATCATAACCTCCCTGCTCTTATATTCTATGCCTCGGCTAATGAAGGCAAGTATCCCATATGCCTTTTTAACCACCTTATCCACCTGTTCTGCTGCCTTTAGGGATCTATGTACATGCACACCAAGGTCCCTCTGATCCTCTGTCTTTCTTAGGGTCCTACCATTCATTGTGTTATTCCCTTGCCTTGTTAGTCCCTCCAAAATGCGTCACCTCACACTTTTCAAGATTCAATTCCATTTGCCACTATTCTGCCCATCTAACCAACCCATCTATATCGTCCTGTAGCCTGAGGCTTCCCTCCTCGCTATTTACCACTCCACCAATTTTCGTATCATCTGCGAACTTACTGATCATACCTCCTACATTCATATCTAAATCATTAATGTACACTACAAACAGCAAGGGACCCAGCACCGATCCCTGCGGTACACCACTGGACACAGGCTTCCAGTCACAAAAACAACCTTTGACCATCACCCTCTGCCTTCGGCCACTAAGCCAGTTTTGGATCCAATGTGGCAAATTGCCCTGGATCCCATGGGCTCTTACCTTCTTGACCAGCCTCCTATGTGGGACTTTGTCAAAAGCCTTACTGAAGTCCATGTAGCCTACATCAACTGCACTACCCTCATCCACACACCTAGTCACCCCCTCGAAAAATTCAATCAAATTGGTTAGACATTATCTCCCCCTGACAAAGCCATGCTGATTATCCTCGATTAATCCTTGCCTCTCCAAGTGGAGACTAATTCTGTCCCTCAGAATTTTTTCCAATAATTTCCCTACCACTGATGTTAGGCTCACTGACCTGTAATTCCCTGGTTTATCCCTACTACCCTTCTTGAATAATGGTACTACGTTAGCTGTTCTCCAGTCCTCTGGCACCTCCCCTGTGGCCAGAGAGGTTCTGAAAATTTGTGTCAGAGCCCCTGCAATCTCCTCCCTTGCCTCACATAGCAGCCTGGGATACATCTCGTCTGGGCCTGGGGATTTATCCACTTTTAAGCCCGCTAAAACCGCTAGTACGTCCTCCCTCTCAATACTAATTTTTTCAAGTATATCACAATCCCCCTGCCTGATTTCTATGCCTACATCGTCCTTCTCCACAGTGAACACAGATGCAAAATGTTCATTTAAAACCTCACGAACATCATCCGGCTCTACACACAGATTGCCACTTTGGTCCCTAATGGGCCCTACTCTATCCCTGGTTATCCTCTTGCCCTTAATATACTTATATAAAACACCTTGGGATTTTCCTTTATTTTGCCCGCCAGTGATTTTTCATGCCCCCTCTTTGCTCTCCTAATTGCTTTTTTAAGTACCCCCCTGCACTTTCTATACTCCTCTAGGGCTTCCACTGTTTTTAGTCCTTTGTATCTGCCAAAAGCCTCCCTTTTTTCCCTAATCCATTCTTGTATATCCCTTGACATCCAGGGTTCCCTGGGCTAGTTGGTCCCACCCTTGACCTTTACGGGAACATGTTGAGGTTGTACTCTATTTCCTTTCTGAAAGACTCCCACTGCTCTGATGTGGATTTTCCTACAAGTAGCTGATCCCAGTCCACTTTGGCCAGATCCTGCCTTATCATATTAAAATCGGCCTTCCCCCAATTTAGAACCTTTATTTCCGGTCCATCTTTTTCCTTTTCCATGACTACCTTAAATCTCACCGAATTATGGTCACCGTCACCAAAATACACTTTAAGAATTCCGCACCCTCTAAGCCTTTCACACTCTGACTATCCTAGTTAATATTGGGGAAGTTGAAATCCCCTACTATTATTACCCTATTATTTCTACACTTCTCTGAGATTTGCCTACATATCTGTTCCTCTATCTTCCCCCTGACTGTTTGGGGGCCTATAGTACACTCCCAGCAAAGTGCTTGCCCCTTTTTGTTTTTAAGTTCTACCCATATGGCCTCATTAGAGGAACCTGCTAAGATATCATCCCTCCTTACAGCAGTAATTGACTCCTTTGATTAATATTGCGACACCCCCTTCTGTCTCGCCTGAAGATTCTATACCCTGGAATATTGAGCTGCCAGTTCTGCCCCTCCCTCAACCACGTCTCTGTGATAGCAACGATATCATACTCCCATGTGTTCATCAACACCTTCAATTCATCTGCCTTACTCGCAAGACTCCTTGCATTAAAATAAATGCCATCCAGCCTTGCCATACTCCCTTGTGCCGTTGCATATTTGCTCTGCCTTCCAGGCTGACTTGTTTTTTCCTCTATATTTGGCTGTGCACCACCCCCTACTATAGCTCCACTCCGTATCCCATAGAAACATAGAAGATAGGAGCAGGAGTAGGCCATTCGGCCCCTCGAGCCTGCTCCGCCATTCAATGCGAGCATGGCTGATCATCCAAATTCAGTACCCGGTCCCTGCTTTCTCCCCATACCCCTTGATCCCTTTAGCCTTAAGAAATATATCCAACTCCTTCTTGAATATATTTAATGTATTGGCCTCTACTGCCTTCTGTGGTAGAGAATTCCACAGGTTCACCACTCTCTGGGTGAAGAAATTCCTCCTCATTTCTGTCCTAAATGGCCTACCCCTTATCCTTAGACTGTGACCCCTGGTTCTGGACTCCCTGACCATCGGGAACATCCTTCCTGCATCTAGTCTGTCCAGTCCTGTCAGAATTTTATAAGTTTCAATGAGATCCCCTCTCATTCTTCTAAACTCCAGCGAGTACAAGCCCAATCGACCCAATCTCTCCTCATACATCATTCCTGCCATCCCAGGTATCAGCCTGGTGAATCTTCGCTGAACTCCTTCCATGGCAAGAACATCCTTCCTCAGATAAGGCGACCAAAACTGCACACAGTACTCAAGATGTGGTCTCACCAAGGCCCTGTACAACTGCAGCAAGACATCCTTGTTCCTGTACTCAAACCCTCTCGCTACGAAGGCCAACATGCCATTTGCCGCCTTAACCGCCTGCTGCACCTGCATGCTTACCTTCAGCGACTGGTGCACAAGGACACCCAGGTCTCGTTGCACTTCCACTTCTCCCAATCTATTGCCATTCAGATAATAATCTGCCTTCCTGTTTTTGCCACCAAAGTGGATAACCTCGCATTTATCCACGTTATATTGCATCTGCCATGCTTTTGCCCAATCACCCAACCTGTCCAAATCATCCTGGAGTTTCTCGGCATCCTCCTCACAGCACACACGCCCAACCAGCTTTGTGTCGTCTGCAAATTTGGAGATATTACATCTAGTTCCCTTGCCTAGATCATTAATATATATTGTGAATAGCTGGGGCCCAAGGACCGATCCCTGCGGTACCCCACTAGTCACTGCTTGTCACTCGGAAAAAGACTCGTTTATTCCGACTCTTTGCTTTCTGTCTGCCAACCAGTTCTCTATCCAAGTCAATACCTTGCCCCCAATCCCATGTGCCTTAACTTTACACGCTAATCTCTTTTATGCGGGACCTTATCAAAAGCCTTCTGAAAGTCCAAATACACCACATCCATTGGTTCTCCCTTATCTATTTTACCAGTTACATCCTCAAAAAATTCCAGTAGATTAGTCAAGCACGATTTATCTTTGTAAATCCATGTTGACTTTGTCCGATCCTGTCACTGTTTTCCAAGTGCTCTGCTATTACATCTTTTATAATGGACTCTAGCATTTTCCCCACTACCGATGTCAGGCTTACCGGTCTGTAATTCCCCGTTTTCTCTCTACCACCTTTTTGAATAGTGGGGTAACATTAGCTACCCTCCAATCCATGGGTACTGTTCCAGATTCCATCGAATGCTGGAAGATGATCAGCAATGCATCAACTATTTCTAGGGCCACTTCCTTAAGTACCCTAGGATGTAGATTATCAGGCCCTGGGGCTTTATTGGCCTTCAATCCCATCAATTTCCCTAACACCATTTCCCTACAAATACTGATTTCTTTCAGTTCCTCCCTTTCATCAGACCCTATGTTCCCCGACATCTCTGGGAGGTTATTTGTGTCCTCCTTTGTGAAGACAGAACCAAAATATGTATTTAATTGGTCTGCCATTTCTTTGTTCCCCATTATAAATTCCCCTGATTCTGACTGCAAGGGACCTGCGTTTGACTTCACCAATCTTTTGCTCTTCACAATATCTATAAAAGCTTTTACAGTCAGTTTTTATGTTCCCTGCAAGCTTACTGTCATATTCTATTTTCCCTTTCTTAATTAATCCCTTTGTCCTCCTTTGTTGAATCCTAAACTGCTCCCAATCCTCAGGTTTACTGCTTTTTCTGGCCAATTTATATGTCCTCTCCTTGGATCTTATGCTATCCCTAATTTCCCTTGTTAGCCACGGTTGAGTCACCTTTTTTGTTTTATTTTTATGCCAAACTGGAATGAACAAATTCTGTAGTTCATCCATGCGGTCTTTGAATGTTTGCCATTGCCTATCCACCGTCAACCCTTTGAGTGACACTCCCCAATCAATCCTACCCAACTCGCACCTCAGACCATCGTAGTTTCCTTTATTTAAATTTAGGACCCTAGTCTCTGAGTCGACTACTTCATTCTCCATCTTAATGAAGAATTCTATCATATCATGATCGCTCCGACCCAAGGGGCCTCGTACAACAAGATTGCTAATTAATCCTTTCTCGTTACATAATACCCAGTTTAAGATGGCCTGATCTCTGGTTGGTTCCTCGACATATTGGTCCAGGAAACCATCCCTTAAACACTCCAGGAATTCCTCCTCCGCACTGTTGTTACTAATTTGGTTAGCCCAATCTATATGTAGATTAAAGTCACCCACGATGACTGCTGTGCCCTTATTGCATGCTTCTCTAATTTCCCTTTTAATGCCGTCCCCAACCTCCGCATTACTGTTTGGAGGTCTATATACCACTCCCACTAACGTTTTCTGCCCCTTGGTATTTCTCAGTTCTACCCATACAGATTCCATACAGAGCTAGAAACATAGAAGATAGGAGCAGGAGTAGGCCATTCGATGAGATCATGGCTGATCATCCAAATTCAGTACCCTGTCCCTGCTTTCTCCCCATATCCCTTGATCCCCTTAGCCTTAAGAAATATATCCAACTCCTTCTTGAATATATCCAACTCCATCCCCCTGCCAAGTTAGTTTAACCCCCCCCCCCCCCCCCCCCCCAAACAGTACTAGCAGACCTCCCTGCAAGGATGTTGGTTCCGTTCCAACAGAGTTAACTGTTGGGACCCTGGACGATGGGAAGGGAGGAAGTAAAAGGGCAGATGTTGCATCTCCTGCACTTGCACGGGAAGGGGAGTGGGTGTTGGGGTGATAGAGGAATGGACCAGGGTGTCGTGGCAGGAATGGTCCCTTCGGAATGCTGAAAGGAGAGGGGAAGATGTGTTTGGTGGTGGGATCATGCTGGAGGTGGCGGAAATGGCAGAGGATGATCCATTGAATGTGGAGGCTGGTGGGGTGGGGGCTGAGGACAAGGGGAACACTATTGTGGTTCTAGGAGGGAGGGGAAGGGGTGAGAGCAAAAGTATGGGAAATGGAACGGACACAGTCGAGGGCCCTGTCAACCATGGTGGAGGGGTATCCTCAGTTGAGGAAAAAGGAAGACATATCGGAAACGCTGGTATGGAAGGTGGCATCATCGGAACAGCTGCAGTGGAGACGGAGAAACTGGGAGAATGAAATAGCGTCCTTACAGGAAGCGGGGTGGGAGGAAGTGTAGTCAAGGTAGCTTTGGGAGTCAGTGGGCTTATAGTGGATGTTTGTTGATGGCCTATCCCCAGAAATAGACAGAGAAGTTGAGGAAGGGAAGGGAAGATTCGGAGAGGAACCATGTGAGGGTGAGAGAAGGGTGAAAATTGGAAGCGAATTTGGTGACATTTTTCAGTTCGGGGCGAGAGCAGGAATTGGCACCGATATAGTCATCAATGTACCGGAAAAAGAGGTGAGGGAGGGGACCTGAATAGGAATGGAACAAAGAATGTTCCGCATATCCTAGGAAAAGGCAGGCATAGCCAGGACCCATACGGGTTCCCATCGCCTTTACATGGTGAGTAATGATGGGGTGATGTCATTGTGGTGTGACAAGTTTACATAGGCAATTTCTATTTTAAATGTGGCTGTAGAAATTTATAATGGGAGTGCAATAATACAAGATTATTCATATTTTCATTTTCAATGTGTAAAAACAATTAGAGGGAACTTTTGGGTGGTGTTCCCATTTGCCTGCTGCCCTTGTCCTTCTAGGTGGAAGAGGTTGTGGGTTTGGGAGGTGCCGCCGAAGAAGCCTTGGCGAGTTGCTGCTGTGCATCTTGTCGATGGTACACACATGGTGCGCCGGTGGTGGAGAGACTGCATGTTTAAAGTGGTGGATGGGCTGCCAAACAGGCGGGCTGCTTTGTCCTGGATGGTGTCTAGCTTCTTGTGTTGTTGGAGCTGCACTCATCCAGGCAAGTGGAGAGTATTCCATCACACTCCTGACTTGTGCCTTGTAGATGGTGGAAAGGCTTTCGGGAGTCAGGAGGTGAGACGCTCGCCGCAGAATACCCAGCCGCTGACCTGCTCTTGTAGCTACAGTATTTATGTGGCTGGTCCAGTTCAGTTTCTGGCCAATGGTGACCCCCAAGATATTGATGGTGGGGGACTTGATAACGGTAATGCCATTGAATGTCAAGGGGCGGTGGTTAGTCTCTCTCTTGTTGGAGACTGTCATTTCCTGACACTTGTGTGGCGCAAATGTTACCTGTCACTTATCAGCCCAAGCCTGAATGCTGTCCAGGTCTTGCTGCATGCGGGCACAGAGCGGGATTAAATGGAGTGGACTTGAACAGGGTGCTTTGGGTGGGAATTTGGAAAGAGTGGGAATTCGGAGAAGCGTGGGAAGGAGTTGCTGCTTTTTGCCTACACTACTTGTAGTGCTTTGTGTTACAGGTAGATATTTAATTGCAGTATCCTTAACTTAATCTAGATCAAGTAAGCAGTCAGGAAACTACACTGCAAACTAAGTTACCTCATTACAAATTTAATTACATTTATTAAATAAAACAAGGTCATATAGGGATGGCAGTGTGCCGCAACTGCAGCATGTGGGAGTTTGTGGAGAACATTGTGATCCCGGACAACCACATTTGCAGTAAGTGCCTGCATCTTGAGGAACTTCAGCTCAAGAGTTTTTGAGCTGGAGTCTGAGGTGCAGACATTGCGGGACTTTGATCCAGGAGGCAGTCTGGTAGTGGTACAGGTCTGGTTAGTGGTCAGGGACAGGAGGGTCTGACTGCAACTCATGGAGGTAAGGGGACCCCAGGTGCAGTGCTGGAGGAGCCTCAGCCTTTGCCCTTGTCCAACAGGTATGAGGTTCTTGCTGCCTATGTGGATGAGGGAAAAGCCTGCAGGATGGATGAGCAAGCAATGGGCAGGAGGCCATTCAAGTGGGGGAGTGAAAGGGAATGTAGTTGAGGTAGGGGACAATATAGTCGGGGATAGATACTGTTCTTTGCAGACGCGACCTAGAGTTCCGAAGGTTATGTTGCCTGCCCGGTGCCAGGGTTAAAGACATCTCACGGCTGGAGAAGAGCTTGGGACTTGGGATGAGAGGGGGAGGATCCAGTTGTCGTGGTCCACGTAGGAACCAGCGACAGGTAGAACTAGGAATGAGGTTCTGCCTAGGGAGTTTGAGGAACTAGGATCCAAATTAAAAAGCAGAACCTCAAAGGTAGTAATCTCTGGATTGTTACCTGAGACACGCGCAAATTGGCATAGGGACAAACAGATTAGAGGTTTAAATGCGTGGCTCAAAGAGTGGTGTGGGAGGAAGGGGTTTCGGTTCATGGGGCACTGGCACCAGTACTGGGGAAAGAGGGAGCTGTTCTGTTGGGATGGGCTCCACTTAAACCGGCTGGGACCAGTGTCCTGGCGAACTGAATAACTAAGGCAGTAGACAGGGCTTTAAACTAATGAAAGTGGGGGGGGGGTGGGAGGATTCAGGAAAGAGTAAATTTAAAAGCAGCGAGAGAAATGTCAAGGCTCTAGAGAAGAGTCGCGTTTTGGGTAAAAATAAGCAGTGTGGGTCAGGAAGGGACAGAGAAAGTAAGTGGGCAGAGATTTGGCAGATGGAATACAGTACTGGAAAGTGAGGTTATGCACTTTGGCAGGAAAAATCATAGAGCAAGTTATTATCTTAATGGCAAGAAACTGGAAAGTACTGTAGTACAAAGGGATCTGGGGGTCCTGGTGCACGAAACTCAAAAAGTTAGTATGCAGGTGCAGCAAGTGATCAAGAAGGCCAATGGAATGTTGGCTTTTATTGCTAGGGGGATAGAATATAAAAATAGGGAGGTATTGCTGCAGTTGTACAAGGTATTGGTGAGACTGCACCTGGAATACTGCATACAGTTTTGGTGTCCATACTTAAGAAAAGACATACTTGCTCTCGAGTCAGTACAAAGAAGGTTCACTCGGTTAATCCCGGGGATGAGGGGGTGGTCATATGAGGAGAGGTTGAGTAGATTGGGACTCTACTCATTGGAGTTCAGAAGAATGAGAGGCGATGTTACTGAAACATATAAGATTGTGAAGGGGCTTGATCGGGTGGATGTGGTGAGGATGTTCCCAATGATGGGTGAAACTAGAACTAGGGGGCATAATCTTAGAATAAGGGGCTGCCCTTTCAAAACTGAGATGAGGAGAAACTTCTTCACTCAGCGGGTAGTAGGTCTGTGGAATTTGCTGCCCCAGAAAGCTGTGGAAGCTACATCATTAAATAAATTTAAAACAGAAATAGACAGTTTCTTAGAAGTAAAGGGAATTCGGGGTTACGGGGAGCGGGCAGGAAATTGGACATGAGTCTATGTTCGGAACGGTCATGGCCCTGTGGGTAGCGGAGCGGGCCGAGGGGCCGTGTAGCCTGGTCCTGCTCCTACTTCTTGTGATGTGTTAGATTTCAGGAGATGGTTCTATTCCTGTTCCTGGCTGGGGTGGAGATCACCTTTTACAGAAAGTAAGTACTGTAGAAAATATAGGGACAGTGATCTCCTGGACGAGTTTCGATCGCCTAGATGGGTCGGAGAGGAATTTCCAAGATTTTTTTTCTCCCAAATTGGCCGTTGGGTTTTTTATCTGGTTTTTCGCCTCTCCCAGGAGATCACATGGGTTCGGGAGGGATGTAGAGTGATAGTAGATTTGAGGTTAGGATCAGATCAGCCATGATCTTATTGAATGGTGGAGCAGGCTCGAGGGGTCGATTGGCCTACTCCTGCTCCTATTTCTTATGTTCTTATGTAAAGGTAATGGCATCAGTGACTAAGGTGACAGCAGGGAAAAATAGAAATAAGTCAAAGCTAAAGGCACTATATCTGAATGTGTGAAGCATTCGCAACAAAATAGATGAAATAATAGTGCAGATAGAAATGAACAGGTTTGATCTAATAGCCATAACGGAGACGTGGATACAAAGTGACCAAGGTTGGCAACTAAATATTCCAGGATACTTAACTTTTAGAAGAGATGGGAAAAATGGAAAAGGAGGAGGGGTAGTCCTGATAAAAGAAGGGATAAAGACAGTAGAGAGAAAGGATCTTAGCTCTGAAAATCAAGAAGTAGAATCCGTTTGGATTGAAATAAGAAACCACAAGGGGCAGAAAACATTGGTGGGAGTTGTTTATAGGTCCCCAAATAGTAGTTGTAATGTAGGGCAGATTATAAATCAGGAAATTAGAGGTGCATGTAACAAGGGTAATACAGTAATTGGGGACTTTAATCGACATGTAGACTGGGCAAACCAAATTTGCAGTAATAGTGTGGAGGACAAATTCATGGAATGTATGCAAGATAGTTTTCTAGATCAGTATGTTGAGGAATCAACTAGGGAACAGGCTATTTTAGATCTAGTATTGTGCAATGAGAAAAGGTTAATTAATAACCTTGTAGAAAAGGGGCCTTTAGGGAAGAGTGACTATAATATGATAAAATTTTATATTGAGTTTGAAAGTGATTTAGTTAAATCCGAAACTAGGGTCTTAAATCTAAACAAAGCAAACTACGTAGGTATGAGGGGCGAGTTGGCTAAGGTAGATTGGGAAACTACATTAAAAGGTATGACGGTAGACAAGCAATGGCTAGCACTTAAAGAATTAATACATAATTTACAACAAATATACATTCCTTTAAGGCACAGAAACCCCACAGGAAAAGTAGTCCAACCGTGGCTAACAAGAGAAGTTAAAGATAGCATTAGATCACAGGAAGAGGCTTATAATGTTGCCAAAAAGAGTAGTAAGCCTGAGGATTTTAGAATTCAGCAAAGGAGGACCAAGAAATTGATGAAGAAAAGGAAAATAGAATGAGAGTAAATTAGTGAGAGATGTAAAAACTGACTGTAAAAGCTTCTAAAGGTATGTAAAAAGGAAAAGATTAGCAAAAATAAATGTGGGTCCCTTACAGGCTGAGACAGGAGAAATTATAATGGGGACTAAGGAAATGGCACTGAAATTAAACAAATACTTTGTCTGTCTTCACGGAAGAAGACGCAAAAAACTTCCCTTAAATAGTGGAGAGCCAAGGGTCTAGTGAGAATGAGGAACTGAAAGATATTAGTAAAAAAATATTGGAGAAATTAATGGGACTGAAAGCCGATAATCCCCTGGACCTGATGGCCGACATCGTAGGGTTTTGAAAGAGGTGGCTATAGATAGTGGATGCATTGGTTGTCATTTTCCAAAATTCCGTAGATTCTAGAACGGTTCCTGCAGATTGGAAGGTAGCAAATGTAACCCCACTATTTAAGAAAGGAGGGAGAGAGAAAATGGGGAACTACAGACCAGTTAGCCTGACATCAGTAGTAGAGAAAATGCTAGAATCTATTATTAAGGATGTGGTAACAGGGCACTTAGAAAATAATAATAGGATTGGGCAGCGTCAACACGGATTTATGAAAGGGAAATCATGTTTGACAAATCTGTTAGAATTTTTTGAGGTTGTAACTAGCAGAATACGTAAGTGGGGAACCAATGGATATGGTGTATTTGGATTTTCAGAAGGCATTCGATAAGGTGCCGCACAAGAGGTTATTAAACAAAATTAGGGCTCATGGGATTGGGGTTAATATATTAGCATAGATTGAGGATTGGTTAACTGACAGAAAACAGAGAGTAGGAATAAATGGGTCATTTTCGGGTTGGCAGGCTGTAACTGGTGGGGTACCTCAAAGATCAGTGCTTGGGCCTTAGCTATTCACAATCTACATTAATGATTTGGATGAGGGGACCAAATGTAAAATATCCAAGTTTGCTGATGATACAAAGCTGGGTGCGAATGTAAGTTGTGAGGAGGATGTAAGGAGGCTTCAAGGGGATATAGACAGGCTAAGTGAGTGGGCAAGAACATGGCAAATGGAATATAATGTGGAGAAATGTGAAGTTATCCACTTTGGCAGAAAAATAGAAAAGCAAAGTTTTTTTAAATGGTGAGAGATTGGGAAATGTTGGTGTTCAGAGGGACCTGGGTGTCCTTGCATGCGAATCACTGAAAGTTAACATGCAGGTACAGCAAGCAATTAGGAAAGCAAATGGTATGTTGGCCTTTATTACAAGAGGATTTGAGTATAAGAGTAAAGGGCCTAGAAATTCAGTGGGCTGCGCCACCAGTTAGCGCCCAAAGAGGGCACTTAGTGGCTTTAGCGCCACTGGCCACACCTCCCGCGATATTTAGCGGGGCGCTAATGGCGGTGTTAGCCTGTAGCGCTGCGACGCCACCGATGACGTCATCGGTGTGCGCAGCGCCCCGCTCCTGCCCCGATCACCATATTTGGTCGCGCCCGCCTCTTTAACGCCGGTCGCAAATCGCGACCGGTTCACAGGGCCTACCTGTGGCGGTAGTGGCGCAAGTTAAGGTGGAGGTGCGGGGCGGCCGCCTGCCAGCACCTCCGTCCCCGGCCTCCTAAACCCCCCCCCCCGCGGCACTGCCGGCTGTTTCCCCAGAGCCCGGCACTTCTCCTTGGTGCCGGACTCATTTGCCAGCACTCACGAGCGGGGATCGCGCTGTTGCAGGCACCTCCCCCTTAACAGTGGGAGGAAGGCCTGCAGTACCGCAGCGTGCCGTGCCGCAGCGTGTGGCGCTGTGGCCCTTAGCGCGGCGATATTCAGTGTGAGCGCCCCAAGCGGGGAGCCTCGAGTAGCGGCCCGCTTCCGTTTGGGGCGCTGAAACTGAATATCGGGATGGCGCAAGTGGCTCTGCTCGCAGCGGTAATTCCGGCGCCCAGGCGAGCTTGGCGCCCCAAACGGGGCCCAACTGAATTTCTAGGCCAAGATGTCTTCCTGCAATTATATAGGGCCCTGGTGAGACCACACCTGGAGTGTTGTGTACAGTTTTGGTCTCCTTACCTCGGGAAAGAAAGAAAAAGACTTGCATTTATATAGTGCCTTTCACGACCACCGGACGTCTCAAAGCGCTTTACTGCCAATGAAGTACTTTTGAAGTGTAGTCACTGTTGTAATATGGGAAACGCGGCAGCCAATTTGCGCACAGCAAGCTCCCACAAACAGCAGTGTGATAATGACCAGATAATCTGTTTTGTTGGTTGAGGGATAAATATTGACCAGGACACCGGGGATAACTCCCCTGCTCTTCTTCGAAATAGTGCCATGGGATCTTTTATGTCCACCTGAGAGCAGATGGGGCCTTGTTTTAAGGTCTCATCTGAAAGACGACACCTCTGACAGTGCAGCACTCCCGCAGCACTCCCACAGCACTGTACTGGAGTGTCAGCCCAGCTTTATGCTCAAGTCCCTGGAGTGGGACTTGAACCCACGATCTTCTGACTCTGAGGCGAGTGTGCTACCCACTGAGCCACAGCTAACACTAAAGGATATATTTGCCATAGAGGCAGTGCAACGAAGGTTCACCAGACTGGTTCCTGGGATAGGGGGGATTGTCCTATGAGGAGAGGTTGAGTAGACCAGGCCTATATTCTCTAGAGTTTAGAAGAATGAGAAGTGATCTCATTGAAACATATAAAATTCTTACAGGGCTTGACAGGGTAGTTGCAGGGACGATGTTTCCCCTGGCTGGGGAGTCCAGAACCAGGGATCACAGTCTCAGAATAAGGGGTCGGCCATTTAGGACTGAGATGAGGAGAAATTTCTTCACTCAGAGGGTGGTGAATCTTTGGAATTCTCTACCCGAGAGAGCTGTGGAGGCCCAGTCGTTGAGTATATTCAAGACAGAGATCGATAGATTTTTGAATATTAAGGGAATCAAGGGATATGGGGATAGTGCAGGAAAGTGGAGATGAGGTAGAAGATCAACCAGGATCTTATTGAATGGCGGAGCAGGCTCGAAGGGCCAAATGGCCTACACCTGCTCCTATTTCTTATGTTCTTATGCTTCATTATCTGAGGATTTGCGAATGGAACTGAACACTGTGCAATCATCAGCGAACATCTCTACTTCTGACATGATGGCGGGAATGTCATTGATGAAGCAGCTGAAGATGGTTGGGCCTAGGGCACTGCCCTGATGAACTCCTGCAGCGATGTTCTGGGACTAAGGTGATTTGCCCCTTTTTTTCACCATTGGAGAATGGTGCCGTTGATTGCTAGTTAGGCTGGATTTGTACTGAATGCTTTGGGAACTCGAGCCAGTAGCAGGAGGCCTCTTGGGGGGGTCTCGCCCCTCGAGGCTCCAGTGTGCTCCATAGTTATCTGGTCACTTTTGGTATGATTGCAGCCAAAACCACTTTGCATCAATACAGACGTGGCAGTGTGTTGGGGCCTCATCTATTCACTGTATTTATTATCGACTTTGATGACGGAATAGAGAGCCACACATCCAAGTTTGCCGATGACACAAAGATAGGCGGCACTGTAAGTGTGTAGATGGAAGCATAAAATTACAAAGATATTAACAGATTATGTGAATGGGCAAAACTGGCAAATGGATTTCAATGTAGGCAAGTGTGAGGGCATCCACTTTGGACCTAAGAAGGATAGAGCAGGGTACTTTCTAAATGATGGAAAGCTAAAAACAGTGGAGGCCGAAGAGACTTGGGGGTCCAGCTACATAGATCATTAAATTGTCATGAACAGCTACAAAAAATAATCAAAAAGGCTAATGGAATGCTGGCCATTATATATAGAGGACCAGAGTACAAGGGGTAGAAGTTATGCTGCAGTTATCCAAAAACCCTGGTTAGACCACACCTGGAGTACTGTGAGCAGTTCTGGGTATCGCACCGTAGGAAGGATATACTGGCCTTGGAGGGAGTGCAGCGTAAGTTTACCAGAATGATACCCGGACTTCAAGGGTTAAGTTACGAGGAGAGATTGTGATTTGATCAAAGTTTTCAAGATATTAAGGGGAACTGATAGGGTAGAGAGAGAGAAACTATTTCCGCTGGTTGGGGAGTATAGAACAAAGGGATATAGCCTAAAAGTTAGAGCCAGGTCTTTCAGGAGTGAAGTTAGGAAACACTTCTACACACAAAGGGTGGTAGAAGTTTGGAACTCTCTTCTGCAAATGGCAGTTGTTGCTAGATCAATTGTTAATTTAAAATCTGAGACTGATAGTCTTTTGTTAACCAAAGGTATTAAGGGATATGGGCCAAAGGCGGGTCTATGGAGTTAGGTCACAGATTAGCCATGATCTCATTGAATGGCGGAACAGACTTGAGGGCTCAATGGCTTACTCCTGTTCCTATGTAATTGGAGCCTTAGAAATCCATGTTCATACTTGTGCAGCTAGCCCACTGCAGTCCTGTGAGAGTTTACGTTGTAGTAATTGAATCATTAACAATCGGTAGAGTACAAAGAATCACATGACTAGATTGTGGGTCAGTTTGTGTGAAGGGTGAAACGAGAAGTGGGAAATCCTATTGGGTGGAATTCTTGTAGTAATGGCTTTCTGTCACCAGAGGGTGCTGCTGTGCTTTGTTATCGTGGTTTATGCAACTGATGTAAATCATCTTTACATGAAACTAGCAACCTGGTTTATTTCAATTTTACGCAAGGAAATGTATTGTACTAACATATAAGCCTAACTAACCTCCTCATACACTGCCACTAATTGTGTACTGCACCACATTGAGTTCAAAGTGCTCATCCTTGTTTACAAATCCCTCTGCTCCTGAACTCCTTCAGCCTTACCTTTCCTGTGCCCTACAGTCTGCTGCCCCTGGCCTTCTGTGCTTTTCCCCCTCCCTCTGCGCCACCATCAATGCCAGGGCTTTCAGCTGTCTCGGCCTTACTCTAGGCAAATCCCTCTGGAAGCCTTTCTACTCTTTTCCTCACCTGTAAAAGCTTCTTGGAAACCTATTGTTCTGATCATGCTTCTAGTCGCCTCTCATACTACTGCTCAGCATCTATTGTTCCCCAATTGTGTAGTTCCTCAGGGCGTTTGTTAAAGGCCTGATCTCAGTACAAGTTCCATGTGGTTTTTCACTGACCATGCAGTATCACCCTCCTCTTGTGTTGCATTTGTAAACTGAGACATGACCAGCCAACTGGAATTGGGGTAAGTAGTTAGTGTCAGTATCTGGTCCCCAGTTTTAATTGGTGACTGCTAATCTTGGGAATAAGAAAGAAAGACTTGCATTTATATAGCACCCTTCACAACTTCAGGATGCCCCAAAGCACTTTACAGCCAATGAAGAACTTTTGAAGTGTAGTCACTGTTGTAAGGTTGGCAACGCGGCAGCCAATTTATGCACAGCAAGCTCCCACAAACAGCAATGTGATAATGACCAGATAATCTGTTATTTTAGTGATCTTGATTGAGGGATAAATATTGGCCAGGACACCAGGGATAACTCCCCTGCTCCTCTCCAATATAGTGCCATGGGATCTTTTACATCCACCTGAGAGAGCAGGTGGGACCTTGGTTTAACATCTCATCAGAAAGAGGGTACCTCTAGCCAATTTACTGCTTTAACAAAAATATTTTGGGGGGGAGAGAGAGACAAGGGGATGGGGTTAAATTATTCATAATGGTTGCTACTGTCTTTTATTTGTAATATTCCTTTTCTAGATGGACCCTGATTGTGAAACACATTCTCTAAGCTGACAATAACTTAACCTTTTTAATTGAGTGCCTATTAAAGGAATGTCCCTATATAGGATTAATTCAAAGCACGCTGCCTAGCCTTTTTTTTAAAAAAAGGGAACGGAATACCTCCTTGGTTCCACGAGGTGCCACGGTACCGATCCAAATTGCTAAACTTCATACGTGAGCCTGAACGCTGAATATAGGTGGATGTTCAACTGTGTGGGGCATCACAGCGAAGTATGATATTGTCTCCACCTGACATCCATGTTGGATTGCCATGTGCTTGTAACAAAGTGGTAAAGAACAGCTTCAACAAATACAGTCCTGCTTTGGTGATTGTTGTATAATTAAGCCACACTTTGGCTACTTAGATGGTACAGCAAGGCAAGGGCCAACCTTCACCCCTCAGGTATATAATGGTTCACACTTCCAGGAAGGAACAGGGATCATGGCTGACCCCATGCTGTTAACAATGACTTGAATTAAAGTGTTCCCCATTCCACCCTGGGTGAGATCGGGTATCTCGGCACAGACCTGGGATTTGGTCTCCAGCCCTTCTGAACTACATAACCCATTGGCCCACCATGTATTGCATTTACTCGCCATAAGTGTTGTGCTTTTTCAAATGAACACTTGAGGCTATGGCAGCAGTATGACCTTATTTGATGCTGCAAGTAAAGCTCAGTGATAGCACTCTTGCCACCGAGTCAGCGGGTTGTGGGTTCAAGTCCCACTCCAGAGACTTGAGCACAAAATCTAGGCTGACGCTTTCAGCACAGTACCGAAGGGATGCTGCATTGTCAGAGGTGCTGTCTTTCGGATGAGATGTTAAGGTGAGACCCCACATACCTGTTTGGGTGGGTGTAAAAGACGTCATGGCACTATGTTGTGAAGAGTAGGGACTTTCCCTGGTGTCCTGGCCAACATTTCTGCCCCAAGTCAAACCACCAAAGACATTAACTTGGTGAGCACAAATTCGCTACCACATTTGCTTGCATAACAAGAGTGACTACCCTTCCAAAAGGAGTCCATTAGTTGTAAAGTACTTCACAATGTCCTGAAGAGTGACAAAGTATGATATAAGTTCTTTCTTTCTTTGATTGAGAATAGACTTTAACACATCTACGCAGAGAAAATTTGGAGACTAGTTGCAACAATGTGAACGAGCCGAGGATTGCGTATTTTAACGATGAGATTTTTAAAAAAACTCTCAATGTTGGAAACCTCAACTAAGAACAGAAATTATTTGAAATGAAAAACAGACCTTGTTCCAACCTTGTTTCCTTCGTCATGTGCAATATTGAAACTGATCCTACCCCACCTAATTTAATTTATTGGAATTATTTCTATGCAAATGAGAAAGAAGGAAAGAACTTGCATTTAACCAGTGCCTTTACAATCAATGAAGTACTTTTGGAATGTAGTCACTATTGTAATGTGGGAAACGCAGCAGCCAATTTGCGCACAGCAAGCTCCCACAAACAGCAATGTGATAATGACCAGATCATCTGTTTTTAGGTGTTGGTTGAGATATAAATATTGGCCAGGACACCAGGGAGAACTCCCCTGCTCCTCTTCAAAATAGTGCCGTGGGATCTTTTATGCCCACCTGAGAGGGCAGACGGGGCCTCCCTTCATTTAATGTCTCATCCACAGGATGGCTTCTTGGACAGTGCAGCAAGCACTGCACTAGAGTTTCAGCCTAGATTATAGGCTCAAGTCCCTGGAGTTGGACCTGAACCCACAACCTTTCTGACTCAGAAGGCCGGAAAATAAATGAGCTACAGGTAGCTCATGACAGGGTGTTAAAAGTAACATCCCCAAAAAATTGCCAAGTTCAGGCATGTGTTATTTTAGTCTTCCGCTTATGTAGTGTTTAATTAGACACGGATTTGGAGTACCCAACTAATGTTTCACCCTTAGGCTTTGAAGTAAGCAGTGATTGTCTCTTCTTTTGGTGCCATGTTTCCTTTTGAGAGTACAGTAGACTTTTGCACAAAAGCTTGTCGTGGTTGGAGTGATTTACAGAACTGTAACTTTATAAAGAAAGATTAGACCCAAACAATTCCAAACTATGAAAATGTTCTAAATATCATACATGAGAATTCAATACCATATCTCATTGTTTAACTAGTTCCTTTGCGGCTGGGGCATTATATGACTCTACTGTCATGGCAGAGGTCCCTGACTAAACTGGGACTAGACAAGGCCACTCACTTTCTCCCACAGTAGCAGTTCACCTGAGCTGCCTGTACTTAGCAAACATTTAATGTGCGGTTCCACAATTTGAGATTAGAGTTTGATTTCAACTCCCACGCTGCTGGCTCAGCTATTATACCGACTGCACGGATAAAGTTTCTTGTACACTGCGAGCGCTGACTGACTGCTTTTTTGGAACTCCTGAGAGCCAGACGGGCTCCGATTGTCAAAGCCTGCTCAGAATCCTGTTGTACTGGGCACTGCGATGATGCTTTCTGAAATGTGGCTGTGGAAAATGCTTGCCGGTGGCTGGTAATATATCACCAATGATGGGGCCACTTAGGAAAAAAACACAAAGAAGGGTTTAATACAGGGATTACAGCTACATGTACACAAAACAAGATTGTAACCAGTATGGGGTCATTTTTCCAGCAGGTTTACAATCAGTTACTAAACCTATCTCCATTTCAGTGGGTTTGCAATCTCAACCTGCAAGAAACTCGACTGCTGTGTGTGCGCGCACATGTGTGCTGGAGTGTGCATGTGTGCACGCGCACATATATCCCTGTGACATTACTCATGGTGAGTCAGAGGAGATGCTTGACTTAGCCATTGCTTTTCAATTTATCTCGTCTGCTTCTTGCTATTTTCTCAAATAAATAAAAAAATTAACATTTTGCTGGGAGCATTATTGACTAAACTGGTAGAACGAGTTCTTTGAGCTTTTTAGCCTTGTTGAAGAATTGTCAATTTAAAAATTTTACATACAGCATAGCCTTCATTCCCTGGTCTATATAAAGTATGTACATTCAAAACCCAGTCTCTGCAGCATGGGCTGTAGCTTCAGTGACCCAGACATTTTCTAACTCTACAAATCTGTCCCGACTCATTAGAATCCTTATTGTGGCAGCTGTTTGGAGGAGTGAAGTTTTGGATTGGCTACTACTCCACAGGCTGGGAGCTGTTTACAAACTTGTTTTGGCTTCTTTGATCGTGTGGTTAGATTGAGTTAGATTTAGATTGATTGAAAGGACTGCTGTGTGCCAGTTTAATCCAATAACACACTCTACTGTGAATCCAGCTGTTTGAGGGAAACTATTATTATAATCTAGAACTGGAGGGTGAGTGAGTCAAGCAAAACTCAACGTGTTGCCCTGGACAGTCCTTGCAAAGGGTTCAGGCACATTGTAACTGTCTACTCCTCTCCGGTGTGTATTCAAGAATATATCATCAAAAATTCCTCATCTATTTTTCACGAACGATGTGTACTTCACTCCCATCAACAGGAAACTCCATTCTACTCCCCTTCCCCATGTGACTAATGATAACATAATGGGCCAAATTTTGCTGGCGTGGGACATCTCTTGGCGTGCTGCGTTAGTTATATTTTTTTCCTGCACCTTTCGACACAAAGACATTTTGTGCTGTAACTTTAATTTTGCCGGGAATTTAAATTCAGTTAATTAAATAAATCTGGAATAAAAAGCTAGTATCAGTAATGGTGACCATGAAACTATTGATTGTCGTAAAAACCCATCTGGTTCACTAATGTCCTTTAGGGAAGGAAATCTGTGGTCCTTACCTGGTCTGGCCTATATGTGACTCCAGACCCACAGCAATGTGGTTGACTCTGAAATGGCCTAGCAAGCCACTCAGTTGTAACTAACCGCTACGTAACAAAATAATAAGAATGAAACCAGACGGACCACCCGGCATCGACCTCGGCACCGGCTACGAACATGGCAACGGCACACCCAGCCCAGTCGACCCTGCAAAGTCCTCCTCACCAACATCTGGGGACTTGTGCCAAAATTGGGAGAGCTGTCCCACAGACTAGTCAAGCAACAGCCTGACATAGTCATACTCACAGAATCATACCTTTCAGTCAATGTCCCAAACTCCTCCATCATCATCCTTGGGCATGTCCTGTCCGACCGGCAGGACAGACCCACCAGGGGTGGTGGCACAGTGGTATACAGTAGGGAAGGAGTGGCCCTGGGAGTCTTAACACCTACCGCCCCCCCTCAGCTGATGAATCAGTACTCCTCCATGTTGAACACCACTTGGAAGAAGCACTGAGAGTAGCAAGGGCACAGAATGTACTCTGGGTGGGGAACTTCAATGTCCATCACCAAGAGTGGCTCGGTAGCACTACTACTGACCAAGCTGGCCGAGTTCTGAAGGACATAACTGCCAGTCTGGGCCTGGGTCAGGTGGTGAGTGAACCAACACGAGGGAAAAATCTACTTGACCTCGTCCTCACCAATCTACCTGTCACAGATGCATCTGTCCATGACAGCATTGGCAGCAGTGACCACCGCACAGTCCTTGTGGAGACGAAGTCCTGTCTTCACACTGAGAACACCCTCCATCGTGTTGTGTGGCACTACCACCGTGCTAAATGGGATAGATTCAGAACAGATCTGGCAGCTCAAAACTGGGCATCCACGAGGCACTTTGGGTCATCAGCAGCAGCAGAATTGTATTCCACTGCAATCTATAACCTCATGGCCCGGCATATCCCTCACTCTACCATTAACACCAAGCCAGGGGACCAACTCTGGTTCAACAACGAGTGTAGAAGAGCATGCCAGGAGCAGCACCAAGTGTACCTAAAAATGAGGTGCCAACCTGGGGAAGCCGCAACACAGGACTACATGCATGCCAAAAAGCGGAAGCAGCATGCTACAGACAGGGCTAAGTGATCCTACAATCAACGGATCAGATCTAAGCTCTGTAGTCCTGCCACATCCAGTCGTGAATGGTGGTGGACCATTAAACAACTAACGGGAGGAGGAGGCTCCTTGAATATCCGCATCCTCAATGATGGTGGAGCCCAGCACGTGAGTGCAAAAGACAAGGCTGAAGCATTTGCAACCAACTTCAGCCAGAAGTGCCGAGTGGATGATCCATATTGGCCTACTCCCGAGGTCCCCACCATCACAGAAGCCAGTCTTCAGTCAATTCGATTCACTCCACGTGGTATCAAGAAACGGCTGAGCGCACTGGATACAGCAAAGGCTATCGTGCTGAAGACTTGTGCTCCAGAACTAGCCGCCTCTAGCCAAGCTGTTCCAGTACAGTTACAACACTGGCATCTATCCGACAATGTGGAAAGCTGCCCAGGTATGTCCTGTCAACAAAAAGCAAGACAAATCCAACCCGGCCAATTACCGTCCCATCAGTCTACTCTCAATCATCAACAAAGTGATGGAAGGTGTCATCGACAGTGCTATCAAGTGGCACTTACTCACCAATAACCTGCTCACCGATGCCCAGTTTGGGTTCTGCCAAGATCACTCCGCTCCCGACCTCATTACAGCCTTGGTCCAAACATGGACAAAGGAGCTGAATTCCAGAGGTGAGGTGAGAGTGACTGCCCTTGACATCAAGGCAGCATTTGACCGAGTGTGGCATCAAGGAACCCTAGTAAAACTGAAGCCAGTGGGAATCAGGGGGAAACCGCTCCACTGGCTAGAGTCATGCCTAGCACAAAGGAAGATGGTTGTGGTGGTTGAAGGTCAATCATCACAGCCCCAGGACATCGCTGCAGGAGTTCCTCAGGGCAGTGTCCTAGGCCCAACCATCTTCAGCTACTTCATTAATGACCGTCCCTCCAACTTAAGGTCAGAAATGGGGATGTTCGCTGATGACTGCACAGTGTTCAGCGCCATTCACAACGCCACAGATAATGAAGCAGTCCATGCCCGCATGCAACAAGACCTGGACGACGTTGAGGCTTGGGCTGATCGGTGGCAGGTAACATTCGTGCCACAGACGTGTCAGGCAATGACTATCTTCAACAAGCGAGAGTCTAACCACCTCCCCTTGACATTCAATGGCATTACCATTGCCGAATCCCCCTCTATCAACATCATGGGGGGTCACCATTAACCAGAAACTAAACTGCACCAGCCACATAAATACTGTGGCAACAAGAGCAGGTCAGAGGCTAGGTATTCTGCGGCGAGTGTCTCGCCTCCTGACTCGCCAAAGTCTTTCCACCATCTACAAGGCACAAGTAAGGAGTGTGATGGAATACTCTCCACTTGCCTGGATGAGTGCAGCTCCAACAACACTCGAGAAGCTCGACACCATCCAGGACATAGCAGCCTGCTTGATTGGCACCCCATCCATCACCTTAAACATTCACACCCTCCACCACCGGCGTACCGTGGCTGCAGTGTGTACCATCTACAAGATGCACTGCAGCAACTCGCCAAGGCTTCTTCGACAGCACCTCCCAAACCTGTGACCTCTACCACCTAGAAGGACAAGGGCAGCAGGCGCATGGAAACACCACCACCTCCAAGTTCCCCTCCAAGTCACACACCATCCTGACTTAGAAGTATATCGCCGATCCTTCATCGTCGCTGGGTCAAAATCCTGGAACTCCCTCCCTAACAGCACTATGGGAGTACCATCACCACACGGACTGCAGCGGTTCAAGAAGGCGGCTCACCACCACCGTCTCAAGGGTAATTAGGGATGAGCAATAAATGCTGGCATTGCCAGCGACGCCCAGATCCCATAAACAAATAATAATAAAAAATTTGCTGGAAGTGCGAGTTGATAACGGTGCGGCGAGGGCAATGGGGCATCTAGGACCTTAGTGAACGACTGGACCAACTGTCTATATCCTTACCCAATGAAATTTAAAAATTGAGAAAGAAATAGGAATGACTGAGAAGGAATTGGGGTGAATTAGAGTCAAATCAGGGACAGAGAGGGAAATATTGGTTAAAGAGAGACAGAAAGGAAAAGTAAGAAAAAAAAATTAACGTATAATTTAAAAAACCTCGGACCAATTTACTACCTGTAGGAATGAGACTCCACGGTTTCAGTTGTTCCCTTTCTGGACCAGGGAGATTGAGTGGCATTACAGGAACATATAAATCTCGCCAGTAAAAGGGTCCTTGCATCGTTAAGTACTAGCCCTAACTTTCTGCGGCGAGTTTAATTCCTATTTACAGTGCAAATGCAGCATGTCCTTGAAACTCACAGGGAGGTTGAGGGCGAGCTGCCGTTTGCACGAGGCTAACGACGGAGCAGTCGGTGCAAATCGTCCAGCGCTTGTGGCAAATCTCAACTCACGCCGTACCTCTTCCTCGCCACAGATTGCTGGATTAGTTACACACTAATAATGCCGTACGCATTTACCTCGCCATTATTTTCCCACCAAATTCTGGGCTACGGTGCACTTCCCCCCCCCCCGGTGTGCTGGGTAAGTTGTCTGCTCATACAGAATTGCTGGCAGTAGTCTGTATGTCCAGGGGTCTTTATCATTTAATTTGTGTGCAAGTTCCATTGCTCACCACCATTCCAATCACAATTTTCTGATCTTCCCAGACCATGTTAACTGTGTGGCCTGGCAGGCAGATGAACACCAGCTCGAAATAAGCTGCCAGGAAAGATGGGTTGGATAACGGTGATATCATCCCTCCCAATGGAAAGGCACCCTGTTTCTGTACAAGTTATTCAGCAGGTATCGGTTGTGAAGTGCTTTGGGATGTTCTGAGGCCATGAAAGGTGTGATAGAGATGCCTGTCTCTTTATAAAATAGCTTTTGATTGCAAAGCAAGTAGAAACCACTTGCTTTTTTTTCCTGGTATCATAAGCTTACGTGCTGGGTGACACATTTAGGGTTCAGAAACCATTACATTGATTTGATAAATTTGGTTTCCACTTCTAAGGGTACGAGAGGTACATCCGAGGCAGCATGCTCCCAGTTTGTCAGTTATCATCGAATCATACAGCAAAAAAGGCTATTTGGCCCACTGTGCCTGTGCCAGCTCTTTGAAAAAGCTGTCCAGTTAGTCCCACTTGCACTCCTCTGTCTTGTCACTGCAGTCCAGCACTTGTGGAGGTGCTTCTAATGGAGCTTCATGATCCATTACAAATGTTCACATATAATACTACCACAGGGAGTAGTTGAGGCAAATGGTATAGATGTATTTAAAGGGAGGCCAGATAAGCATATGAGGGAGAAGGAAATAAGGGGTTATGCTGATAGAGTTAGATGAGGAAGGATGGGAGGAGGCTCGAATGACACATAAATGCCGGAAAGGACTGGTTGGGTCAAATAGCCTGTTACTGTGCTGTATATTCTATCTAATTCTATGTTATACAAGAGTAACAGTGCGGATGCTAATTCAGCTTTAATACTATCCATACAGTTAGTGAAGGGCCACATCATTTGTTACTTCTATACCCGAGGAAGAACTGCAAGTTAAAAGCACTTGTAAAAAAAAATATAGCAAAACGTACTGCATTCCCTCTTGCTACTGCTTGTTACTTTTAACACACCTACATAAGAACATAAGAATTAGGAGCAGGAGTAGGCCATACGGCTCCTCGAGTTTGCTCCGCCATTCAATAAGATCATGGCTCATCTTCGACCTCAACTCCACTGTCCTGTCCTATCCCCATATCCCTTAATTCCTCTGGAGTCCAAAAATCTATCGATCTTTGCCTTGAATATACTCAACAATTCAGCATCCACAGCACTTTGGGGCAAAGAATTCCAAAGATTCACAACCCTCTGAATGAAGAAATTCCAGCCCCTTATCCTGAAACTATGCCCCCTAGTTCTAGACTCTTTAGCCAGGGGAAACAAACTCTCACCATCTACCCTGTCAATCCCCCTCAGAATCTTATATGTTTCAATGAGATCACCTCTCATTCTATAAGGCCCAATCTACTTAATCTCTCCTCATAGGACAACCCTCTCATCCCAGGGATCAATCTGGTGAACCTTTTTTACACCAAATTGCACCTAAGGCAAGTATTATCCTTCCTCGGATAAGGAGACCAAAACTGTGCACAGTACTCCAGGTGTGGTCTCACCAGAGCCCTGTGCAATTGCAGTAAGACTTCCTTACTCTTGTACTCCAGCCCCCTAGCAATAAAGGCCAACATGCCATTTGCTTTCCTAATTGTTTGCTGTACTTGCATGCTAAGTCTGTGTTTCTGGTACTGGGACACCCAAATATCTCTGAACACCAACATTTAATAGTTTCTCACCATTTAAAAAAATTCTGTGTTTCTATTCTTCCTACCAAAGCGAATAGCCTCACATTTCCTCATGTTATACTCCATCTGCCACCTTATTGCCCACTCACTTAACCTGTCTATATCTCTTTGCAGGCTCTTTGCGTCCTCCTCACTTCTTCCTTTTCCACCTAGCTTTGTATTGTCAGCAAACTTGGATACGCTGCACTCGGTCCCTTCATCTAACTCATTAATATAGACTGTAAATAGCTGAGGCCCAAGCACTGATCCTTGCGGCACCCCACTAGTTACAGCCTGCCAATCTGAAAATGACCCATTTATCCCTACTCTCTGTTTTCTGTCTGTTAACCAATCCTTTATCAATGCTAATACCTTACTCCCAACCCCATGTGCCCTTAGCTTTCTTAACAACCTTTTATGTGTCACCTTATCGAATGCCTTTATCTTTATCTACCGTGCTAGTTACATCCTCATAAAACTCTAATAAATTTGTCAAGCATGATTTACCTGTTCTGCAATTTGTAGTATAAATCACAATCTGATTGTGTTTTTTCTGAGGTCCAGGTCATGAGAGGGCTCATATCATGTCCAGTAAGCTGAATACGGGTTCCCTGTTCAGACCCTGGACAACATTATAATACCAGATAATGTGCATGTAAGGTTACATTTTGGTTTTCAAGGAGTGGCCCATGACCTTGAGCAGGAGCGGCCCGTGACCTTGAGCAGAAGAGAAGTATCTGGTAGAACCCTAAAACGAAACCCCTGCCTCGTGTGTCTCTCAATCCCCAGCTTCAATGCAAACAAGTTCCGTTCCACAAGTCTCTGCTCATCGTCATGCCTCAGTCTTGCATCTTCTTTGAACTCTCATTGCATCAGTTCTGTTTGAAGGTAATGTGTCCAGGAGCATGCACTGTATTTGTGGTTTTGGCAATGATATTTACAGCATTAAGATAATCTAAGATTTTTTAGTTTTGTTGACGTTACTTTCAGTAAATTATCAGCTATCGTATCAAATCCTTTTTCTTTATTGATAACGGACGGCAATTCACTCTGCATTCTTATATTTATTAATATTCTGCAATTCCTTAGTCTAACCACTTTTTTTTTCTAGGCCCATTTGGAAACCACCAATCTCGCCAAACAGGTTATCTGTGTTGCTTAGTGTTATTGGCAAGCGTTGTAACACTACTAAAACTGCTCTTTCCAGTATCATTTATAAAGGAAAGACTAGCATTTCTGTAGCGCCTGTCATGGTCTCTGGATGTCTCGAGATGCTTTACAGCCAATGAAGTATTTTTGAAGTGTAGGCAATGTTGTAATGTAGGAAACGTGGCAGCCAATTTACACAAAGCAAGATCCCATAAAGCAATGTGACAATGACCAGATAATCTGTTTTAGTGATGTTGGTTGAGAGATAAATATTGGCCAGGACACCAGGGAGAACTCCCCTGCTCCTCTTCGAATAGTGCCATGGGATCTTTTATGTCCACCTGAGAGGGAAGATGGGGCCTCGGTTTAATGTCTCATCCGAAAGCTGGGACCTCTGACAATGCAGCACTCCCTCTGCACTGCTGGATTTTATGCTCAAGTCACTAGAGTGGGACTTGAACCCACAACCTTCTGAGTTGAGAGTGTTATCAGTGAGCCACAGCTAGTTACTCAACTTATGAATTGCAGAGACCCATAAACAGACCCCAGCAGAACTTCACTAGTCATTGCTCCCTAGGTTGAACTTTTTCCATTCATCCCCTCTTGCTTTTTGTTACGAAGATGGTTTCAAGTCAACTGGTTAATGTGCCATTAATTCCGTGAGCCTCCATCGTCTTGAAAAATCTTACGTGCTGAACTTTGTCAGATGTCTTCTGAAGAATCCAAATGGATGATATCCTACATAGCCTTTGTGCATTCATGTAGTTAGTAACTTAAATAATTCAATTCGACCTTTTGAGGTGTGATTTTTAAAACCATGCTCTTTGTACTCTAGCTGAACACTCTTACCATCTCTTGAAATACTCTTGAGCACACTTCTTACTGTCGCTTGATGCATTCATGCCTCACTCCGTACCTGAATATTATGTTTCCTCTGATCCTCAGGTGCACCTTCAATGCTGAAGGAGTTTACGGAAATGTTATTCACAGAATCATCCAATTCCTTGAGCATTCTAGTGTGTCTAAGTGCCCCGTAGACACTTAAAACCTTGACATTTCTTCTATACATGCTTTACTGACCTCCACATACACTGTAGATTCCTGAGGCAATTTGAATGGATCTGGAGTTTATCCACCGTCATTGTTTCTGAAGACTGATGTGAAGAATTAATTTACCATGCCTGCCATTTCCAGATCATAATATTTCTGCTCAATTTCCCCCCCTTGTCTAATTAGACATTTAAACAGCTTATTTGATCCCTCTCATTGGTACCTATAAACAACTTACTATTTTTAAAAAAAGGAAACCACTTTTTTGGGGGTTGTAAATGTTTGTGCTCATCAAGATTAAAAGTATCTATTTGGGAGTGGATCACTTTTTTCCTTTTTATTGCTTTGTGTCTAATCAGGTATTTCATGGGCCAGATGCAGAATTAAGCTTCCTCTCCTCTCTTCCATAAGAACATCTCCCCTCCAGCCTCCGAATGACAAGCCTTTACTACACCATTCTGTTACACACTTTTATTTTTTTTTAAAGTGTACAACCGTACTAACATTTCAGTCCTTGGCCAACCCACAAGCCACGTATCTCACTCCTGAGTTTTGTTTTATAATGGCTTGTCTAGCTGTATTCTGACCTTTAATCACCTGTACCATTTTTCCACCAGTTGAAATTAGGTTTATTAGGAAATGAACCAACTTGTGATGTAGAATCATAGAATCATACAGCACAGAAGCAGGTAATTCGGCCCATCGTGTCTGTGCTGGCTCTTTGAAAGAGCTATCCATTGTCCCACTCCCCTGCTCTTTCCCCATAGCCCTGCAATTTTTTCCTTTTCAATTATATATCCAATTCTCTTTCAAAAGTTGCTATTGAATCTGTTTCCACCACCGTTTCAGGCATCGAATTCAAGATCGTAACAACTCGCTACGAAAAAAAAAAAAAAAATCTCCTGATCTCCCCCCTGGCTTTGCCAATTATCTTAAATTCGTCTCCTCTGGTTACTGGCCCTCCTGCCAGTGGAAACAGTTTCTCCTTATTTACTCTATCAAATCCTTTCATAATTCTGAACATCTCTTCAATCTCCCCTTAACCTTCTCTGCTCTAAGGAGAATAATTCCAGCTTCTCTAGTCTCTCCATGTAACTGAAGTCCTCCATCCCTGGCATCACTGGGGGGGGCAAAACACCAAGGACCCTCAGGATTACAGATTCACTTGTCCTCCTCACGCAGTTCTGAGGTCTCTTGTCCTTTCAGCTAGTTGGGTCAGGTATGCCTCTTTTGGGTGTTGATAATTTATATCGATGTGAGGGATATTGTTTGGGAGTGGAATACGTGTCTACCTTTTGCACCCAGTGTCAGCACGAGGCTAAGACAATTGTACAGGAAACTTTGGTTTATCCGGAGGTTAACTGTCCGGAATGCTCAATCCACCGGCAAAATTCAGGAGTCGGTTCAGTAAGTTTTTTTTCTTTTCGTTGCTTTTTTTCACCAGTCAGGCTCTGCAAGGTCTAGCTAAAGCTGTTGCTTAGCTACAGAGACGCTTGCAAGCTACGGCCGACTGTTTAGAAGCTGTCGGGTTTGTTGCTATGTTTTAACATTAGCGCTGGTTTGTCCGGCAGTTTTGATGGGACGGCAACAGCTCGGTCCCGTCGGTGCCGGATATCACAAAGTTTCCTGTAGCATGAGCTAGTTGCAGAGCACATTCCCCCTCTATATTCTCTCCAATAATTATACTTTACTGTGTCATTACAATGCTGCTGTGACGATTCTATTTCTATCCATATGGCTTCTTAGCGTAATTAATTTAGTGTAGATTAATGGACTGCTCTGTGCCTTGGACGTGCCCACCAGGAGTTGGATTGAGATTGACTAAACTCATTTAGCTTTAGGATTTTGCATCAGGTTTGTTTGATTCAATCTTGGCTCCTATAGGTGAAAGGACAGTGTTATAAGACACTGCACCACTCTGCTGTTCTGGGTGATACAATCCTGATGTCACTCGGGGCTTGTGGGCTTGAAGTACATTTTAGACCTAGTTTCAGCAGACTTTAAAATCTGTGATTTGCCACAAGGAAGCGCACACGTTGGCAACCCCACCACTCTGAAACTTCATAAAGCTGCTATTGCTTGTCCAATGAGGAGAAACCCCTTAAACCAGATTTTAGGAGTTATAGAGAGCCTTTTATCTTGGGGTTCATGAATTGCGTGTTTTACATCGATTCTCTGAAGTCCATTATGTGGAGGAGGGGGGTATCCAATAAATTCTGTGGAAGTATTTTACCTTGCCCACAGGCAAAACGGTGGTCCCTCACTTTCTTAAGCACATTAACTAGGCTAACTCTCCAGTATATTACCACAGGAGGTGCCAGCCTTCTTGGGTGACATGAAGCTGAAATTCTGTCTGCCTCTTCCCATGGTTTGGGTGGATGTTAATGGCATGATTTAAAGTAGAAAGAAAGAACTTGCATTTCTATAGCACCTTTCACAATCTCCGGACGTCCGAGAGCGCTTTACAGCCAAGAAATATTTTTGACATGTAGGCTCTGTTGTAATGTAGCAGGGAGTTCCCCCAGTACCCTGGCAGACATCCCTCCTTCAACCAATGCCAGCATCATTTATCCCACGGCTGTTAGTGGGAGGATGTTGACACAGGATGGCCGCTGCATTAGCCCACATAACAGTTGAAGAGTAGTTTGTTGTGTGCATGAAACATTTGATGTGATGAGACGCTGTATAAATGCAGGGTGTTTTTTCAAAATTCCCCCTGATTTTATAGAACTTCAGAGACTGGATAAAAATCAGCGGTTAAAAAAAACGCAGCCGCAGTCTTGCGTGTTTGTGCGGCTGGTGTTAACGGGCATTGCAGAGAGCAGGTAATATGTTACAAGCAGGCAGCTGACTATAGCATACCATGGGAACCTGCTGCTTGCCTTGTATTTTAAACAAAGCATCCATTCTTTCCTTTTACTCTGCAAGTTTTGTGATTAAAGCATAAATCATAATATTGTTTGGAAGTTTTGGGGGTCCGGTGATTCTCTGTGTAATCCGCCTTTGTTTTGTTCATGTGCAGAATTGACACTAAATCCTCCAGAAGGAATTGTTGCAGGTAAGCAATGCCGCATTGTTTAATTTTCAATAACCCCCCGCCCCCTCCCCACCCTCCATATGTCTGCAGACAGTTGCTGATGATTGAAGGTCAATCATCACAACCCCAGGACATCGCTGCAGGAGTTCCTCAGGGCAGTGTCCTAGGCCCAACCATCTACAGCTGCTTCATCAATGACCTTCCCTCCAACATAAAGTCAGAAATGGGGATGTTCGCTGATGACTGCAGTGTTCAGTGCCATTCACAACTCCTCAGATAATGAAGCAGTCCATGCCCGCATGCAACAAGACCTGGACGACGTTCAGGCTTGGGCTGTTAAGTGGCAGGTAACATTCGCGCCACAGAAGTGCCAGGCAATGACTCTCTCCAACAAGCGAGAGTCTAACCACCACCCCTTGACATTCAATGGCATTCCCATTGCCAAATCCCCCACTATCCACTTCCTGGGGGTCACCATTGACCAGAAACTTAACTGGACCAGCCACATAAATACTGTGGCAACAAGAGCAGGTCAGAGACTAGGTATTCTGCAGCGAGTGTCTCACCTCCTGACTCCCCAAAGCCTTTCTACCATCTACAAGGCACAAGTAAGGAGTGTGATGGAATACTCTCCACTTGCCTGGATGAGTGCAGCTCCAACAACACTCAAGAAGCTCGACACCATCAAGGACAAAGCAGCCCGCTTGATTGGCACCTCATCCACCACCTTAAACATTCACTCCCTCCACCACCGGCACACCGTGGCTGCAGTGTGTACCATCTACAAGATGCACTGCAGCAACTCGCCAAGGCTTCTTCGGCAGCACCTCCCAAACCCGCGACTTCTTCCACCTAGAAGGACATGGGCAGCAGGCGCATGGAAACACCAGCACCTCCAAGTTCCTCTCCAAGTCACACACCATCCTGACTTAGAAGTATATCGCCGATCCTTCATCGTTGCTGGGTCAAAATCCTGGAACTCCCTCCCTAACAGCACTGTGGGAGTACCTTCATCACACACACTGCAGTGGTTCAAGAAGGCGGCTCACCACCACCTTCTCGAGGGTAATTAGGGATGGGCAATAAATGCTGGCCTTGCCAGCGATGCCCACATCCCATAAACGAATAAAAAAAATTGTACATGTACTTTCCCAAAACAAATTGCTATTTACATGTTGCTAATCACCAGGTACTTACCTACAACCTGATGCATCTTGTATTTTGCTTTGTTGTGTATCCTGACAGGGAGTCATAGCCAAGTGTAGTCTTCAGATGAAGCATGTTAGAGGCTGGGGGTAATTGGATCAGGGTGCACAGGTACAAATTCTATCCTTATTTTTTTATATTTCCATCATAAATTCCTACGTCCCCATTTATAGTGGGAACTACCCATATAAACCTGTCACGCTGTAATCGCACCTTCCTGTTTGCGGTGCCACTGCTGCATCTCCATTGGAACATAATGCTGCATCATGCAGGAGTAGGCCATTCAGCCCCTTGAACCCCTTCAATTAGATCATGGCTGATTGTATCTTAACTTCATTTACCTGCCTTGGTTCCCTATCCCTGAATACCCTTGCTTAACAAAAATCTGCCAATCTCAGTTTTAGCATTTTCAATTGACCCCCCGCCTCAATTGCTTTTTGGGGGAGAGAGTTCCAGATTCCCACTGCCCTTTGTGTGAAGAAGTGCTTCCTGACATCACTCCTGAACTGCCTGGCTCTAATTTTAAGGTTATTCTCCCCTTGTACTGGACTCCCCCACCAGAGGAAATAGTTTCTCTCTAACTACCCTATCATCTTTTAATCATCTTAAACACCTCAAGTAGGTCACCCCTTAATCTTCTATACTCAAGGGAATACTCAAAGGAATGGAACAAGAGTGTAATTGGAAAAAGTTGATGGAAAGATTTTTAAATGTATTAATAGACATAGATAATCAAGGCCACTTGTTTACAGTTTTTGCAAAATAATGAACAGTCATATAATTCGATTTCCACTAAACACTAGTTGGAATGCCAGGTGATAAGAACATAGTTTGATTTGTTCTGTCATCTTATGTCGGTGACCCTGTTGATGCATTGTGTGTCTAATGGCAAACCCCGTTCTAAAAAGCATATCTTCCGATCGTCCCGAGTAGCACCACAAGAGATCCTTATGTTTCAAACTGAGGTTTCAAGTTATTTGATCCGTTCCATTGTGGCAGGGCAGTGATTGTCTTTCAGCAAATTTTAGGTTTGTGTCCAAGTGATTCTATTTTCTGCCATTCACAGGTCCCATCAATGAGGAGAACTTCTTCGAATGGGAGGCCTTAATCATGTAAGATTGAAAGCTTTATAGTATGTTTCCCCCCACCCCATTGTTCAAAGTAGCTTGTTGGATTTGGAAAAGCATGCTAGTGAACAATAACGAGCTCCCATGATGCCCTTCAGAAACGACTGGGACTAGCAACCACAGTCACGCATCGCAGCAACTGCCCTTGTTGGACACCTGTCAGCAAAGGAGCAAAATCTGATGTGTTGGTCTGTGGTCAGAGAGATGAAGATTAACATGAGCCGGGTAATGTTGCAATCCTGCCGTGTTTGCAACCGCATAAAATTCGTTCACTGAATATTTACTGTTCCATAGTGCTCATTAACACGCAAGCAGCATGTAAACAAATTGATGCATTGTTATTTCTATTCTGTGCAACAGTGCTGTCTACTAGGTGGCACATAACATGACAAGCAAACCATAAAGAAAACAATTTCAGATGCAGTGCCAAGTAGGAGGCACGATGGATTACAAATCCGGACTGAACCCTCCCTTGGTTCAACCCACACAATCCTGGGATAAGCATCACCTCCCGCCCTCCTGCTAGTTTCATCCCATACAAACCTGGGATAAATATCACCTCCCGCTCTCCTGCTAGTTTATCCCACACAAACCTGGGATAAAAAATCACCTCCCACTCGAACCCTGAATATCTGTCTATGGTGCTTTAAGGGTGATTAAACATTCGTAATTCAAAGGAGGAATCTTCATTGGGATGCTTTCAGAAAAGAGAAGCCATTTTGAAAGTTGGTGCATTATCTGTATGGTATTGGGTTTCTGCCTTGTATTGCCTTCAGTGCTTTGACTCACCACCTCAAGTCATCTTCGGTTTTGTACTTGGTTTCTGCTGGCTGTTGGAATCCTCTGCTAAGAAACCTTGTGTATATACAGAGATTTAGTACGTTGGATGGAAGAACTATAATGGATTCTATATGGGCATTTGATGTGACTTAGAGGGAGACTGAGCTAAGTTTATAGAATACAGTAGAAAAGTTGAGGGAAAAAATTCTGTGTACTGTATGTGGCTTAAAAATTGGAACGGGCCTATTAACTCACTTAATGCAGCAGTTTCAGCTAACAAGTCCATACAGTAAAGAATGTAATGTAAAAATTGGCAGAGCTGGCCAGATGGCATGCTGCGTGCTTTAAGCAAAGCCAATTTCCTAACCAGTGAAGTGGCTGTGATATTGGAAGGCTCAGTGCGATTCCGATGAGCAAGCAACTAGTTTGCCAGGCAATGGTTGCCAATCTTTGTGCTATGGCAACATTTAATTAAATAATAGCAGAATAAACAGAACATATAAATTAAACAAAACCAATTAGACTGTGGTTTCTGAGTAAAATTTGGCAATGGGTGGGGACTGTATTTAGTATATTGAGCTTTAGCTACTGAGTAATTGAAGAGAATTATCCTTGGATTTGAGTCTTTATTAGGGTGGGGAATGCCATTGTTCCAGTGCTATGCTTTCCAGTGTGATGAAATGCTCTGCACTTGCCTGGATGAGTGCAGCTCCAACAACACCCAAGAAGCTTGACACCATCCAGGACAAAGCAGCCCGCTTGATTGGCACCCCATCCACCACCTTAAACATTCACTCCCTCCACCACCGGCGTACTGTGGCTGCAGTGTGTACCATCTACAAGATACACTGCAGCAACTTGCCAAGGCATCTTCGGATGCTCCTCCCAAATCCGCGACCTCGACCACCTAGAAGGGCATGGGCAAGGGCAGCAGGCGCATGGGAACCCCACCACCTCCAAGTTCCTCTCCAAGTCACACACCATCCTGACTTAGAAGTATATCGCTGTTCCTTCATCGTCGCTGGGTCAAAATCCTGGAACTCCCTACCTAACAGCACTGGGAGTACCTTCATCACACAGACTGCAGCGGTTCAAGAAGGCGGCTCACCACCACCTTCTCAAGGGCAATTAGGGATGGGCAATAAATGCTGGCCTTGCCAATGATGCCCACATCCCATAAACGAATATATATAAAAAAAATTAGTCCCACTCCCCTGCTCTTTCCCCATAGACCTGCAAATTTTTCCCATACACATTCCCTTTTGAAGGTTACTATTGAATCTGGTTCCACCACCTTTTCAGGCAGTACATTCCAGATAATCATAACATTAAAAAAATCTCCACATCTCCTCTCTTTCTCCCCCCCCCCCCCCCCCCCCCCCCAGTTCTTTTGCCAATTATCTTAGATCTGTTTCCTCTGGTAGCCGACCCTCCTGCCAGTGGAAACAGTTTCTCCCTATCTACGCTATCAAAACCCCATATAATTTTGAACATTGTGTTAAGGAATTGAGTAGAAGGAGTACCGTGTGGATGGGAAGAGTGTTCACAAGGACACTAACCAGGGAGAGCTTGGAGAGTTCTGGCTTGTGCTCTGCAATCGCAGCCTGTAGGAACTGGATTGAGGTTGCCTAAGCTCACTTTATATAGGATCCTTAAGGGACTTCCATCAGTCTGGGCAGGGCTCCAGTACAGGTCCTACAGGAAAAGAAAGACTTGCAGTTATATAGCATCTCTCACAACCGCCGGACAATCGTAAGTGTTTTACAGCCAATTAAATACTTTTTGAAGTGTAGTCACTGTTGTAGTGAACACGGCAGCCAATTTGTGCACAGCAAGGTCCCACAAACTGCTATGTGATAATGACCAGATAAATGTTTTGTTGTGATGTTGGTTGAGGGATAAATATTGGCTACGGCACCGGGGACAAGCCCAAGCTCCTCTTCAAGGTAGTGCCACAGGATCTTTTATGTCTACCTGAGAGGACAGACGGGGCCTCGGCTTAACGTGTCATCGGAAAGATGGCACCTTCGAATTTTGTACTCGAGTCTCTGGAGTGGGATTTGAACCCACGATCTTCTGACTCGGAGGTGAGCGTGTTACGCACTGAGCCACGGCTGACACTTGTAAAGTGTGCTAACCCTTTTCACCGTCCAGCCCCCAACTCAGAACGGCACTCATTTATTAGGCTTGTTGCAAATTAACCAACATTGACTTTAAAAATACTTTTAGCGGAGACACCCAATTTTGAATCAGACCATGTGGTGCCTACCTTTTTGTTTGGACATTTTTCCCATGCAGTTGACTAATAAAAGCACATCTACTTGCAGACACAGCTAATGAGAATTCAAAGAAGTACCCTTCTGATGTGAATCTAAATTAAAAAGTTAGACCTGATTGGGAATTAATTGGTGTCCATATTGAGACTGATCTTTAAGAAAGCTATGGTTTTGCCTGCATGTCTAGGGTGGGGTACATGGTGCTGAAATAAGTCCCAAATTGCTGTTGCCTGGCTTATGGGGTAGTCCCTTACAATTTTGTGCGTTTCAGCTTCAGGTTAGACTCCACAGAACAGAGTCGGGAGCAGTGCAAGTAAGCTTACAGTAAGTGTGACTAGAGGCAATAGTTTGGCGTGTTAGAAAACTATTCTGCAAGTCTGTGCACTGTCCATTTAACTTGCAGTTGGGATAAATGGGATTAGATTGGGTTAGTGGTTTCTTGTACTTGTCCCAAAGGCAAAGATTTTTTTTTAATCATTTATTTCCAGTCTTCAAGAAATGGAGTTAATTGGCATGTGATCCTTCAGAGCAGAGTGGCAGCTTTATTGCAAGTGGGATGGACGGACACTTGGGAAGTGTAGTTGTCTTAACAGGGTCTGACTAAGCCAGAAATCTTGATATTTGTTATTACACATCTCCAGTCCCCTTCCCCACTGAATCCCATTGTCAGACCTTCTGCATGGCTAATTTACAGTGATGTCTGCATGTCTACTTACTGTATTTCAGCTACATTTAAAGTAATATCCACAACCTCCTCATCTCTTTCTTGTGGGAAAGGGAGGGGAATATTTACTAATGTTGCTCCAATGTAGTATGCACAAAGCAAATTGAACTCGTGGAATTCCCCAGGTATTTTGCTCATGTTTGAGACTGTCGTTTGCTGATATCGCCCAACTGTGTTTATACAAACGTAAAAGAGAAGGGTTAAGATGAATTTGAAAGGGTACTTATCCCTTCTACAACCTCCTCAAGGGCTGTTCCCTCATTCCATGACTTTTGCTAACACCTAGGTTCAATTGGGCCAATAACTACACTCTCTGAAGAATCCAGAACCTGATTTTAAAGCGGTCTTTGTTACCATTCTAATAATTTTCCACTTTAAATGTCTCAGACTGAAAGTCCACTGGCCAAAGATTACAATACAAGCTGTAGCTTGTTGGTGCAACTATCTTACATTTCCTACACTACAACAGTGACTACACTTCAAAAAGTACTTCATTGGCTGTAAAGCACTTTGGGACGTCCGGTGGTCGTGAAAGGCGCTATATAAATGCAAGTCTTTCTTTATTGAAATTGAGCACCCACTGCAGCTATCCAGAGCCCAAAGGAGACTGATGGCCAGATGGAAAATAATTATTTTTGGATTAAAAAGGTGAAGAGAGAGAAAGAAGAAAGTAAGATGTAGAAGCTAACAGGAAAATGAATAAGGACAAAGTTATGGCTTACATTTGATGTTTTTAACATAGCAAAGTACAGTACCAAATGACGATTAGACCTAGAGTAAAGAGGACAATTGGGGGGAAGTGGAATTAATTGAAGAGTTAAATTTTAAAGAGGCTTTTGAAGCTTGGGAGAGACTTGGTAAGATGGAGGGCTTTGGGAAATGAATTAGATTCTGAGGGCAAAATGGCTGAAAATGGTGAGATGGTTAGCAAGGACAGTGGTGATGGGCGGGCATGACGATGTTGGAGGATATGAGCCATTCTAGTAAATCTCCTCTGCACCCTCCAAGGCCTTGACATCCTTCCTAAAGTGTGCTGCCCAGAATTGGCCACACTATTCCAGCTGAGGTAGAACCAGTGATTTTATAAATTACCTCTGCTCGAAGATTGCTTACATAGAAATACGTAGATTGTACAGCACAGAAACAGGCCATTCGGCCCAACTGGTCCATGCTGGTGTTTATGCTCCACACGAGCCTCCTCCCACCCCTCTTCATCTAACCCTTATCAGCATAACCTTCTATTCCTTTCTCCCTCGTGTGTTTTAGCTAGCTTTCCCTTAAATGTGTCTATGCTATTCGCCTCAACTGCTACATATGATGGTAATTTCCACATTCTAACCACTCTCTGGGTAAAGAAGTTTCTCCTGAATTCCTTATTGGATTTATCAGTGACTATCTTATATTTATGGCCCCTAGTTTCGGACTCCCCACAAGTGGAAACATTTTATCCGCGTCTACCTTATCAAACCCTTTACTAATCTTGAAAATCTCTATCCAGTCACCTTGAGCCTTCTCTTTCCTAGAGAAAAGAGCCCCAGCCTGTTCAGTCTTTCCTGATAGGTATAACCTCTTAGTTCTGGTATTATCCTTGTAAATCTTTTTTGTACCTTCTCCAGTGCCTTTATATCTTTTTTATAATATGGAGACCAAAACTGTTCACAGTGCTCAAAGTGTGGTCTAACCAAGGTCCTGTATAAGCTTAACATAAGTTCTCCACTTTTCAATTCTATCCCTCTAGAAATGAACCCCAGTGGTTTGTTTGCATTTTTTATGGCTTTATTAATCTGTGTCACCACGTTTAGTGATTTGTGTATCCGTCTCCCCAGATCCCTTTGCCAGTGTTCCCGTTAAGCCGCGGGGCTGCGCAGCTGTCTGGAGGTCCTGCGCAGGCCTCTTGCCGGCTTTACAATAGGAAAAACCGCGCATGCGTGGTTATTTGAATCGGCCGTGCAGCCCGTTAAGGGGGCTGCGCACCCAAAAACAATTAAAGGGAACATTGCCCTTTGCTCTTCTACCCCATTTAGGCTCTTTTAATGGGGTTGAGTGGTGGGTAAGTGGTGCGTGCGGTTTAACCATATCCGGGTGGTGATTAGGCTTGATGCTCTTTTCTTGTCCTTGTTTCGCACGCTTCGATGTAGTCCAGGTGACTGTTCTGAACAGTTCCAGACCTGCTGCCAACACTGTGTGCTGTCGTCAGAGCCTCAATTATGTGGCACACCTTCAGTGGTCAGCTCAGAACCGCTAATTGTGAATGTGCAATGGGCGTTTCTTTTTTTTAAAGTATTGTATTTGTTGGCTTGTATCGTACAAAAAATAATTATCAAAAACAATTATTTGAAAGCGAGAGAGGTGCTTTTAACTTAAAAAGCCTTGAAATTAGAGCTTTTAAAGCTGTTTTTCTGTTGCCTGTAAGCTGGAGTGGGTGGAGAATGAAGCCTTATCTGAGGTGACTGGGTGGAACAGAAATGCATTTAATGAGGGAGTGCGTTTGGGTTCCTAAGCAAGAAGGGGTTTCAAAGGCTCTGGCTGGGCTTGTCAAGACCGAAGCTGACATTTTAATGGAAACTTTATTCCACAGTGACAGTAACTCGAGATGTTTGAAGTGTGGGTGTGGGGGCGGTGGTTGGCGTGTGGGGGAGGCGCTTCTGCAGTGGGTGAGCTCTGGATAGACCCCATTCAGAGTAGTTCTGTTCTGGGCACTGTACCCCAGCAAGAATATATTGGCCTTGGAGGGAGTGCAACACAGATTCACCAGAATTATACAGAACCTAAAAGGGTTCAATTATGCGGGCAGGTTGCATGGACTAGAGTATAGAAGTTGAAGGGATGATCTACTTGAGGTGTTTAAGATGATTAAAAGATTTGATAGGATAGAAACTATTTCCTCTGATGGGGGGGGGTGGGGGGAGTCCAGAACAAGAGGGCAAAACCTTAAAATTAGAGTCCGGCTGTTCAGTGGTGATGTCAGGAATCATAGAATCAGAAGCACTTTTTCCACAGAAAGGGCTGTGGAAATCTGGAGCTCTTCCCCCCCACCCCCCCCCCCCCCCCCACCCCCGAAAAAAAGCGGTTGACAATTTCAAAACTGAGATTGATTGATTTTTGTTAGGTAAGGTATTAAGGGTTGTGGAACCAAGGTAGGTAGATGGAGTTAAGATACAGATCAGCCATGATCTAATTGAATGGTGAAACAGGCTCGAGGGGTTGACGGGCCTACTCCTGGTCTTATGGGTGCAAGGGTATGAGGAATGGCATGCTTACATTGGGTACATTGTTGTAAGGGTTTGCAGGTATTGTGCTCCTTGACTGCACGGTAGAGTGTGTGTGTGGTGATTTCACAACCTCAGGATGTGCTCAGAAATACTTCAGAGCCATTGAACTCTTATATTGTATCTGCTGTGGCTCAGTAGGTAGCACTCTCGCCTTGGAGTCATCACGTCAGAGACTCTAGCACAAAATCTAGGCTGACATTCCAGTGCAGTGATAAGGCACTGTTGGAGGCGCCGTCTTTCAGATGAGACATCTGCTCTCTGAGGTGGATGTAAAAGATCCCATCACTATTTTGAAGAAGAGCAGGGGAGTTCTCTGGCCAATGTTTATCCCTCAATCAACACCTAAAAACAGATTATCTGGCCATTATCACAGTGCTGTTTGTGGGACCTTGCTGTGCACAATTTGGTTGCTTTGTTTCCTACATTACAACAGTGACTACATTACAAAAGTACTTAATTGGCTGTAAAGCACTTTGGGACATCCTGAGGTTATGAAAGGCACTATGTAAATACAAGACTTCCTTTATTTCCTTTAGATAATTATGACAGCTAATTTTCACAGAGTAAGGTTCCACAAATACCAATAACCAGATAATCTGTTTTGGTGACGTTGGATGAGGAATAAATGATTGCCAGGAGGACTCCCCTGATGCCCTTTCAATAATGCGGTGGGATCTTTAACATCCACCTGAGAGGGCAGACGAGATCTCAGTGCAATGTCTCATCCGAAAGACGGCACCTCTACAGTGAAGTGCTCCCTCAGTACTGCACTGGAGTGCCAGCATTAGAGTGCCATTGAGTATGCTACCCCTGAGCCAAGGATTAGGTGATCACAGCCACTACAGAAATGGCAGTGCCTGTTCTTGAAACCTATTCAGTGACTCCATACTGGAAAATGTGTGTTGGTTGTAGACAGGACAACTATCCCCACAGTTGAACAGTTAGGTGACTCTCTCTGTTTAGCTCGCACAAGGAGAATGGTTGCAGTATGGAATATGTCATCAGGGGAGCAGGAAGAAACATAAACAAAAACCTGCCTGGCTTTGGGATGTGTTGCTACATTAAAAGCGCTATATAAATGCAAGTTGTTGTTGTTGGCTTTGGCAGCACATTACCAAGACTCCTCTGCTTTTCTTAACATTTTATACCTACAAAATTGCTCTTTTTTAGGGCATAATTATGGGTGTCGTTTTCCCATGACAGAAAATTACAGTTAGTCCTGTTGATTGGAGGACTTGTGGTGCGTTTGTGTCCCTCAGTCATCTATCCTACCCACTGCCTCCCAGTTCACTGATTTAAGTTTTCAAAGTGTTCTCAATAATCTCATAGAATAGCACACCTTTTAAAAGGGAGCTGAATCAAGAAGGGTTGAAAGACAAAGAGATATTAGTGCACTACTTCACTGACTTAACAGGCAGGAGAAGGGCCATGGTGTTCTTGAAGTAGTGGTGAAAGGTGGCATGGGTCCCTGGATTGAATGGGCTCGATGGGCTGAATGGCCTATTCTTGCTTCTGACTTTCTACTCTTGTGTTCCGATGAGATGAGAAGAAACTAAAGATGGTCTTGCTCTATTAAAAATTAAGCAATTGTAGTTGAGGGCCCAGCAGCTTTAAATAATGGTGGCGGTGGCGGAGGAATGGACGTGATCCCTGTGTATGATTCATGAGCCACAATTCAGACTCCCTGTTCTGTTCTTTAGGGGCCCAGAGGACACCTGTTTTGAAGGTGGAGTGTTTCCAGCTATCCTCAGTTTCCCGCACGATTATCCACTGAGTCCACCAAAAATGCGTTTCACTGGAGAGATGTTTCACCCAAATGGTAAGTGATAGTTTTGGTACAGTCCCGGTGGTTCTCGTTTATTAGCAGGAAGAGTTTGTTGGACACTTGCTTGTGCGAGAATCTATTGTTAATTTGCTCAGTGTGCGTTATGAACGTTAACATATACAGTGCACATGCTGCCTTCTGTACTTGACCATTGATTTGTTGCTACAGTTTACCCAGATGGGAGGGTTTGCATCTCAATCCTCCACGCTCCGGGCGATGATCCCATGGGATATGAGAGCAGTGCAGAGCGATGGAGTCCTGTTCAGAGCGTCGAGAAGATTCTTCTGTCAGTCGTGAGCATGCTAGCAGGTAAAGTTCAGAGTGGATTCTGCTATTGACCATGATCAGAGTGGAGGGCTGGGGGTGTTTCCAGATGATTGACACTATTTTGTGTTTATAATCGAGGCCTGGACTTGTAATCTGGGCTCAGCATTGGATTCAGGTGCCTTGTGTTTCAGTGGAACTACCCAGTTTATAGTGTGGAACAACTCCACTGGAGCAGGAGTCATTGAAACAATGTGCCCCTCTGCCCACACACCAAGCCTGTCCAAATGAAGTTAAAACACAGTTTTTATTGAAAAAGAAAGAAAAAGAGCATTGTTGTAATCATCATAGAATCATATAGCAGAGGAGGATGCCATTCGGCCCATCGAGCCTGTGCTGGCTCTCTGAAAGAGCTATCCAATTAGTCTCATTGTCCTGCCATTTTGCCATAGCCCTGCATTTTTTTCCTTTTTAAGTAGAGATCAATTGTCTTTACAAAGTTACTATTGAATCTGCTTCCACCACCCTTTTTCAGGTGGAGCATTCCAGATCATTATAACTCGATGCATAAAAAAAAAATTCTCATCTCCCCTCGGGTTCTTTTGCCAATTATTTTAAATCTGTCACTGTTGTTATATCTAGGCAAATGCTAGTTTGCACACAGCAAAGTCCTACAAACAGCAAATGAGTGAGTAATTTACCCTCTGGTTACCGACCCTCCTGCCAGTGGAAATAGTTTCTCCCTACAAAACACAGATTACCTAAATTACTCACTCATTTGCTGTTTGTAGGACTTTTCTGTGTGCAAACTAGCATTTGCCTAGATGAAAACAGTGACTGCACTTCAAATATATGAATTATATTTTTAAACAAATTGAATTGAGAACAAAGTGCACTCCACAAGACATATCTTCTAATGATAGCCTTTTATAAATTTGTTCTTGATATGGGCATCGCTAGCAAGACCAGCATTTATTGCCCATCCCTAGTTGCCCTTGAGAAGGTGGTGGTGAACCGCTGCAGTCCCTGTAGTGAAGGTACTCCCACAGTGCCATTAGGGAGGGAGTTCCAGGATTTTGACCCAGCAATATATGCCCAAGTCAGGATGGTGGATCGGCAATATACTTCTATGCCAGGACGGTGTGTGACTTGGAGGGGAACTTGCAGGTGGTGGTGTTCCAATGCGCCTGCTGCCCTTGTCCTAGGTGGTGGCAGTCACAGGTTTGGGAGGTGCTGCTGAAGAAGCCTTGGCGAGCTGCTCCAGTGCATCTAGTAAGGAGTGTGATGGAATACTCTTCACTTGCCTGGATGAGTGCAACTCCAGCAACACTGAAGAAACTCGCGCAGCAGAAGGTTCCAGGCGGCCATGTCACGGCGGTTTGTCGCTAACCTGTCGGCGCTGATCAATTCCGGAGCCAGAGGCTGGTCAGGCCGCGGCGGCGGTTTCGACCTGTATGTCCAACACCACCAGGCAAAACGCCAGTTCTCCATTAAGCTGGACGATTCGTCAGAAGAAGCTGTTTTGCGGTACAGTTACATCGGAAATAAAATGGTTGATCTGAACAGCACAACAGTGCCAAGTGTGTTCAGGGGACGAGGAGTTGGCGTGCGGCTAGCACAGGCTGCCTTGAATTTTGTGGCAGAGGAGGACCTCAAGGCGCACATCAGCTGCTGGTTTATAAGGAAATACGTGACGGAGAATCCAAGGCCTCAGTACAGGGAACGGATAGTGAACTGACAGCACAGATCATCGGTCTCCTTCACTTTGGTTTGGAACAAATGTCTCCAATTTAGCATTATACGGGGAAAAAAAAAAGAAAAAAATCACCCTTTTATGGTTTAAATGATTTTGATCACACATTAAATGGATTATCATTTTCAGATAGGAATGTATATGTGTCCACTAATGACACTGTAGTTAATGCGTATAGCAGAGTTGCATGTAAGAGGAAGCTGGATAAACACGCAAGGAACAAAAGAATAGAAGGGTATGGATGGGGTTAGATGAAGAGGGGTGGGAGGAAGCTCGTGTGGAGCATAAACACTGGCATAGACCTGTTGGGCCGAATGGCCTGTTTCTGTGCTGTACATTCTATGCAATTAAGCTCGACACCATCCAGGACAAAGCAGCCCGCTTGATTGGCACCCCATCCACCACCTTAAATATTCACTCCCTCCACCACCGGCGTACTGTGGCTGCAGTGTGTACCATCTACAAGATGCACTGCAGCAACTCGCCAAGGCTTCTTCGGCAGCACCTCCCAAAACCGTGACCTCTACCACCTAGAAGGACAAGGGCAGCAGGCGCATGGAAACACCGCCACCTCCAAGTTCCCCTCCAAGTCACACCTCACCCTGACATAGAAGTATATCGCCGATCCTTCATTGTCGCTGGGTCAAAATCCTGGAACTCCCTACCTAACAGCACTGTGGGAGTACCTTCACCGCAAGGACTGCAGCGGTTCAAGAAGACGGCCCACCATCACCTTCTCAAGGGCAATTAGGGATGGGTAATAAATGCTGGCATTGCCAGCGACCCCCACGTCCCGTAAACGAATAAAAAAAATGGTCCACGGTGCGCCAGTGTTGGGCGTGTATGTTTATGGTGACGTTAAGGTAGCCTGTGCAATGTAATATGTGTGCGCGTAACTCAAAGGGGTTCCAGCCCTCCAAAACACCTGAAAAGAGTAACCTCCTGGGACTCAGTAAGGGAAGGTCATTTGGCTTGGGTTGGGAAACCGGTGAAGATGATAAACTGACTGGATGACGGGGAGAGTGAACCCCATGGGATACCAGAATGAGGCTAGGGGGGGTGGGAGGAGAAGCGGAACCCGGTGTGAGCAGGTGGCTATGGGGACAGAAGGAAGGGGGAAGGGATTTTAAATGTTTGATTTTAAAAATTGAAGACTAAAATAAAATAAATTGGGGGGGAAAAAAACTGACCCAAAGGTCCCAAAACACCCGAAAACAGGTTGAAAAGGGAAATGGTAGATGGACCTGGATCACACCGCCACCTAGTGCGCGAAGGCCTGCAGTTACAATATAAAAAGCAAATGGCCTAATCCTGTTATAAAATATTGACATAAAAAGCATGACACAAAAATTGTGGCACAGGAAGTCATAGGCCTAGAAATTCAGTTGGTAGCGCCAGCCGCTAGTGCCTTAAGAGGGCGATAAGTGGGGCCCGAAGCGGCTAGCGCCCGGGCGCAGCGCGATCTGTGCCTCTCGCGAACTTGAGTGAAGATTTAGCGGCGGCGCAAAACCGCAACGCCCGCTCAGCTGCGCGTGCAGATCCTGACGGCATTTCATGGTGCAACGCCCTTGGTGCGCCCCGAACCGGAACTTCAGTGGCGCCCCCCTTTCCGCCTGGCGCTCCCAGCGACTGGTTGAGTGGAACGGTTCCCAGTCGCTGTGGGGCTGGGGGGGGGGCGCTATTTAAAGGGGGCTCTTCCTGCATTCTTTGTGGTAGCCATTTTGAACCACTCCTGTGTGAGAGAGAGAGAGATTTGCAGAGAGACAAAGGGAGAGAGCTTTCTGCTTTGATTCAGCGCTAGCACAGGTACTTCTGGCTTCAGCCCAGAGCTTTGCAGTTGGATTGATTTTTCAGTGCCATAGCCTGGAGTGGCCACATATAATGGGGGCTGCAATGGGTGGAAACGTTGGGTTCCTCCATTGCATTGAAAGGGCTCAGAGACGCCGAGAGAGAGTGCCAATCATGGCCAGACGGAGGAGGGCCAACGGGCGTCGGCACAGGAAGCCTTACCCTCCATGGGTATACCGCCAGCACTTCTCCTACCTCAACATGTCTGAGGAGCAGTGCATTCGGAGGCTTCGATTCAGAAGGGAGGTGGTCACTGAGATCTGCCACCTGCTTCAGAGAGATCTGCAGCCTCAGCTGAGGAGCAGGACGTCTCTGTCGATGGCAGTGAAGGTGACAGTGGCTCGCAACTTTTATGCCACCGGCTCCTTCCAATCCGCTACTGGGGACATTGCCAATGTCTCCCAGTTCGCGGTGCATTGCTGCATCCAGCAGGTCACGAATGCCCTCTTCAAAAGGAGACGTCAGTACATTTCCTTCCCCATGACCCTGGACAAGCAGCAAGAGCGTGCATTGGGATTTGCAAGAATAGCGGGCTTCCCCATGGTCCAGGGCGCCATTGACTGCACACGTGTGGCTTTGCGGGCGCCTCTAGAGAATGCCAAGGATTACCGCAACCAGAAGGGGTTCCATTCGTTGAACATGCAGTTGGTGTGTGACCACAGGCAGCTGATACTAGCTGTCAATGCCCGCTTTGCAGGCAGCAGCCACGACACCTTCATCCTGCGCCAGACTTCTGTGGCAGACATTTTCAAAGCCCCGGCTCACCCAGGAGGCTGGCTTCTCGGGGACAAGGGCTATCCTTTGTGCACCTGGCTGATGACCCCGCTCCGTGCGCCCACCACCCCTGCTGAAGAGCGATACAATGACAGCCATCAATCGACTAGGAATATCATTGAGCACACAATCGGCGTGCTAAAGCAACGGTTCCGCTGTCTGGACCATTCCGGGGGGGCCCTACAGTACTCGCCTGAGCGAGTCTCCCATTTCGTTGCAGTGTGCTGCATGCTGCACAACCTGGCTATCTTCAGGACTCCGCCACTGCCAGCAGACATTGGAGGACCACCAGAGGAGGAGGAGGAGGAGCACCAAGACGGGAGGGAGGCGCAAAGTGCAAGGGCCGTCCATCAGCGGCTTATTGCAAGTCGGTTCTAGGCCCCCCTCTCAGGGAATGGCTTGTGCCATTGAATGAACATGAATGGACCCGCTCCACAAACCCTGAGCCGGTCAAGGCAACAAATAGTTCAAAGTGCAAACATGCACAATCCGAATAAAGACAATTATTTATTTAACAAACTCTGTGCCCTTCTCGCATGAGAAACAAATACAGAGAAACCCCCCAAAAAACAGTCAGACACATAACTGGCTCTCTCAACCTGGAGACAATGAACAAAAGAGTTAAACAAAAATGACCATGATCCTCGGCCTTCACAAAAAAAACCACAACATTTTGCCAGACCTCCTTTTTGGCCTGCGAGGGTGATCTGCCTCGCTTGCGAGATTGGCCCCTTCCCGCCCTGCAGCTCCTCCGCAATGGGACCCCAGTGGCTGCAGCAAGGCTGGGGGAAGGCTGCTGAGGGTCAGATAGTGAGTTGGCAGATGCCCTTGGGGGATGGCCTGGACCAGCTCTGGGCCTGGAGGGCCCGGCTGCTGACTGCTCCAACTCTGCTTGGGCGGCAGCAGTCTGTCCTACGGGTGGTGGCAGCTGCAGTGGAGGAGTGACAGTGTTGGCAGCAGGAATGCTGCTAACCTGACAGAGCACAGGCACTCCCTGGTCGGACGAGACACTGGCACTCGCACAGGGCAACACTGAAGCATGCGCAGCAATCTGCTGAAGCACAGACTGCTGGCCTGCTGCGGCGAGGGCCCCGGCGAATCCTGGCCGATCCAGCGAGGGTGGCAGCAGTTAGTGCTCGTGTGGCCCTGATCTGTGTCTGCATCAGACCAGCCAGTGACTGCATGGCATGACTAAGCACTTGGCTGGAAGCCGCGTGTGCTGCACCGAAGTCATGCAGACTCCTTGCCTGTGCTGCACCGACGTCCTGCTGACTCCTTGCCTGTGCTGCCCCGAATTCCTGTACACTCCTTGCCAGTGACTCTGTGGAGTCAGGCATCCTTGCCACTGCAGCCATGAGCTCAGTGTGCCTGCGCCCGCCTGGGCGCCCATTTCACCAAGGAGCCGCACCTCCTCTGTGCTCACTGTAGCAGGACTGGAGGCCACACTCTCCCTCCGGGGAGAAGGCCGCCGAGCTTCCCTGCCCCCCCCCCCCCACGTTGCTGCAGCCCGCTGGGCCCCGGAGCTTCACCCTCCTCAGACCCTGCTCCCCTCCAGGGAAGACGTGTCCCCATCATGGCCATGGGCTGCCTCGGCTGAGGGTGGCACTGATATTCCGGCTTCCTCTTCCTCCTCACCTTCCGATTCACTCACAGTGCCAGCTTGAGGGCCCGCCTCCTCACCTGGCAAATCAGCATCTGAAAGCAGGGAGGCACAAGAGTTGCTTTAGTGTGAGGACAGGGCGGCAGCGAGGGAGGCATGAGTGCTGTAATGCACTGCATTGGTTTGATGGTGGCAAAGGATGCTGGTGTGAAGCACAAGTGGAAAGAGAGGTCAAAAAGGTGATGACCTTACCATTGCTGTCTAGAATGGGGTCGGCATCTCCAGTGGTGACGGGGCCAATCAGCCGGCCTGCCATAACCCGTTCCACTCGCTGCTCCAGATCGCTGAGGTCTTTAAGTTCAGGATGGCCTCCCCCAGTCCGTTGCTGCTGCCTCCTATTGTGGGCCAGCTTGCCCTGCAAGAGAAAGGACGGGCTCTGAGTACAGTGTCAAGCCCTGATCTTGGCTGTACTGCCTCCCATGGTCGAATAGCCCTGACAGTGTCAAGCCCTGATCTTGGCTGCACTGCCTCCCATGGTCGAATAGCCACGACAGTGTGTAAAGTGGTGAATGTGCATGTGATTTTCATGAGAGTCTCATAGGTGTTGGATGAGGGCTGGGCATTGGGGCTTTCAGGACCCTTTGGCCATAAAGTGAGGTGCACATGTAGGGATGAAGAGGATACTGGAAAAGGGTACTCGCCCTGACAACCCGAGTGAGGTCGTTGAACTTCTTCCTGCATTGCGTTGGGGTCCTAGGGACCATGCTGCTGGAGGTCACTCTGTGTGCCACCTCCCTCCAAGCTTTTCGATATTCGTTGGGCAGCGGCCTCCTGCCACTGTCAGGAAAGAGGATAGGTCGCCTGCGCTCCACTGCGCCAAACAGAACCTTCAGGGCCCCCTCACTGAAGCGCTGTGCTCGCTCCCTGGCCTTCTCCATGGTCGTAGGCGTGACGATGTCGCAGCAGGTCTGTCCAGGCCTAGAATCAGAGCTCCAATGTGCAGGGCGTGGCTGCAAGCCAAATCGACCCTCCCCCTTTAAGAGGTGACCGGCGCCAGCGTGTCTGCCTGCAATCGCTAACTGGCGGCACCTGCGCTGCGCCCGCCCTCGGTGGTAGCGCCTCGGCTCGCCGGCTTAGCGCCTTAGGATAGTCGTGCACCTCTTGGGGCAATGCAACTCAATTTCGCTGAAGGTGGCGCTAAGTTGCGCCGGGCGCTAAATTTAGCGCACGCTCAACTGTAGCACCCCAAAACGTGGCAATACTGAATTTCTAGGCCATAGAGTTATACAGCACAGAAAGAGGCCCTCCGGCCCATCATGTCCCCGCCGCCATCAAGCCCTGTCTATTCTAATCCCATTTTCCAGCACTTGGTCCGTAGCCTTGTATGCTATGGCGTTTCAACTGCTCCTCTAAATGCTTCTTGAATGTTGTGAGGGTTCCTGCCTCTACCACCCTTTCAGGCAGTGAGTTCCAGATTCCAACTACCCTCTAGGTGAAAAAGTTTTTTCTCAAATCCCCTCTAAACCTCCTGCCCCTTACCTTGAAACTATGCCCCCTGGTTATTGACCCCTCTACTAAGGGGAAAAGTTCCTTTCTATCTACCCTATCTATGCCCCTCATAATTTTGTACACCTCAATCAGGTCCCCCCTCAGCCTTCTCTGCTCTAAGGAAAACAACCTCAGCCTGTCCAGTCTCTCTTCATAGCTGAAGCACTCCAGCCCAGGTAACATCCTGGTGAATCTCCTCTGCACCCTCTCCAATGCAATCACATCCTTCCTACAGTGTGGCGACCAGAACTGCACACAGTATTCCAGCTGTGGCCGAACTAGCATTTTATACAGCTCCATCATAACCTCCCTGTTCTTATATTCAATGCCTCGGCTAATGAAGGCAAGTATCCCATATGCCTTTTTAACCACCTTATCTACCTGTCCTGCTGCCTTTAGGGATCTATGTACATGCACACCAAGGATCCTCTGTCCTTCCTAGGGTTCTACCATTCATTGTGTATTCCCTTGCCTTGTTAGTCCTCCCAAAATGCATCACCTCACACTTTTCAGGGTTCAATTCCATTTGCCACTGTTCTGCCCATCTAACCAACCCATCTATATCGTCCTGTAGCCTGAGGCGTCCCTCCTCGCTATTTACCACTCCACCAATTTTCGTGTCCTCTGCGAACTTACTGATCATACCTCCTACATTCATATCTGAATCATTAATGTACACTACAAACAGCAAAGGACCCAGCACCGATCCCTGCAGTACACCACTGGACACAGGCTTCCAGTCACAAAAACAGCCTTCATCCATCACCCTCTGCCTCCTGCCACTAAGCCAATTTTGGATCCAATGTGCCAAATTGCCCTGGATCCCATGGGCTCTTGCCTTCTTGACCAGTCTCCCATGTGGGACTTTGTCAAAAGCCTTACTGAAGTCCATGTAGACTACATCAACTGCACTATCCTCATCCACACACCTAGTCACCCCCTCGAAAATTTCAATCAAATTGGTTAGACATGATCTCCCCCTGACAAAGCCATGCTGACTATCCTCGATTAATCCTTGCCTCTCCAAGTGGAGACTAATTCTGTCCCTCAGAATTTTTTCCAATAATTTCCCTACCACTGATGTTAGGCTCACTGGCCTGTAATTCCCTGGTTTAACCCTACTACTCTTCTTGAATAATGGTACTACATTAGCTGTCCTCCAGTCCTCTGGCACCTCCCCTGTGGCCAGAGAGGTTCTGAAAATTTGTGTCAGAACCCCTGCAATCTCCTCCCTTGCCTCACACAGCAGCCTGGGATACATCTCGTCTGGGCCTGGGGATTTATCCACTTTTAAGCCCGCTAGAACCGCTAGTACGTCCTCCCTCTTAATTTGTTCAAGTATATCACAATCCCCCTGCCTGATTTCTATGCCTACATCGTCCTTCTCCATAGTGAACACAGATGCAAAATATTCATTTAAAACCTCACGTACATCATCCGGCTTTACACACAGATTGCCACTTTGGTCCCTAATGGGCCCTACTCTTTCCCTGGTTACCCTCTTGCCCTTAATATATACTTATAAAACACCTTGGGATTTTCCTTTATTTTGCCTGCCAGTGATTTTTCATGCCCCCCTTCGCTCTCCTAATTTCTTTTTTAAGTACCCCCTGCACTTTCTATACTCCTCTAGGGCTTCTACTGTTTTTAGTCCTTTGTACCTGCCAAAAGCCTCCCTTTGCTTCCTAATCCATTCTTGTATATCCCTTGACATCCAGGGTTCCCTGGGCTTGTTGGCCCCACCCTTGACCTTTACGGGAGCATGTTGCCGGTGTACTCTCCTTTCTGAAAGACTCCCACTGCTCTGATGTGGATTTTCCTACAAGTAGCTGATCCCAGTCCACTTTGGCCAGATCCTGCCTTATCATATTAAAATCGGCCTTCCCCCCCAATTTAGAGCCTTTATTTCCGGTCCATCTTGGTCCTTTTCCGTGACTACCTTAAATCTCACCAAATTATGGTCACTGTCACCAAAATGCTCTCCTACTGACACTTCTACCACTTGCCCGGCTACATTCCCTAGAATTAGGTCCAGTATCGCCCCCTCTCTTGTAGGACTTTCTACATACTGGCTCAAAAAGCTCTCCTGGATGCACTTTAGGAATTCCGCACCCTCCAAGCCTTTCACACTCTGACTATCCCAGTTAATATTGGGGAAGTTGAAATCCCCTACTATTATTACCCTATTATTTCTATACTTCTCTGAGATTTGCCTACATATCTGTTCCTCTATCTCTCCCTGACTGTTTGGGGGCCTATAGTACACTCCCAGCAAAGTGCTTGCCCCCTTTTTGTTTTTAAGTTCTACCCATGTGGCCTCATTCGAGGAACCTGCTAAGATATCGTCCCTCCTTACAGCAGTCATTGACTCCTTGATTAATATTGCGACATCCCCGCCTCTTTTACACCTTCTTCTGTCTCGTCTGAAGATTCTATACCCCGGAGTGAGGTTAATGTGGGCAGGAAGTGTGTGTTATGCACAAGAATTAATACAGAAAGTGTTGAATGTTGTTGCTGAATGGATTGGGCCTTACCTGTAGCCTGCTGGCACAGTGTGGAGGTAGCAAGGCTCTAGGAAGAAGATAAATGAGAAGGATGATGTTGAGAATGTAGAGGTGGGGAAGGAGGAAACAAACGAAGGACGCTGGTTCAAAATAAACAAACGCAGATGAACAGGGCCCGGGTGGGGGGAAAAATGTGGGAATGAGAACTGGCTGTGCTGCAGAGAGAGAAATAAAAGACCACAGAATGTGCCAGTTGGAAATAAATGTGGAAAGTTACTTGAGGGAGAATAAAATAACTGAAGGTGGTAAGGTTCAGAGGATGAAAGGAAGAGTGACAGAAACTGAAGGAGGAATCAACAGGTGACTGAAAACCTTGGTTTATGAGCTTCAAATGCATCACATCAAAACATACACGTGCATGCATGAACATAGTAATTACTAGGTCTGTGGAGTCAACCATGCCCTTGGTTTAATTGTGTTTCTGTTTGCATTCCTACTTCATGCTAATTTATAATCTTCCCAGATGTCTTCTATCTCGAGTTATCGGTGTCTTCAACAGTGTTGCAAATCAGCAGTACAAGAGCAGCACAACCATATCCTGTCTACACCAGCATTTTGAACTATTAATTCATAAAATATAAAACAAGGAGGCAGAAATTTCGATCCCTACGGATGTGTACGCGCTGTGCACTCACCCGTAGGGCCAACGGAAACGCCGGTTTTAGGCATGCGCTGGAAACCGGTATTTCCGATCTGTCAAGAAAGCTCTTGACAGATCCTCCGCCTGCCCGGGAGCAGGGCCTCTGCGGGTGGAGAGTTCCGTTTTTGGAGACCCTCCGCCCGCAGAAAACGCTTACATTTCTTGCGCCTGGTAAAAGAGTTGAAAAAAAGCTCCAAAAGAAAATTCCACTTAATTATCATTTAAAAATACTTTAAAGAAAGGTAAGTTTATTTTTAGCCCTGTTAAAAACTTTAATTATTTTTTTCAAAAAATAAAATTTTTGTTTAAAATACTTAATTTACTGTAATTTAGTCATTTTAAAAATGTGTTTTTTATTTATTTAAAGTTTTACTGTATTTTGGGGGTGATCTCTATTCATATATTTGACAGGTCTTCCTGTCAAATGTATGAAGGGAGATTCCCTTCTCTGATTGGCTCTCCATGGCCCATGTGATCCCAGGGACGCTGCGAACCGCCTGCGCCTCTGGAATACGTGGACCCTGCACACCGGCAGTTTGGAGAGGCCCAGCAACGGAACTCTGCGCCTCCTGGGAGCCCTCCAGTCCAGGTGCAGATTTTTCCAGATCGCAGCCCTCCGCGCGTGGGAGGCCTGCGAACAGAATTTCTGGGCCAATGTCGAACAGTAAAAAGGAAACATTTGCACGGAGCAGGAATGCAGCAAAGCTGAGGGAGGGTTCGGCTTCTTGGCTGTACCACCATCTGGCTCTATCTGTAACAGCTTTGACTGCTCTTTTCCATACTCCTGTCCGAATTTGATAAAGCTTTGTTCCCAAATTTGGGCTTCTTGTGTCATTTAACAGTCTGCTCTAGAATCATAGTATCTTACAGCACAGACGGAGGGCATTTGTCCCATCGTGTCTGTGCCGGCTCTTTCAAAGAGCTATCCAATTAGTCCTGCTCTTTCCCTATAGCCCTGCAAATGTTTCTTTTTCAGGTGAATATCCAATTCTCTTTTGAAAGTTACTATTGAGTCTGCCTCCACCACCCTTTTAGGCAGTGCATTCCAAATCATAACCACTCACTGTGTCAAAAATGTCTTCTCATCACCAATATTCCCTGTAATTTTTTGGGGGCCTTTAATGGGCTGTGTGGCCCATTCAAAAGTCTGTACATGCGCGGTTTAAAATTTTTTCATGCCGCTCACTGGCTGCACAGGAGCACTGCGTGATTGTGCAGCTTAAAGGGAACATTGCTCATCACTCTTCCACCGCCACCCCCCCCCCCCCCCCCCCCCCCAAAAGGTTTATTTGCCAATCACCTTATATCTGTGTCCTCTGGTTACCAACCCTCCTGCCAGTGGAAACAGAGCCTGCCTATCTACTCTATCAAAATACTTCCTAATTTTGAATACATCTCATAAATTAAATTAAATCGCCCCATAGCCTTACCCGCTCTTAGGAGAACAATCCCAGCTTCTCTCATCTCTCCACATAACTGAAGTCCCTCATCCCTGGTATAATTCTAGTAAATCTCCTCTGCACCCTCTCCAAGGCCTTACCATCCTTCTTATAGTGTGGTGCCCAGAATTGGACACAATACTCCAGCTGGGGCCTAACCAGTGATTTATAACATTTTAGGAAAACTTCCTTGCTTTTGTACTCTCTGCTTCTATTTATAAAGCCATGGTTCCAGATCTTTAGTTGCTGTAATTTTATTTACTCTTAATGTTGCTTTCTCACATTCTTTCTACAGAGCCCAACGATGAAAGTGGGGCCAATGTGGACGCCTCGAAGATGTGGCGGGACGATCGGGGACAGTTCTACAAAATCGCCCAGCAAACCGTGCGAAAATCCCTTGGACTGTGATCAGAGAGCCTTACAATTGTCTGGGGATCGCCTGCAATATTTAACGGTTCTTTGCACAATGCAGTTTGTCTCCTGCTTTTCATATCCAAGGATAAAGTTAGGATCGTCCCATTTTTCCAGCTGGTATTAGGACAGACCACTTATTGGCCTCCCGTTAAAACTTCCCGGAGCGTAGATTGGCTTTCGTGCTTGGAGTTGCGCTGTTAACATTTTCCATTTCAGACGCAAATAGAGGTTGAACTTACTTTGAAGAAATAGCTGAAGGGCTAAAATAACTGCCCCACAAGACACTTCAACTGTTTCTCAGTGAGTTTTGTTTCTCTTAAGTGTTGCTGTAAATGGAACTGGGTGTGGCGTTTCTACTGGACTGATGTATGCAGTTTCCAAAGGCCTCGCATCTTAATCCTGGGGACAGTGATGGGAGGCTCTCTGTCCTACCATTTGATTCATCTTTGTTGAATGCAGACAGATTCAGAGACGCAGGCATGAATTGGAAATTTTTCTTCTCTTGTACAGACTTGCCTTTACAGTACACAATGGAGCAGGGTACTTTCAGCAAGTTTTCCTTGCTCGTTAAAGACACTCGGTGTTTTGTAGAGATGAGGGAAGCATGGTTTGACATTAGCAGCATAGGGGATGTCATTTATTAGGTGATTAGTGTACCCCTCCTGTCCCTATCCAACATTTACATTTGTTCTAGTTGCAGCATGCTGATGTTTTCTAGGATAGACGGCCCTTTTAGAGGAGCAAAACATTAGGTTTGTGCAAGAAGCCTTTAGACATTAAAAAATAAAAATTCAGCATTTACACTGCATGAAGAAGCAAATATCTGGTGAAAATCCCTCCTACCCCCAACCATGGACAACGCAACAGCATTTCAAGTGTGTTAACTATGCTGATACAAGTAATTCCAGCTTCCTGCCAACATATCAGTCACTGATGATGGGGGCATTTGCCTTCCCTTAGCTCTTTGAGGACTGATTTTGGTGTGTGTGTAACTTTCAAAGTTTCATTTCTGTAGCGTAACTTTTGAGATGGCTGCTGAATACTGAGATCTGGAATTAAGAAAGCCTGAAAGATGAATCGAGTGTTCTTTGAATAAAATCAAGTACTTGTTACGCTTCCACAGTTCTCTCACAGTTTTCAGCGTTGTCTTCCCTCCAGTGTGTCTGCCCTCTCCTCCTGGCTCCTCACTTCTCCCCCTCTCCTCGTTTTGTCCTCCAACCCTCAGAAGAAAATTCATCAGCATGGTTATCAGCCCTCCTCTACAACAACACCGTGCACTTATATAACACTTTTACCGTAGTAAAACGTCCCAAGGCACTTCGTAGTAGTGTTATCAGGCAAAATGTGATACCAAGCCACATGAGCTATTCGGACAGGAGAGAGGTGGGTTTTAAGGAAGGTCTTAAAGGAGGAGAGGTTTGGGGAGGGAATTCCAGAGCTTAGGACCTAGACAGCTGAAGGCACGGCCGCCAATGATGGGGTGAAGGAAGCCGGCGATGTGCAGGAGGCCAGATTTTAGGCCTGTGCTTCAGGTCCAATTGACAATTATCTCTCTTCCCCACTTCCTCCGTCCAAAAAGTAAGCAGCATGCTTGTCTGACTCTTGGTTGATGTTGAAGTAGTTTTATTGCCTGACCTTGAATAATGCTGGTTGTAATCTGAAGCCTCACTAACTGGACAGAATGTCTTGCTGTCAGTCCAAGCCCACACTGCAGCAAAACATCTGTTGCTTTACAGTTTGTAGTGAGGTTTCTTTGTGGCCTTCCCTTCCACAGGATATAACAGGTCACTAAACACTTGTCGATGTTTTTTCTGTCCGTTACGTGACATGTATGTTGGCATTTTACGGTTTGCAATTCTTTCAATAAGAAGCAGCCTACGTTAATCGAAAGAGGGAGTAACTACTTCATCATAACACTGGGACTTTGGAGGTACTAGGAAACAAAACAAAATAACATCTGTAAACGTGCTGCCACTGTGTCCATACCCGAGGGACAGTCAGTCTGGTGGAACAGCCTCCAGACAGTGGCCAGTGGTGACACTAGCCATGGGTTATTTAAAGTGCTAGTGGCTAGTAGGATTGGGCCCACCATCCTATTCCTAATCTGACTCCAGCACAAACTGTACAAAATTACATACAATTTACAGCGCAGAATCGGGCCATTCGGCCTGTGCTGGTGTTTATGCTCCTCACGAGCTTCCTCCCACCTTACTTCATCTCACCCTGTCAGCCTATCCTTGTATTCTTTTCTCCCTCATGACTTATGTAGCTTCTCCTTAAATGCATCTATGCTAATCCCCTCAACTACTCCATGTGGTAGCAAGTTCCACATTCTCACCACTCTGGATAAAGAAATTTCTCTTGAATTCCATATTGGATTTATTAGTGACTTAGACACTTGGAAAAATGTCACATTGGTGCTCTGAGACATGTTCTTCTAAAGTTGGGCTTCAGACACATTGTTGGGGCAGAGTAGAAGGTGGTTTGCTCTGCAACTTGGCTGCACCTCTCCCATGGAGATTGATGCTGATACTTGGTGCCTCAAATGCATAGGTGTTCTATTCTCCCGGCAGTAACATCCCTCTCCTTGATGGCGCAAAATATCACGGCAATAATCATTTTTTTCCTGACGGTGCTGCCAATTTAAACATTTGCTTGTGTCAGCCTCAAAGTAAAACTTTTCAGGCGATATATGGGTTTATTCAGTAGAGCTGTTGAACAGTAATGAACGTGCCAGTGATACACTATTTGGGGAGTGAAGTATCAGACAATAATCAGTCCTACAGTTCCAGTATCTGAAGCAGTTAGAATGACATTGCTGCTTACAGCTACACATCAACAATGCCACTAAGTAGAGCAGCTGGACTGGCAGTAACGCATGCAGCTTGTATACACAATGCCGGTAGCAACAGGTTAATGGAGCAGGCAAGAAGGCTTCTAAATCCGTAGATGCACTGCAATAAAGCTTTTTGTAGACATGGGTAGATGGGACAATATTGCTAATTAAGGTTTACTGAAACACCCCATGTGTTAGATGTTTGAGTATATATTTTAATTTCCATAGTTCTGTGCTTGATCCCGTTCTATACTGCAGTAAAATGTTTTTGAGGTTGAGCGAAGTGCAAACTCGGTAGATCTAGGCAAAATATATTCTGGGACCTATATTTTTAAATTCGGGCCGAATGGAGGAAGTAAGAAATCACGTCTGTGCCAGCTGTCTTTTTATATAGGGAAATGGTGGGCCCTTTTCAGTGGAATTCCACGTGTTCAATAGTCCACAATACACAACAGTGCATTATTTTATTAGTAATTTGACAATCTCGCTTCACGAACACAAGGAATATGTGGTGTGTGAAATGGAATATGATACTGGTGCATTACCTCTGATGCTGAAAATTGGACCGGTAGTTACAGGATTCCAACATCAGCTCTCCATTGTAGCTGACCGAGACTCCATGCTTGATGAGTAATGTAAGGGGAGCTGTGTGTGTTAGTCCAATCGCCAGTAATCAGGGACTCCACTGATGGGAGCCAGCATGAGCCAGTGCAGTGATATGCAAACAGTTCATAGGAATAGAGTAGACCAATTAGCCCCTCGAGCATATTCCATTGAATTACAGCATGGCTGATCTGTATCTTAACTCCACTTACCCATATTGGTTCCACATCCCTTAATACCCTTACAAACAAAAATCTCTCATCTCAGTTTTTAAATTTTCAATTGACCTAGCCTCATCAATTTTTTGGAGTTCATAATCACAGCCACAGTAAAACCCATAAGGAGGTGTTGTGAATGGTGGTTGTGACTCCTGTTAAAATGGTATGTTGCTATACCAGTGAAAGTGAATTTTATTACAATATCCTGTCATTTAATTTTTAATTAAATTAAACTGTTCAGGAGCCGCAGGCATTCATTGAAGCAACTATTTTGATTGTAGTAGCTATCCTAGTGTTTCACTACACAGGCAGGATTTTGTAATAAAATTCACTTTCACTGGTATACCGTCATACCATTTTAACAGGAGTCATGTTCCCCATTCACCACCTTATGGCATTTACTGTGGATGCTTATGGCAAATCTTAGTTACTTTGTGACGACCAAATAGACTGTAGCCTATAAAATAGTCTAATAAATCTTAACAATGTAGGTTAAATTCTACTACCAACGGTAATTAGATTGAATCTGCATTGCTAAAATGGAGAACGTACAGTTTATTGTATTACATCGAATTCACAGCACCGAAACAGGCCATTCGGTATTTATGCTCCACACGAGCCTTCTCCCACCTTATTTCATTTCGCTCTATTAACATATCCTTCTATTCCTTTTGCCCTCATGTACTGATCTAGCATCCCCTTAGATGAATTTCTGCTATTCGCTTCAACCACTCCATGTGGTAGCGAGTTCCACATTCTCACCACTCTGGTGCTGATTTGAAATGTTGTAAAATCTGTCCAGTGCCAGTGTGCCTGAGTAGCGAGTTAAGTGTTTGATGAGACATGTCTATGACTACATTTCTGTTGCGATTCAGTAGCATGACGGAACCAACGCAGTGTAAAATCTTGAATGCTCTGTTGTAACTGGTGAATTCTATAACTAGTACACTTTACAATTTTGCCTAGTTTTATTCAAAACTAGAATTGAACAAATTTCAGGTGAATTTTGCACTGCCGATGAATTCTCTGTGCTCTCTAACTCTCTGTGGAAACATTTGAGACAGAAAATTTGTTAAAAACACAGTCCTGGGATTCGAAAGGAATCAGGATGTTTTGAGGGAAATGCAGTGTCATCCGTGATTGTACAGATGAGATGCATTACATTAGTTAATGGTTATTTATAGCAGAGTAAGGGAATCTAATGGCAATCCTGTAAGATTAGACTGCTCTGCACTACCTCTGTCCTGTGTCTTGGGGCTACTTAATGCCTACGCAAAGTATAAAGCATGGAATGCTTTATTCCCAGTGCTATTACTCAACAACACCTTGCATTTATGCAGCGTCTTTAGCATAGAAGAAAAAAGTCTCTAGGAGCATAAGGAAAAAATGAATACAGAGCCAAAGAAGGGGCTATTGGGAGGGCAACCAAAAATTAGTCAGTGTTGGGTTTTAAGGGCGGTCTTAAAGGAGGAGAGGTGGTTCAGTTGGAGCCATAATTTACTCATCCCATAAAAACTGCAGATTGGGATGCTTTTACCTCGTATCAACCTCTTGGCTGGTTTCAAATCTACCTAACAGCAAAAGGTTTATTTTTCTTCTGTGTAAAAATGTATACTATATATAAATATATAAAATAAATTTCTAGGTGTTTCATGCAGAGGGTGGCTTGATGAGTTTTTGTGTGTCTCTTCAGTTTATTTTGTCAGGAGACTGCCTTCAATAGTGTCTTCCTGCTGGGCTGAGAGAGCATCTCTTTCCCCAGTGGCCTGTACCATGTCTCAAATTCTAAGCTTAGATTTGACCCGATTCTCATTTTGGAAAAGTCTGTTAATTAACGCAGTTTGACCAGTCCATTGTGCAGCTGGATTGAACTTCTCAAGGCATCTGAAGATACATGATTAACTCAGGTTTCCTGCAAGGGAGGACTTCAGTATGTGGCTATCCAGGTGGCTGTTTTGACAACTGCAGGGAAGGAATAATTACTCAAAACTTATTATTCCTAAAAGGTGAGCATTTTCTAGGCTACTCTAACCCCTTTTTGCTGATTCCTCATTAGCAAGTGAAGTGCCAAGCTTTTGAAGGAGCAACACTTGAGCGTTCAGTTTCATTCATAGTTGAACCTTTAATTCAACTTGAGGCTGAGTTAGCATCAGTCATAGGGTAAGGTTCCATTAGTGTGAAAACTACATCCCGTGGAATACTTTAGATACAGTAGTCTTTATTCTTTAGATAAAGGCTACACAATAAGGCTAAAGGATTCCTCGGATTTGTATCTAGAGGCATAAGAGTACTCACAAAACAAGGAAGTAAAGATAAACTTGTACAAGAACATAGGCTGTAGTTGGAATATTGCGTACAGTTTTGGGCACCCCAGTACAACTGGTGAGCCTGTAACACAAAGGTACAAATTTAAGATAATTATAGAATGAATTAAAGAGGAGCTTAGAAAAAAAAAATCTTTATACAGTGGTTAAAATGTTGAATTCTCTGTTGGCAACCACTATTGAAGGAGGGACAATTTAAAAGCGAATTAGATAGTTGCATGAAAAATAAATATTAACAGCTGTGGGGTGTGAGCAAGAGAATGGGATTAGACTAGCTGGATTAACTTTCACTAGTGTGAAAACTACATGGAATCCATAAATTTATTTTAAATAAATCCTTCATAAATGGGTGAATCTCAAAGTCAAGACCACCGCACCCCCCCACACCCAGTTGGTGGCCTTTTTAGACCAATCACAAAGATGACAAATTTGCAGGCTTTAAAATTGCAAATGCTACAAACATTAAAAATCAGTTGTGTCTTATATAATGAAAGTGGCTTTGTAATCAGTGTGATGTCATATGGGCCAATCATATGACAGCTCCCTAATGGAACATTGGTTTTCAAACTTTTCTATTTGGCGGGCCCCCAACAACTATTGAGACCCTCAGGATGACCTCCTGTCCTATCTTCCGAAAAGCAGTGACAGCTCCCGCAAAGGAAACAGAAATAACGTTCTGGTCAGTCAACAAATACAGAAACCTACAGGAACCCCTTTCAGACTCCTGAAGACACCCCGATTTGAAAACCTGTGCTTTGAAGAAGCAAATACCCCAAACTAAATTTTTAATTTAAAAGTAAATCTTAGTCGTTCACGGGATGTGGGCATCGCTGGCAAGGCCAGTATTTATTGCCCATCCCTAATTGCCCTCAAAGGCGGGGGTGAGCCGCCGCCTTGACAACTGAGTGGCTTTCAGACGGCAGTTAAGAGTCAACCACATTGCTGTGGGTCTGGAGTCACATATAGGCTAGGCCGGGTAAAGACGGCAGATTTCTTCCCTAAAGGACATTAGTGAATTCATTTTTACGACAATCCGGTAGTTTCATGGTCACCACTACTGATACAGTTCCAGATTTATTTAATGAATTTAAATTCTCCAGCTGCCGTGGTGGGATTTGAACTCGCGTCTCGCGGATCATTAGTCCAGACCTCTGGATTACTAGCACAGTGTCACTATACTACCGTACCCATTAAATGGAAGGTAGAAAACCTGTTTGGTAAATCCACAGCTCTCAGTATTGTAATTCTATTAAATATAGATTACAACAGTGACTACACTTAAAAAGTACGTCATTGGCTGCAAAGCGCTTTGTGACTTTCTGAGGTTGTGAAAGGTGCTATATAAATGCAAGTTCTTAGAAAGTAGCTCCTGGTTTGACATACTGACATGTCATAGCACAATCACTCTACAACTCTGGTAGTTAACCTGGGGCATCTGCAATCAGTTGGCCTTTCTAAATGTTATCCTTGTATAAATAGTACAGCTAATGGGTACCACTAGCTAAAAGGTGAGGAAAAATGTACAGTATGATGAGTTAATTACTGCATGACATTGTACAGGTATGAGTCAATCGTGTCATTGGCACACAACAGTTCTTCTGTTTTTAGGTTGCAATAATAACAATTTGGTGTGAATCTTTATTCTAGCATTCTTTATTGGGCAAGTCTGAGAGAATTTACACCACCAGATTAATAAGGCTATGTCTGGAAAGAAGGATAATTCTTAAAAGGGTCGAAGAGCCTGAACACTACAATTGTGTTGTCTTGCTGAAAACGAGGGGGTCAGACAAAGTTTGTCAGTCCAAGAGACAATGTATGATTTAGGGATTCAACTTTAAATTAAGCCTATTTTAATGCAACTTTGGTAATATTTTCACAGGGATAAATTTTTGTTGCACATTAATATGTTGCACAATTTACTATACAGTGCAATACTGTATTTGCATTTCCAAATAGGGAAAGGACTGTGACAGTAGCTTGATGCCAGTGCAGTCTACAATAGATTATAACTCTCACTCTCTACTGTGTCCTAGAGTCACCATGATGAAAATATACTCTTGAAACCACAGTACCTGACTGAAAACAAAAAAAAGTGCACAATTTATTCTTATTTCTTCTTTTGACGAATGCTGCTAGACTTGTACATTCATAGTGAACAATCATTATGCACCCCACTTAGAGGGAGTAGCATTTACTAGTTTATAATTCTGAACTTATATATTCATAAATAATGGAAGCACCAATTTACAGGAATAACTAACTCATTATTTAGTGTTACCGGTGAGACAATTGCTAAAAAAAACACTTGAAGGGTTAGTTGTTGGTAGCAATCTTACTTCTGTCAGAAAGTTGTGGGTTCATGTCCCACGCAAGAGACTTGAGCAAATAAACCAGGCTGACACTCCCAATCAGCTGTACAGTCATGTGATGCTGTCTTTTAGATAGGTGGACATAAAAGATCCACGGCACTATTTTGAAGAAGAGCATTATCTGGTCATATAAATGCAAGCAAGCACTTTCTCTAAGGGTGAGAATGACCTTGCAGGGGTCAGTGTAATGGCGGGCAAAATAAGGCTTGTGGGCCATATCCAGCCCGCCAATGGATTCTATGGAGCTCGCCAACTGATTTTTTAAAATTTGTTTATGGGATGTGGGCGTCACTGGCAAGGCCAGCATTTATGGCCCATCCCTAATTGCATTTGAGAAGGTGGTGGTGAGCCGCATTCTTGAACCGCTCCAGTCTGTGGTGAAGGTACTCCCACAGTGCTGTTAGGGAGGGAGTTCCAGGATTTTGACCCAGCGACGATGAAGGATCAGCGATATACTTCTAAGTCAGGATGGCATGTGACTTGGAGGTGATGGTGTTTCCATGTGCCTGCTGCCCTTGTCCTAGGTGGAAGAGGTCACGGGTTTCGGAGGTGTTGCCAGAGAAGCCTTGGCGAGTTGCTGCAGTGCATCTTGTAGACGGTACGCAGTGCATCTTGTAGACGGTACACATTGCAACCACGGTACACCGGTGGTGGAGGGAGTGAATGTTTAAGGTGGTGGATGGGGTGCCAATCAAGTGGGCTGCTTTGTCCTGGATGGTGTCAAGCTTCTTGAGTGTTGCTGGAGCTGCACTCATCCAGGCAAGTGGAGAGTATTCCATCACACTACTTACTTGTGCCTTGTAGATGATGGAAAGGCCTTGAGGAGTCAGGAGGTGAGACACTCGCCGCAGAATACCTAGCCTCTGACCTCTTGTTGCCACAGTATTTTTGTGGCTGGTCTTTTTGGTTAATGGTGACCCACCAGGATATTGATAGTGGGGAATTCGGTGATGGTAATGCCGTTGAATGTCATGGGGAGGTGGTTAGACTCTCACTTGTTGGAGATAGTCATTGCCTGGCACTTCTGTGGTGTGAATGTTACCTGCCACTTATCAGCCCAAGCTTGAACGTCATCCCGGTCTAGTTGCATACGGGCATGGACTGCTTCATTATCTGTGGAGTTGTGAATGGCACTGAACACTGCAGTCATCAGCGAACATCCCCATTTCTGACCTTATGTTGGAGGGAAGGTCATTAATGAAGCAGCTGAAGATGGTTGGGCCTAGGACACTGCCCTGAGGAACTCCTGCAGTGATGTCCTGGGGCTGTGATGATTGACCTCCAACCACCACAACCATCTTTGTGCAAGTATGGCAGTATTCAGAATACAATGTGAATCAGCATTTTGAGAGTAAACATGCATTCAAATATAAAAACTTGTCTGCCGAAGAAAAAACAAAGAAGGCTGATGACATGTTTTTTCATATGCAAAAGGAGCAAAGTTTTTTCACAAAACTATCAGTAGCGGAGGATGGAATTACGAGAACGAGCTACGTGATTGCACACACAATCAACTAGAACAGCAAACCGCTCTCTGTAGGAGAATTTATAAAGGAATGTATGATTGAAACTGCTGCAATCTTGTGCCCAGACAAGAAAAGCAGTTCGAGAATATTTGCTTGTTGAGGCGAACTATTGTGAGACGTGTCGCACTCATCTCTGAGAACCTAGACTTGCAGTTGAAAAGTGAGGTAAACAGTTTCTCATGTTTTGCATTGGCACTCGCTGAGAGTTGTGATGCCAAAGACACAGCCTAGTTGTGTATTTTCCTTTGAGGTATCACCGAAAATTTTGAGCTCACAAAAGAATTGGCATCAGTGCAGTCAATGAAAGATATGACAACAGGAAGAGATTTATTGGAGGCTGTAAATCAGTGCATGTCAAAATTAGGAGTGGAGTGGAGAAAATTGACGAGTGTGATCACTGATGGAAGCCCAAATCTGACAGGCAAACCTGTTGGATTACTGAAGAGAATGCAAGTCCAAGTCAGAGAAACAAATCCAGAACAGATAATTATTTTTCTACATTGCATTATTCATCAAGAGGTCCTTTGTAAAAGTGTTCTAAAACTAACCATTGTCATGGACACAGTGACAAAAGTGGTCAACTACATTCGAGCAGAAGGATTAAACCACAGGCAACTGTGTAACTCTGCTTGAGGAATTCGAGCTCACGCATGTTCTGTATCATACCAACGTAATGGCTTATTTTGGGTAAAGCTTTGAAAAGAGTGTGGGAACTGAGAGTCGAGATTTGTTGTTTTTTAAAATGAAAGAAAAAGATTTGCATTTTCCACATTTGAATGAAGTGGATTGATTGGCTCTCTGATTTTACATCCGCTGTTGATACCATGGGCCACAGGAACGAACGAAATTTAAGACTGCAAGGGAAGGGGCTTTTTGCTCATGATTTGCATTTTCAGTGTCAAGTCATTCATAACGAAGTTACTCCTTTTCTCCCGTCAGATAGAAAGCAAGCAGTTCAGATATTTTCCCACTTCGCAACAGATTACTGTTTGCGATCAAAAGCTGAAAAAGTACATGTCGTCACTACTCGGCTTGCAAGCCGAATTTTCATGCCGATTCCAGGATTTAAAAATGATCGAAAATGACCTGTCTTTGGTATCCTCACCGTTCACACTTGATGTTGACAACGCTTCATGTGACCTCCAACTCGAGCTTATCCACCTGCAATGTGACTCATCGCTTGTGGAGCAATTCAAGTCGGTGCTGTTTCCTGGCTTTCCACCTCTCAATGAACAGAGCTTTCCAAAGACCAAGGCTTATGCCCGGAAGATGCTTGTGCTGTTTGGATCAACATACATGTGCGAGCAGACATTTTCTGTGATGAAACTCAATAAATCAAGAACATAGATCTTCGATGAGCACCTTGCAGCAATGCTCCGCATTGCAACAACGGAGATGATGCCTGACTTCAATTCTCTGGTTAACGCACATCAGAGGCTTCATTTTTCCCATTGAGTGAGTTTTTTTGTTCTTCTTTAACCCAATTTTCAATATACAAGTGTAAGACTACATTTTTGAGTTATGCAATCGCTTCTATACACACTACTCAAAAAAAAAAAAAAAAAAAATCAGGACAAAATTATTTTTTGAAATAAAATTCAAATATTTTATAGTAGATGTTTGTTAGTATATGATTTGTTTATCTATCATTGTTAAAATGATATCTTCTGAAAGTTTCTAACTGCTTAAAGATTTTCTTTTTTTTAACACGTTTACAGCAGTTGTCGAGTAACCAGTTTTACAGTTTTAATGATGGCATAATAATATCAATGGCTAAGACGTTTTGGGTAAACCTGTGTCACGTTCGTTAGCATGTTAATAAGTGTTATTTTTTAATTAAGTGTGGAAATGACATGACGGGTTCTTTATATTATAAATGTCATAACAAATTTTAATGGTAGCTGTTGTTAACACAATTCATTTTACGTGTGTGGCCCTCAACAGCCCACCAAAACTTGTTAAGTGGCCCTCCAGCCCAAATAATTGCCCACCCCTGGGCTAGTGGGAAGTCCATTAGCAATCCCACTAACTGACTTTCTAGGTTGAGTGGTGGTGTAGGAGTCAATGCCTGTAAATATCTGGCCTGAATGGGAGGCCGCAGGCTTTGCTATTTATGTGGTGTATCTCACAAGGGTGTAGAATTGAGAAAAGCTTATTTCAATCAACCAATACATATTTAGTTCATGTCACTTGAGTTGACTTTTTACAAAAAATATATTTTAATCTTTACTCTTTATCCCTGTACTTTCTGCTACATCAGGAATTGATACGACGTCATTTTGTATGCTTTCACTGAGCATCTGCTGCACTAACTGGTAGTCTATGACCTAAGGAGGCAACTATAAGAGTGAAGAAGTTACATTTAGCTTGTAGCTTCTTCCGGTTACCATGTGCTGTCAATCCTCTCCATTCACATTATTGACTCCTTTTATTAAAAATTTAGATCATGCCTCCACTTAATCTTTTCTCCAGTCTACAAAGCCTCAGTTTACTGTTATTGGAGATTGTGCTAGGTGATGCGCTATCAATTACTCATAAAAGACGGAGAGTTAGGAGAGTAACTAAAGGCTTTTATTAGCAAAGAACAGAGCATGCCTCTCGTGGTTGACTGGGTTCCAAGAAGGCAGGGGGCTGCAGGGCAATCACCTTTGTACCTGGGCCTGTGGGTGGAGCCAGGGGCGGAGCCAGCAGAGACATGCTGAGGCATGCCTAGGTACAACAGTGTGCAACAACAACAACAACAACAGTGAACAACAATAACAGTGGTTTACCACATTCACCCCTTGTTTAAAATTGAGTCCGGCGGGGTGAAGTGTACTAAAGGTTCGTGTAAGTAAGTCTATCAGGTGGCCTTGTATGCCGTCCTGATTGTCGTGGTGGCGGCGGTGATGGTGCAGCATCCAACGTTGAATCTGGCGTCTCATTGAGTGGTTGGGTGGTCAATGACGGGTCCTGGGGCTGCGGCATGCCGTCTAGCGGGGTTGGGTTGTGGGTAGTGGTGGATGGCAATGGTAGTGTTTCAGGGGCACCCAAAGGTGCGAGATCTCGTGTGGGGGCTGTGTCCTCCCGCCCGTCCGGGTACGCTACGTAAGCGTACTGGGGGTAGGCGTGGGTAGTGGTGGGTGGCGAGGGAGGTGTTTCGGGAGCACCCGAAGGTGCGAGGTCTCGTATGGAGACTGTGTCCTCCCGCCCGTCCGGGTACACCACGTAAGCATACTGAGGGTTGGCATGGAGGAGGCTCACCCTCTCGACCAGGGGGTCCGTCTTATGGGACCTCACGTGCTTCCGCAGTAGGACGGGTCCTGGAGAAGTCAGCCATGTCGGTAACGAGATCCCCGATGTGGACTTCCTGGGGAAGGAGAACATTCTCTCGTGAGGGGTAGCATTGGTGGCTGTACAGAGCAGTGACCGAATGGAATGGAGCGCCGCAGGGAGGACTTCCTGCCAGCGAGAGGTCAGAAGGCCCTTTGATTTCAAGTTTAAAAGGACTGCCTTCCAGACCGTCGCATTCTCCCTTTCCACCTGGCCATTCCCCCGGGGGTTGTAGCTGGTGGTCCTGCTTGTAGCGATACCTCTCGAGAGCAGGTACTGCCGGAGTTCGTCGCTCATAAAGGATGAGCCCCTGTCGCTATGAATATAGCTAGGGAAACCGAACAAGGCGAAGAGGTCATTCAGACATTTAATGACCGTGATACTGGTCATGTCTGAGCAAGGGATGGCAAACGGGAAACGGGAGTACTCATCAATTATGTTGAGGAAGTACACATTGCGGTCGGAGGAGGGGAGGGGCCCTTTAAAACCGACGCTCAGCCGTTCAAAGGGGCGCGTGGCTTTGATCAGACTTGCTCTGTCTGGCCTATAAAAATGCGGTTTGCACTCGGCACAGATTTGGCAGTTCCTGGTCATGGTCCTGACCTCCTCGATGGAGTAGGGCAGGTTACGGGATTTGATGAAGTGAAAAAACCTGGTGACCCCCGGGTGGCAGAGGTCGTTGTGGAGGGTCTTCAGTCTATCTACCTGCGCGTTGGCGCATGTACCACGTGATAGGGCATCTGGGGGCTCATTGAGTTTCCCGGGCTGGTACAAGATATCGTAATTGTAGGTGGAGAGTTCGATTCTCCACCTCAAGATCTTGTCGTTCTTGATTTTGCCCCTCTGCTTATTATTAAACATAAAAGCTACTGAACGCTGGTCAGTGAGCAGGGTAAATCGTTTTCCGGCCAGATAATGCCTCCAATGTCGCACAGCTTCCACAATGGCCTGGGCCTCCTTTTCGACAGAGGAGTGTCGAATCTCGGGGCCCTGGAGGGTCCTTGAGAAAAAGGCCGCGGGTCTCCCCGCCTGGTTAAGGGTTGCAGCTAGGGCAAAGTCGGATGCGCCGCTCTCCACTTGGAAAGGGATGGACTCATCCACTGCGTGCATTGTGGCCTTCGCAATATCTCCTTTTATGAGAGTGAAGGCTGCACAGGCCTCTGCTGTCAGGGGGAAGGAGGTGGACTTGATGAGGGGTCTGGCTTTGTCCGCATAGTTGGGCACCCACTGAGCATAGTACGAGAAAAACCCTAGGCATCTCTTCAGTGCTTTTTGGCAGTGGGGGAGGGGGAGCTCCATAAGGGGGCACATCCTGTCTGGGTCGGGGCCGATGACTCCGTTCTCCACTACACAGCCAAGAATGGCAAGGCGCTTGGTACGAAACATACATTTGTCCTTGTTGTATGTTAGGTTCAGCCGCTGGGCCATACGGAGGAATTTCTCTAGATTAACATCATGGTCCTGCTGGTCGCGGCCGCAGATGGTGACATTGTCTAGATAGGGGAAAGTGGCCTGGAGCGCGTTCTGGTCAACCATCCGGTCCATCTCCCGTTGGAAGACTGGAACCCCGTTGGTGACGCCGAAGGGAACTCTGAGGAGGTGGTAGAGACGACCGTCAGCTTCAAAAGCTGTGTACCGACGGTCCTCAGCCCTGATGGGGAGCTGGTGGTACGCCGACTTCAGATCAATCGTCGAGAACACCCGGTATTGTGCTATCTGATTGACCATGTCAGATATGCGGGGGAGTGGGTATGCATCTAGCTGGGTGTAGCGATTGATCGTCTGGCTGTAGTCAATAACTAGGCGCTGTTTTTCGCCAGTCTTCACTACCACCACTTGTGCTCGCCATGGGCTGGTGCTACTTTCAATAATCCCTTCCTTCAGTAGTCTTGCTACCTCGGATTTAATGAAGCTCCTATCCCCGGCACTGTAACGCCTGCTTTTGGTAGCAATGGGCTTACAGTCGCGGGTGAGGTTAGCGAACAAGGGGGGGGGGACTTTAAGGGTGGAGAGGCTGCAAATGGTGCGCGGCGGGCGATTTAAAAGCTGCTGGCTGCAGACTGTGAGTGGGGGGAGGGGTCCGTCGTACGCTAATGTGACACTTTTAAGGTGGCACTGAAAATCCAACCCCAGTAGAACGGCAGCGCAAAGATGGGGCAGGACCAGGAGTTTAAAATTTTTGTATTCTGTGCCCCTTACTGAAAGGGTCACTACACAGTAGCCACCGACGTCCGCTGACTGGACTTTGGAAGACAAAGAGATCCGATGTCGCGTCGGCAGGACCGGGAGAGAGTAACTGCGCACCGTGTCGGGGTGGATAAAGCTCTCTGTGCTCCCGCTGTCAAAAAGGCAGGTAGTGGCGCGGCCGTTTACCGTAATGTCCATCATTGACCTGGACAGTTGATGAGGGAGAGATTGGTCCAGCGTCACAGAGGCCAGCGTATGGTCGAGCGAGTCGATGTGGTCGTCAGATGAGGCGGTGGTTGAGTCCGGGTCCCCCGTGGTTGAAGTTGGAGACGTCCGAGATGGCGGACAAAATGGCGGCGCCCATGGTCCCAATCCCCACGCGGCTGGGGGAGCCCAAGATGGCGGACAAGATGGCTGCCCCCACGGTTCGCACGCGGCGCTGCTGGCGTTAGCGGTTTTACCTTTGCAGGCGCTGACATAGTGTCCTTTCTTCCCGCAGCCGGAGCAGGTAGCGTTTCTCGCCGGGCAGGGTGCTCTGGGGTGTTTTGCCTGGCCACAAAAATAACATTTCTGTGCCTTGGACATCGCAGCAGCAATTGAAGGTGGCGGTCCCATGACCCAAGGTTGTGGCGTCCACGTTGCGGAGCGGTTAGGGGAGAAGGCGTCCATATTCCTGTGGGCCGCGTCGAGCGAGAGCGCGAGGGACACTGCCTTTCTCAGGTCCATTTCTCCCTTTTCCAACAGTCTCTGCCGGGAGTAGTCGGACCTTAGACCCGCAACGAAAGCATCTCGGATCAGTCCCTCCGTGTGTGCTGTGGCTGATACTTCTTTGCAATCGCAGTCTCGGCCGAGTATCCGTAGTGCCCGTAGGAAGGCCTCCACCGATTCCCCGGGCTGCTGTCTGCGGGATCTTAAGAGATGCCTGGCATAGACCGTATTTACCGGGCGTGCGTATTGCCCTTTTAGCAGATCGATAGCCGCCGCGTAGGTCGTCGCGTCCTGGATTATTGTATAAACTTGGTGGCTCACCTTTGAGGCCAGGATTTCCAACTTGTTTTCGTCCAGGGTCACAGTTGAGGCTTGCAGGTAGGCCTCGAAGCAACGCAGCCAATGCGTGAATTTGGTAGCCGAACCCGCTTCTTGGGGGTCTAGGTCCAGGCATGTTGGTCTGAGGGCTCGCAGCAGCTCCTGCTGCTCAGCGTTTGGTGCAGCAGCCTGCTGCTCAGCGTTTGGTGCAGCAGCCTGCTGCTCAGCGTTTGTTGTCGACATTTTGTTTTTGCTAATAAAATTGATGCGCTATCAATTACTCATAAAAGACGGAGAGTTAGGAGAGTAACTAAAGGCTTTTATTAGCAAAGAACAGAGCATGCCTCTCGTGGTTGACTGGGTTCCAAGAAGGCAGGGGGCTGCAGGGCAATCACCTTTGTACCTGGGCCTGTGGGTGGAGCCAGGGGCGGAGCCAGCAGAGACATGCTGAGGCATGCCTAGGTACAACAGTGTGCAACAACAACAACAACAGTGAACAACAATAACAGTGGTTTACCACACTAGGTACCTGCAAATAGCGACACTATTCCCTGGCCCTAACTGTTAGAAATTAAAGTTATTAATTCCAAACTTTTAGTCGGCTGGAGAGCATTCACTGTAATTTCTCGAATTAGTTTGGGTCCTCTGTAAAGAGTGAAAGCCCATTTATAAAGCTCAAAAGCTGAAGAGAGGAAGTTATATGTGGACAGACTCCCAGATTAAATATTATTTCACATCCAGAATGCCATGGACTCTATGCAGGCCATTATGCACATGTATGTACAGGGTGAGCTGTAAAACATCAACACCAACAATAACTTGCATTTATATAGCTCCTTCAATGTAGTAAAATGTCCCAAGGCGTGTCACAGGAGCGTTATCAGACAAGATATGACACTGAGCCAAGGAAGATGACATTAGGACAGGTGAACAAAAGCTTTGTCCAAAAGCTAAGTTTTAAGGAGCGTCTTAAAAGGAGATAATTCTAGAGCTTACAGCCCAGACAGAATTGTCTGAATACGAGACACTAAACTTTAGAGAAATTTGTTGTATCTAACTTTCAGGGAATGCCACTTATTCAGCAGTTCACCTGGTCAAAATTGGGAGCACATCCTACTTTACCACAGAACTAAAAATTTACCATTTTCCCCTTCTAGGAAAATAGGTACAGGAGTAGGCCGTTCAGCCTCTCGAGCCTATTCTGCCATTCATAAGAACATAAGAAATAGGAGCAGGAGTAGGCCATTTGGCCCTTCGAGCCTGCTCTGCCATTCAATAAGATCATGGCTGATCTTCTACTTCAACTCCACTTTCCTGCACTATCCCCATATCCCTTGATTCCTTAATATTCAAAAATCTATCAATCTCTGTCTTGAATATACTCAATGACTGAGCCTCCACAGCTCTCTCGGGTAGAGAATTCCAAAGATTCACCACCCTCTGAGTGAAGAAATTTCTCCTCATCTCAGTCCTAAATGGCCGACCCCTTATTCTGAGACTGTGACCCCTGGTTCTAGACTCCCCACCCAGGGGAAACATCCTCCCTGCATCTACCCTGTCAAACCCTGTAAGAATTTTGTATGTTTCAATGAGATCACCTCTCATTCTTCTAAACTCTAGAGAGTATAGGCCTAGTCTACTCAATCTGTCCTCATAGGACAATCCCCCCCCCCCCCCCATCCCAGGCACCAGTCTGGTGAACCTTAGTTGCTCTCCCTCTATGGCAAGTATATCCTTTTTACTTTTTTAGTGCTGAGTTCACCTCTGATTCCTAGTATTAATACTCCTTCCTTGCATGTCATGGGCCAAAAGAGGCAAGGATTGCTCTGCTTATTCCACTTGTCTCCTGAGTCTGTCAGCCGTGGTTCAGTGGGTAGCACTCTCGCATCTGAGTCAGAAGGTTGTGGGTTCAAGTCCCACTTCAGAGACTTGGGCCCTAAATCTCGGCTGACACTCTAGTGCAGTACTGAAGGAGTGCTGCACAGTCAGAGGGCGCCATCTTTTAGTTGAGTCGTTATACCAAGGCCTTATCTGTCCTCTCAGGTAGATGTAAAGAATTGCATGGCACTATTTTGAAAAAGAGCAGGGAAGTTCTCCCCAGTGTCCCGTCCAATATTTATTCATCAACCAACATCACTAAAAAAACAGATTATCTGGTCATTGTCACATTGCTGTTTGTGGGAGCTTGCTGTGCGCAAATTGGCTGCTGCGCTTTCAACATTATAACTTCAAAAGTACTTTATTGGCTGTAAAGTGCTCTGGGACTTCCTGTGGTCATGGAAGGCACTCAAGTGTCAGTCTAGCTCTGCTCAATCCTCTGGAGTGGGACTTGAACCTACAACTTCCTGAATCAGAGGCAAGAGTGCTACCAACTGAGCCACCAGCAAAGCAATGGGGGTTTGGTTAAGACATATCCAAACTAACCTAATCCATTGTGAATTCCAAACCTGCTTTCATGCATTCAGAACAGACTAGAGAAAAAATTATTCTCATTTTGGAATTTGTCTGTGGCCACTTTGATTATCCCAAGAAACACTGTAAGTTGTCAAGTGAACTGCTTGAAATAATTTTCAGGACGATTCATGCCCTCTTTGTGATTATTAGTGGAAAGTCCATTTCAAATGATGCAGCAGCACTTAATCGTAGTCTGTTTAAGCACTTTACATTTGATTGGATTAGGCTGTATTGTGAACTGCCAGTGCAATTTAGCTGTAGGGGGTGTTAGTACTGACAAAAGCAAAGCTATCACAACTTCAGAAAATAACCCAAGGTACATCATCACAAAACAAATCCTGGCACGATGAGGGCGGATTAGAGAAGTGAGCTTGTTTTACCAAACACTAGCAAACTTCAATTAGCACATGAGTCATTGTAAGGAGGGCTGCATATAGTGACACCACTATTACCAGCCAGAATGGAGATGACTGGGTAATTCCCCCATCAATCACGCCTGCAGACTGCACTGCCGAAAGTGACTGGGATTGATTTTATGCACATAATTTATATTATGTGACTATCCTTCACTCACTGCAATTCAGTCATTAATATTTTAGGTGCCAAAAGCCAGGCTGGGATATGAATAACAAACGGTGCTGAGTGCTGGACTTTAATTTTTGGAGTTAAGAGAAATAATCCTGCTGTACTTGGGCAACTCTGTGTGCTGTAGTTTTGGAAGGATGTCAAGGCCTTAGAGAGGGTGCAGAGATTTACTAGCACTGTACCAGGGATGCGGACTTCAGTTACGTGGAAAGACTAGAGAAGCTGGGGTTGTTCTCCTTGGAACAGAAAAGGTTATAGGGAGATTTAATAGAGGTGTTCAAAATCATGAAGGGTTTTGATAAAGTAAGGAGAAACTGATTCCACTGGCAGAAAGGTGAGTAACCAGAGGACACAGATTTAAGATAATTGGCAAAAGAACCAGAAGCGAGAGGAGGAGAATTTTTTTTATGAGTTGTTGCGATCTGGAATGCTCTGCCTGAAAGGGCGGTGGAAGCAGATTCAATAATAACTTTCAAAAGGGAATTGGACGAATACTTGAAAAGGAAAAATTTGCAGGGCACTGGGGAAAGAGCAGGGGGATTGGGACTAATTGGATAGCTCTTTCAAAGAGCCAGCAGTGACAGGATGGGCCGAATGGTTCTATGTAATTTCAGTCATGAGTTCGGAGACTCAAATTCCGCCCCCGTCTCCAACCCATTGGCTGACACAGTGGTATCAATATTCACTCTTTTTTTTAAGATTTGTTGTATTGTAAACTGTATATTGTAATGAAGCAAATGACATGTATACATTTCTGGTTATCCATAACAACCGTTTGGCCATTTTTACAGTACTGTAATTGCAATCCAGTTTGCATTCTATTAGCTTCTTGCCAAACTTGATATAATGGTTAAAACTGATGAAAGAATAGAACAGTTAAGTGAATAAAATTACTTGGCAAGATCATTGATCATTTAACAGTTTTGCTCTGTAGTTTTACAAATAAATGAAATGGGAAGGTTTGCAGTATATATAATATAGTTCACACTTTAGTGGTCCAGAGGAAGGTGCGACATGCCAACCCTTCAGGATTGTCTTTGCGTCTCCAGGAATTAAAGATTAATCTCCCAAACACAAGTGAGCAACTCCGGGTGAAAAAAATCGGAGGGGCATTAAAAGAAATTGTGGTTTTTTTTCATTTCTTTGAGCATTTTTGGTAATTAGTTGTAAAAGTATTGGAGGTGGGCTGTTTGACTGGGCTGGGGAGTTGAAAGTCACATGATGAAACCTCCAGGACTATGTGCTGCCAGAGTTGGCAGCCCTACCTAGAGGTTGCCTGGCTGCCTTTTCATCCATTCATCTGGGACCCTGGCTGCCAACGCAGGCAGTATGTTCAGTGATGATTAGGTATGGGGGGTGAACAAATAGGACCCCAGCCACAGTGATAATGGGATGGACAGATTTGAAAGAGAGGGGAGACAGTACCAGAGGAAAGGGAACTGTTAACAATATCACCTAGCATGTGGAGCCAGTAAGGGATGTTGGATGGTCAGCAGTTTAGTGGGAATAGGGTCAAGAGAGCAAGATGAGCTTGGAGAGGGCAAGAGGAGAGATAGGAGAGAAACTAGAGGAAGATGCGAGTTTAGGGCAAGGGGGGAACCTTAGGGGTAGCTTGGCCCAGTGGGCTAGTGAAAGGGGTGGAATAGCTGTTGATATAGGGCGTGTTCAGTAATACAGCTAGGATGTAGAGCTGGGCCCTGATTTACATTCAATGGTAAGAACTCCTTAACGTTTACAACTAAAGATTTTATTGTGTCCCTCAAAGTGATATTCATTCGAAACGCGATGAACTGCCTTTAGTGTCCTTTCTGTAGGGCTATGGACAGGCTGTTATAGACGTCTGAAACACAGTCTTATCTTGGATCCCCATTTTAGCACAGATGTACATTAAACACAAAAACATAGGGGCTCTAATGCTCATAGTGTCATAAAGGAAATCATTGAAGCTCTTCCTCCTCCCACCCTCCTCCCACGCAATTTAAAGAACCCTGATACTTCTAGTGTGCTAATACCCTCTTCCTAGACCTTGATGTAATTTAAAGACATAATAAGATTTGATTCTTCTGGATTGCGTGCCTCATCTGTTTCTTCTTTACAATATCAAATAGTTTGATGTTCCTTACACTGAAGTAAGGGAAATCCGACACTTCCAACATGACAGTTGATACCTGCACCTGCAATATATCTGCATTCAGCACAGTATCAGTAGTTAAGATCTGGGCGATTAAAAGCAGGGTGCGTTACTAAGTGTCCTGCCTCACTCCCTCTCTGCCCAGCTCCCTGGGAAAGTGTGGGCCTCCGTGTGGAGGAGAAAGATTCATATTTGTAATTGACTTTCACACAAACCACGCCAGAAGCAGTTAAGCCCATGATGGTACTTAGACCGAGGCCTTTCATCTCAAGCTAAAATCCACGTGAAAATTACAGGAGAAAGGAAAAACTGCTTCATGCTAAAATCACAAAGCAATGACCTGAGCTTTTGATCTGGGCATTTTCAAAATACACGGCTTCAAAGATTTTGCTGTCATTTAGCATTTGGTACAGCTCCCAGTACACATGGTATCAAATAAATAGTTCAAAACAGATGTTTTCACTTGAATTTTCCCTTCTCATGTTCCCTTTGTACCATAAATTCTGATGTATAAATTGTACCTTAATTTGAAGGGCTACTGTTTCAGTTGAAACTCTCATTCTTTACGCCCTCCAAGAATTGAAACAAGTTGCAATTTATAATTTTGACTTTATACTAATTCTTTATATTTGAATTGTGCCCATTTTGAGGGCACTGGGTGACACAGTGCACTACAACTGACCCTCCAGGGGTCAACTTCCAATCCAACCTTAACAACATGACCACCTCCCCTTCTGACCACGGGCAAAATGCGAGCAACTTTAGGAGGAGATTTACCAGAATGGTAACAGAGCTGAGGGACGTTAGTTATGTGGAGAGCCTAGAGAAGCTGGGTTTGTTCGCCTTGGAGCAGAGAAGGTTAAGGGGAGATTTAACAGAGGTGTTCAAAATTTCAAGGGGGTTTTAATAGAGCACATAGGGAGAAATTGTTTCCACTGGCAGGAGGGTCAGTAACCAAAGAACAGAAGTTTAAAATAATTAGCAAAAAATCAAGGATAACTAGAAAAAAATTTCCGCAGTGTATTGTTATGATCTGAAATGCACTGCCTGAAAGGGTAGTGGAAGCAAATTCAACAATAACTTTCAAAAGGGAATTGGATATATACTTGAAAAGGAAAAAAATTGCAGAGCTATGTCCGCAGTAGTTACAGTTTGTAAAGAACCATGGGTTGTGCCTGCGTGTGGATTAAGTTAAATACAGGCTCCATGTTCTTGTACTCTGAGACTCTCCTGGTCATAGATTTGTAACTTGTTGCTCAGCACACAGGAGTGATTCATAGTACTACGCACTCGGACATAAAGATCTGTCATGTAGACTGAGCTGCGCTCCCTTACTGACCTCTCCTAATTGATATAGAATGAGCTGGGTAGCAGGGATACTTTACATGTAACTCATAAATTGGATGGCCTTACGAAGCAAGGGTTAACGTCTAATTGCATCACCTGCACAGGTTTCTCTCCCCGCGCTCCTCCCCCAGCCCGGGGCCATGACAGGGGTTGAAGAGCAGGAAATTGGAAGTGTTGGAAGTGGAAACCAGCAGAGCCTCAACAAGATGGATGGATCAAGAGTTCAAAGAGTAAACATGAAAATTGGGCTTCACAGCCACCACCCCCCCCCAGCCAGTCACAGTGAAGGTAATACTTTTTAGCAGTACTGTTTGACAGATGAGTAGGTCAATTTGGAGAATGTCTGCCTTTATTCGTTGCTTGCGTTATTAAAATTATTCAGGTGAAGTGTTGATTGAAGTGTTGCCATTAACACAATGCCACACACTATGGGTATTAAAAGTAGCTGGATAAAGAACGAAAGTAATAGTACAAAGAAAGAAGAAGAAAAACTTGCATTTATATAGCGCCTTTCACGACCACCAGACGTCCCAAAGCACTTTAAAGCCAATGAAGTACTTTTGAAGTGTAGTCACACTTGTAATGTAGGAAACGTGGCAGCCAATTTGCGCCCAGCAAGTTCCCACAAACAGCAATGTAATAATGACCAGATAATCTGTTTTAGTGATGTTGATTGAGGGATAAATATTGGCCAGGGCACCGGGGATAACTCCCCTGCTGTTCTTCGAAATAGTGCCAAAGGATCTTTTACGCCCACCTGAGAGAGCAGACAGGGCCTTGGTTTAACGTCTCATCCGAAAGACGGCACCTCCGACAGTGCAGCACTCCCCTGGGAGTGTCAGCCTAGATTTTTGCGCTCAAGTCCCCGGAGTGGGACTTGAACCCACATCCTACTGACTCGGAGGCAAGGGTGCTACCCACTGAGCCACAGCTGACACATACAAGCTGAATATCTAGCTTGATATTAGGGAGGAGCAGGAGAATGATCCTCTTTGGGGAAGGGAGAGGGATTTGGGATCACTTTGGGGTCGAGGTGGTTCAAGATGGCATGCCCTAGGAGATTTGGCAATCTGATACCTGAACCAGGCAGGTGTGCAGTACTCCAGGTGATGACTGGCCAGCCAGGCTCACTAAAGGTACCTGGAGGAGTAGAGCTGTCACTGAGGGATGGGATTCCTCTAATTCTGGCCTCTTGCGCATCCCCGATTTCCTTAGCCCTGCCATTGGCGGCTTTGCCTTGCACTGCCTAGGCCCTAAGCTCTGGAATTCCCTCCCTAAACCTCTCCACCTCTCTACCTCTTTCCTCTCCTTTAAGATGCTCCTTAAAACCTACCTCTTTGACCAAACTTTTGGTCACTTGTCCTAATATCTCTTCATGTGGCTCGGTGTCAAATGTTTGTGTGATTACACTCCTGTGAAGCGCCTTGAGATTTTTTACTACCTTATATATAAGTGCAAGTTGTTGTGGTTGGCTGCAAGTAACTCTGCAAGCCAATGCCCTAAATGGGTAGGGTGGTCCTATTACTGAAGCTTGCCAGTGCTCTATTTGGTAAACTGCGTGGGTTTAGCCAGTTAAACTCAACAGTACCTGGCACAAATTTGCTTAGTTCCTTAGTCTTGGATCTGTCGACCTGCTCCTATCATTTCCAACATTACAACAGTGACCACACTTCAAAAGTACTTCATTGGCTGTAAAACGCTTTTGGACGTCCTGAGGTCATGAAGGTGCTATATAAATGCAAGCCTTTTTTCTTTCTGTCCTCTCTGGATTTAGGCAAGTGGCGTGTGTTCCTATGAGGAGAGAGGATGCATTCTGTATTAGGCAAACGCAGATTTTATAAGTGTAGATTTCTCAACAGTTATTTCGGAGAGTCTTAAAACATGGTAATGGGTTTCTATGTGTGTCAGGCAGCTGCTTAACCAAATCAAACGTTCCAACTAAAAAGTCATGCTTCATTGTTGCTCAAATCTCAGGCTGTTGTTATGATCCAGACCTAGATAGGATTTGCAGGAAGCGTTTATGGATCTAAAATATTATAGAACTGGAAAAAGCCAATCAGCCGGCGAAAAGACCAAGTATGCCTTGCACTGTTTTGGATACTTGCGTTGTTTACTCTCCCAAGGAAGGCGAATTGCGACAGGTAAGACTTTCAAGAAGAAGAAAAAGCTCGGTGAAACTTCTCCCTAACCCCTGAAGGTAATAGGTGGCAGAATCCAAAAATGTCCATCAAGCCTGCCCCACACCTATGATGGCTGGAACATCATTATTGACATCCTCCCACCCTGCCCCCACACACACAACCACTCTGTAGCCATGTCATCTCCTGGGAGAGGCCAAATAAAGGGCAAGAAATAAATGTGGACATTTTTTGTCAGGATATGAGGTCTAATTGTATTGTAAAGGTCAAGGCACTAACAGGTCTTTGGAAAACAGATCACGCATGAACACCTGCTTACCCACATTCTACGCACTAGTTAGGAATACATAGGACGGCTCTGAAGCACTTTTGGGGGAGAGTAGTCAGCACAACAGAAATAATCTCCCAATAATCTCTGTTGCTTCTTCAGTTTGTCACAGCCTCCTTGCACAGCTTTATTCCCTCCTTATTCAGAGTGGTCTTTTTCCCCAGCACCAACACCCCCCCCAAAGCCTTTAATACACACGCACCAAATGTGCTGCCTCCTTGAGGACCAGCTGCTTCTCCCTTCCCTTTCATTCATCTGCTACAATAGGGTCTTTCTGGTTTAAATACAGAAATCATTTTTAAGACTGTAAAAGGAGGAGCTGTATATCTGCAAGTGCCTGCAATAGAGGGAATTATACATACTGGAGCAAAGAGATAAAACGATCATGCAATTTTGTGCCATTGAATAGAGGGTGTTTGTTCACCCCCGGCTAGAACACATTCCAGCAGGATAATGACCCAGAATCTAAGTTGTTTCTTGTAAGAGATTCCTAAATAAGCAGAAGATTAGTGCTTTTTGAAGAGCCCAACTAGTCTCTTGGATTTAAACCCAATATGTCGGTTTTGGTATATTTAAAAGGCTCTGGGAATGGGCTCCCAAGTTCTTAGATTTAAAACCAATGCAGAAAGGTAGTGACACTATCTAAAAGACCCCAATCCCTGAATTTAAAGAAAATTGACTTTGTAAACTGTAGTGTATGTGCCTTTAAGAGCCCCATGTGTACTGTAATGCCGGTAATGGCCACTCGGGCTATATAAGCCTGAGTATTGTGTTGTATCCGTTAGTTCCCCTCCAGACTTTGTTTAGTAAACACCTATCAAACCAACTCCTGTCTTCAGTGTCTCTATCAACACACAGATACAACAGTGGCGACGAAGTGGAAACGGACTTACCTACAATTCGGCAGCACCTCAAGGACATCGATTCCTCTGGCGTCCAGAAGAATCAAGAAGTGAAAGAAGCTGTTGTTTCACCAGCTGGCCAAGCTGGTGGCAGGTACTGCGGTAATCCTTCCTGGGCGTCAGGCTGGGGCTCCAGCGGCTGGCTCTACAGCTGGGCCAAGCAGCGAAAGCGGAGGCAAGCAGTAACAGACGGGGAGGGAGCACTCGGGAGGCGGCCGCGGCTGCAAGCAGGTCGGCGTTCAGACCTAGAGAGAGAGTCCGGCAGGAACGAGTCTCCAACTGTAAATAAATAAATAAATAAAAAAGAACGGAAACCGTGGGAAACAGCGTTGTCATCGGCAGCAGCGGCGGGAAAGCGCGGGAAGCGCCATATCTTTTCTGCAGAAAAGAAAGAAAAGCGTGGGAAGCGCCATATCTTTTCTAAGATGCCTAATTCTGGCAATATTGATGCTTTTGATAATGAGATAGAGGATTGGACCACATATGTGGAAAGAGTGGAGGTATATTGCACCGCAAATGGAATAGAAGATGAAAAAAAAGCTTCAGTACTTCTAAATCTAATGGGCGCAAAGACATACAAGCTGTTACGAAACTTAATCACTCCAGCTGAACCGATGGACAAGAATTTTAAGGAGATTGTTGATACCCTACACTGCCAATTCAAGGCAGGACTGGCAGACTCTCTACGAGACAAATTCGTCTGCGGTCTCCTAAGTGTAGGAACACAAAAAAGGCTATTTTCTGAGAAAGATTTAACACTGGACAAGGCTTTCAGTGCAAGAGGAGCTGCAGAGATACAGCAAAAGCCACAGGACTTCGGCACCCATGAAATGACACGGGGTTTCGAGAGATGTTATCGCTGCGGCAGATCCACCCATGACCAGAGGGACTGCTGGTTCAAGGACAAAGCATGCAGGCAATGCGGAAAGATGGGACACATTACATGTGTATGCCGATCTGGAAACAAAAAATCCACTAACAGGAAAAAAATCAATAAGGAAAAGCACAGAAAGGTACAAATGATGACGGACAGTAGCTCCGAAGACCAGAAGAGTGATAGCGACTCTGGGAACAAGAGACTAAGCTCTCTCAAATTACATAATATAATTGCCAAAGAAGATTACCAGACCATTTGGGTTACCCTCACAATAGCAGGGTCCCCAGTTAAAATGGCGCTAGATACAGGATCAGCTCTGACCGTCATAAATCGACGGGATTGCGAGCGGCTATTTCCGCATATACCTTTAAAAGACACAGCCATTATCTTGAAAACATATACGGGGCAGAAAGTATACCCCAAAGGAAAAATAAGGGTGCCTGTTGTATACAACGGCAAGGAAATACAGAAGTTGTATTTATACGTTCTACAAGATGGTGGTCCACCGCTGTTGGGACGTGAATGGATCAGGAAAATACGTTTAGATTGGCACTCCATTCAGGCACTGACGGTGACCAGTAAGGAAATAAATGATGATGACATCATACCTGAATGATTAAAAGACATCTTGGCCAACGCCAAGGAAATGTTTCAAGAGAAACTAGGAACCTTGAAAGGCATCACCGCCTCAATAAAAGTGGAAGATGCAGCAATTCCCAAGTTTTTTAAGGCAAGACCGGTGCCATACGCAATTCGTCCAGCAGTTGAGGCAGAGCTGGAGAATTTGGAAAAGGCAGGCGTATTATCTAAAATAGATTGGAGTGAGTGGGCAACACCCATCGTCCCAGTCATGAAGAAAGCATTGAATAATGATAAATCTGTAGAACAGAGAAAAATTCGCATCTGTGGAGACTTCAAGGTGACTGTAAACCCGGTCCTTCACACGGTACAGTATCCTCTTCCGAGGATAGAAGATATTTTCGCCTCACTATCCGGAGGGAAACGTTTCACCAAAATTGACTTGGCACAGGCATATCTACAGATGGAGGTTGAAGAGGCCTCTAAAAAATATCTCACGATAAATACACACAAAGGTCTGTACCAGTACAATCGACTGGTTTTCGGAGTATCATCCGCTCCAGCTATCTGGCAAAGAGCTATGGAGCAAGTCCTCCAAGGGATTCCGGGGACTCAATGCTACCTAGATGACATCCTTGTAACAGGAGAAAACGACAATGAGCACCTTGCCAATTTGGAGCAGGTGCTCACTAGGCTGAGAGAACGGGGCCTACGAGCAAATTGCCCCAAGTGCGAATTTTTCCAAAATCAAATATCATATTGTGGCCACATAATTAATAAGGAAGGGTTGCATAAGTCACCTGAAAAAATTGAAGCGGTCATAAAAGCCCCAGCACCTGAAAATGTTTCACAATTAAGGTCGTTCCTGGGATTAATAAATTACTATCATAAATTTTTACCGAACTTATCAACTCTTCTACACCCTCTTAATGAACTGCTACAAACAGGAGTAATTTGGAAATGGAGCGAAGACTGTAAACGTGCCTTCCATAAATGCAAAGACTTAATCACGTCCAAAGAAGTTTTGGCTCGTTACAACCCATCACTGCCAATCAGACTGGCGTGCGATGCATCCCCTTACAGCATAGGAGCAGTATTATCGCATAAATTCCCTGATGGCTCGGAACGGCCGATAGCTTTTGCGTCACGCTCATTGAACTCAGCTGAGCGTAACTATGCCCAAATCGACAGGGAAGCACTCGGCCTGGTATGGGGAGTGAAGAAATTCAACCATTACCTACACGGACAAAAATTTACCTTGTTGACTGACCATCAACCCCTCATCTCCATATTCAACCCTAAATAGGGTGTTCCCATTATGACAGCGCAAAGGCTACAGAGGTGGTCCCTTTTTCTAGGGGCACACCAATACAACATAGAATACAAAGGATCAAAACAGCATGGGAATGCTGACGGTTTATCACGCCTACCTTGGCAATGGTAGAAGAGGCACCTACAGTAGACCCAGTGGAGATGTTCCACTCAACCATAGTGGAATGTCTACCAGTAACAAATTCTGCCATTGAAAAGGAAACGAGAAATGACCCGACTCTCTCACGAGTCTACGACTTAACGGTGAAGGGATGGCCAGCACATGGCGAACCACTGTTGCCAGCATTCTCGCAAAGAAGAGAACAGCTGTCAGTGTGCCGAGGAACCTTGATGTTTGGATCCAGAGTGGTGATTCCACCCAAACTCTAGGATAAAGTGCTAAAGGAGCTTCACGAGGGGCATCTGGGTGGAGTGAAAATGAAGAACCTAGCCAGAGCGTTTGTATGGTGGCCAGGTATCGATGGAGACATCGAAGAAATGACCAAGAGCTGCCTAGGATGCCAGAAGGTCCAAAACGCTCCACCCCAAGCCCCTCTACATCCATGGGAGTGGCCCTCATCTCCCTGGCAAAGGGTACAATTCGACTTTGCTGGTCCATTTATGGACTCAATGTTCTTAATCGCGGTTGATGCACACTCCAAGTGGCTGGAGGTAATCAAGATGTCCTCCACCACCACGGAAAAAACCATCACAGTATTAAGGACCATATTTGCCAGGAATGGGCTGCCGGAACAGATTTGTTCTGATAATGGACCGCAATTTGTGTCCGAAGAATTCAGGACGTTCTTAAAAAAACAATGGGGGTTAAGCACTACACGTCCGCCCCATACCATCCCGCCACCAATGGATTGGCTGAAAGGTTTGTCCAGACCTTCAAGAAGGCCATAAAGGCCATGGGTAATGAAGACATAAAACTTCAGCACAAGGTGGATAAATTCTTGTTCGCATACAGGAATGCAACACATATGGTTACAAACCAAACTCCCGCCATGATGTTCTTCAATAGAAGCCTAAGATGCCAGCTGGATTTGATCAAGCCCAACATCAGAAGGGACGTGGAGAACCGGCAATTTCAAGGCATGAATGAAAGGCCAACTCGAACCTTCCAGATAGGTCAACAAGTTTTGGCCCGGGACTACCGTACCGAGAAATGGCAGCCTGGAACTATCTGCGCACGACTAGGACCGCTGATGTATACCGTGGACATCGGAGAAAGCATAATAAGGCGCCATGCTGACCAAATCATAGAGTCATCCGAAAAGGGACAACCTACACCACAACTCTATACGCCTAACGATGAAGTAGAGATACCTATATCTATCTCCGATCCGGTGATACTGGAACCCGATGAACCCGACACTGGCATTCAAGCCGAATCAGCCTTGCCAAAAGAACCTACTACACCACCAGAAACTACTACACCACCGAGGCGTTATCTGGACCGAGTCAGGAAGCCTCCAGAGAGACTGACTTATAATTAATTAACTGCAGCAATGTATAGATTATTTTTCTTGTAACATGTAATTAATAATTACTTAAAATATTATGTACTGGTTGGCTAAAAGGGGAGGAATTGTTGTGTATGTGCCTTTAAGAGCCCCATGTGTACTTTAATACCGGTAATGGCCACTCGGGCTATATAAGCCTGAGTATTGTGTTGTATCCGTTAGTTCCCCTCCAGACTTTGTTTAGTAAACACCTATCAAACCAACTCCTGTCTTCAGTGTCTCTATCAACACACAGACACAACATAAACCATTTTTGGCAAGGCAAGTGGAATGAAGAGATGAGCGTCTCTTTCATTATCGTGACGTTATGTGAAAGTGTTTGGCCTTGATTTGCATCATATTTACAAACAAAACAATCTTGGAGATGCTGCTCATTGAGAGGTTATAACTATCAGGAAAGACTGAACAGTCTTCTCTCTCTAGAGAAAAGGCTGAAGAGGACCCTGATAGAGGTCTTTAAAATTATGAAAGGATTTGATACGGTAGACGTAGAGAAGATTATTTCCACTTGTAGCGGAGTCCAAAACTGGGGGCCATAAATATAAGATAGTTACTAATAAATTTAATACTAAGGAGAAACTTCTTTACCCAGAGAGTGGTGAGAACTTGCTACCACAAGGAGTAGTTGAGGTGAGTAGTATAGATGCATTTATAAGGGGAAGCTAGATGAGGGAGAAAGGAATAGAGGGATATGATGATAGGGTGAGATGAAGTAAGGTGGGAGGAGGCTCATGTGGAGCATAAACATCAACATAAACCAGTGGGGTCGAATGGCCTGTTTCTGTGCTGTAAATTCTATGTATTTCTGTGTAAACCCAATGTAATGCCTGTGGCATCACTTGAAGACTATGCAGATGGGCACCCAAGCTCTGGATATAAGCCCAATGGAGTGACTCTCACTACCTGGCTGCATTAATGGGGCAACCCTTCTCTTGATTGAACATAAGAAATTAAGAAATAGGAGCAGGAATAGGCCATTTGGCCCCTCGAGCCTGCTCCACCATTCAATAAGATCATGGCTAATCTTCTACCTCAACTCCACTTTCCTGCACTATCCCCATATCCCTTGATTCCCTTAATATCCAAAAATCTATCAATCTCTGTCTTGAATATACTCAACAACTGAGCCTCCACAGGCCTCTGGGATAGAGAATTCCAAAGATTCACCACCCTCGAAGAACTATAGAGCAGTTAAGGTCCTAAAAGACTGCATGAATTATGCTATTTTCTGGAAATTACTTTTTAATTAAGAAACATTCACTTATGGTCAGTTCAGAGTGACCGTGATGAAGAAAATTGAGTATAATGAAGAAGAGAGAACTCAATTGAAAGTTTTCACAGTAGAAATTCATCCCAATTATATGGAATTTATTTTTTCTTGTGGTCATAAATTGATAGATTTTAGATAACTAGTTCCCACTTTGCAATAACACAACTATAAACTGTGCTAGGCAGCCGCAATAACATAAATGGAAATGTACAGAATACAGAGGGAGTCGGGATCCATAGATCACAGAAAGCAAGATTCAAAGTGAGCTAAGAATCTATAAAATTCAGATTGTGCCTAACATCCACTGGTTACACAAATAAGGTGCATTTCTGAATACACAGAGCCTACAGACTAGTCTGACTAAGAGTAACTCTTCCTTTTTCCCCTCTCTGGATGAGTTCACTCCAACAACAACTTGTACTTATATAGAGCCTTTAACGTAGTAAAACATCCCCAGGCGCTTCACAGGAGCGTTATCAAACAAAATTTGACACTAAGCCACGTAACCAAAAGCTTGGTCAAAGAGGTAGGTTTAGGGAGTGAATTCTGGAGCTTAGGGCCTGGGCAGCTGAAGACACAGTCGCCAATGGTGGAGCGATGAAAATCGGGGATGCACAAGAGGCCAGAATCGCAGGAGCGCAGAGATCTTGGAGGTTTGTAGAGCTGGAGGAGGTTACAGAGATAGTGGAGGAATTTTTTAATTGAGGCGTTGCTGGCCCAGGAGCCAATGTAGGTCAGCGAGCACAGTGGTGATGGGTGAACGGGACATGATGCGAGTTAGGATACGGGCAGCAGAGTTTCGGATGAGCTCAAGTTTACGGAAGGTTCAAGGTGGAAGGCCAGCCAGGAGACCATGGGAATACTTGAGTCTAGAGGTAAAAAAGGCAGCAGATGAGCTGAGGCAAGGGCCGAGACGGGTGATGTTACAGATGTGGAAGTAGGCGGTCTTGGTAATGAAGGGGATATGGGGACGGAAACTCAGCTCAGAGTCAAATAGGACGCAGCAGTTGCGAACGGTATAATTGCTATAATTGGTATTTGCCAACTATGCTCGAATCTCTCAATCAACACTTGCTTGATAAGAAAAAGAAATACTTGCATTTATGTAGAGCCTTTCACAACATCAGAACGTCCCAAAGCGCTTTACAGCCAATTAAGTACGTTTGCAGTATAGTCAGGGTTTTTAAAAATTTGTTTATGGGATGTGGGCGTCGCTGGAAAGGCCAGCATTTATTGCCCATCCCTAATTGCCCTTGAGAAGGTGGTGGTGAGCCACCACCTTGAACCGCTGCAGTCCGTGTGGTGATGGTACTCCCATAGTGCTGTTAGGGAGGGAGTTCCAGGATTTTGACCCAGCGACGATGAAGGATCAGCGATATACTTCTAAGTCAGGATGGTGTGTGACTTGGAGGGGAACTTGGAGGTGGTGGTGTTCCCATGAGCCTGTTGCCCTTGTCCTTCTAGGTGGAAGAGGTCACAGGTTTGGGAGGTGCTGCCGAAGAAGCCTTGGCGAGTTGCTGCAGTGCATCTTGTAGATGGTACACACTGCAGCCGCGGTACGCTGGTGGTGGAGGGAGTGAATGGTTAAGGTGGTGGATGGGGTGCCAATCAAGCGGGCTGCTTTGTCCTGGATGGTGTCGAGCTTCTTGAGTGTTGTTGGAGCTGCACTCATCCAGGCAAGTGGAGAGTATTCCATCACACTCCTTAATTATGCCTTGCAGATGGTGGAAAGGCTTTGGGGAGTCAGGAGGTGAGATACTCGCCACAGAATACCTAGCCTCTGACCTGCTCTTGTTACCACAGTATTTATGTGGCTGGTCCAGTTCAGTTTCTGGTCAATGGTGACCCCCAGGATGTTGATAGTGGGGGATTCAGCGATGGTTGTAAGAGGTGGTGTGTGGGTCAGCTTCGCCTCTGACTTATGAGCAGTTCGAATTGCTCCCACTCCCTTGGTTCGAGACCTGGACTTATTTGGGGGTTGTAATGAAATTGCAGCAGACAACTGAATTTGATACAAGAATTTTTTTTATTTGAGAAGGAAAAATACAATACAATAATCTTAACACTCTAATAAAATGGGGAAACACTTCGACATATACGAGGGAAAAATTACAGTAGACAAATACCTCACTCCTCCCAATCCCACCTTACTAGCTAAGTTGGACTCGAAAGGACCAGGGATAATGCTCACCAAACGCAGGAATAGTTTGTAGAGTGGAAAACTTGCAGATCTTCGGTTTCTTCCGAGTTGGTGTCTTGTTGGTCGCGGTGGCCCAGTATTACCTGGTTGGCTTCTGGTAATATTTGGTTGTTGGTTTCGTGGGGCCCTTGGTGCTGCGAGGTGTCCGATGATGTGTTACTTCTTCTTCTTCGAGAGAGAACTGCTTCTGAAACCGCTGAGTTTCGATGGTGTTTTAAACTTGAACAATGGGTCTCTCCTTTCTTCTCGAACTGGTTGAACTGTTTCTGTTGAACTCCTTCTGCTGAACTGTACTTATCGAACTGTTCAAACCCATCGAACTGATTTCTTGTGGAGACAGGTCTTTAGTTTATACTAATTGAGGCCTGCTTATCTGCCCGCCAAATCAGTCTCGGTTCATTGTTAATTTTTGGTGGGCTTATTTGTATTGATTGGTCCCATTCATTTAACTGGTTTCGGGATTGCTTCGAAATGGGTTTAAGTGTGTGAAGTGGTTTTGGATGTCTCTCTGAGTGGTTAAACTGTTGTTCGATTGTCTTCTAATCTTAGATTTCCTGTAAGGCCTTGAAATTCCGTGCAGGTTGGCTGGATGATTTGTTTTATGCATGTTTTTAATGGGTCTTGGATCTTAGGTGAGGCTGGTTTTTCATTGATTCATTGTTTGAATGTAAATTCCTGTTTGAATGTAAATTCCTGGATAGGGGCTGAGTTTTGTTTACTGTTTCTCCCAGGCAGTTTGGCTACCTCGAATATCCCAAACTGTTCCTTTGCAGAGGTCGATCCCACACTCCTGTCCCAGCCTTTTCTACAAGCCCATACATGCCCTTTTGAAATGCCAAGTCTGTGTGTAATCTTTGAATCCTCCTGCTAGGCCCAACCATGCATTTTATCTTCCAGGTTTCTGTTGCAATGGTCCAAAATTGTTTTTAACAGGGGGGTCATTCCGTTTTGCAGTTCTGCTAAATTTTGCGAATCTTACAATCCCCCCTGTGATACTTTATTCGCTAGAGTATCATACTGGGTGAGCAAAATTTCTGATCCCTGAGAGTCAACCTTCCCCTGTATTATATCTATCTAAAACCCAAAAACACACATTCCCCTTTTAGGTGTAGTGTTCAGATATATGTACAAGGTAAGAGAAATTTGGTTACATTCAACATCCAAGCATGGAGGGGTTCCAACACCGCTGCACCACTTGGAAAAATATAAAACATACATAGAAAAAGAAAAACACATGGTTACAATCTTTATTTTTAGTAACTGTTCAGGCTCGTTTTTATACCTGGTCATAGACTTTATTTTTATTTTTGTCCCATGCTCTCTCATGTTGGAATCGGAGCATTCTGTCCCTTCCCTTGCACTTTGTGCATAAAACTTCCTAAACATTTCCTTTAACAGGGCCTGGTACAATTGTTCTGTCTCCTTAGGGCACTATACAGGTAAGTGTACTTCAGTAAGGTTTAGGATCACTGAAGCTACTGCATAGTGTACCCCCTGGTATAGTACCTTGTCGGTTGGCACTAGGACTAACCCGTTCCCTGGTCCCTTGGTGGTGGTAGGACACCTCTCTACTATGGTCCGTGATGTCGTGGTCGTGGGCAGGGGCTTTCGGGGGCGTGCAACGAGTTCGGTGGCATTGACTGGGATCGGGGAGTGTGGGACCGCGCACGCATGCAGGCTGAAATCCCACTCCATCCCCTCCCCGGCATCTTGCCATTGTCTATAGAAGATGATGGATATGCCTGTGGGGCAGACTTTCTCTGACCCTCACATACAAATGTAAATCCCCTGATCCGACTCCCACCACTTGTCCCAGCACACACTCACTCCCCCTCGGGTCCCTGTGATTGTACGGTGGGTGTTGTTCCCCAATCGTTCCCAGTCGACTGTCCGGTCCACTATGTCCCTGCTCAGCTTCCTGAGCCACCACCACCTATCCAGGGGAATCTGTCCCTTGCATGTCAAACACACACATTTCCCCTCAGTGACGCTGACCCTTGTAGCAATGACCTTTACCCTGGGGCACGCGATGGAGGCCTCCCCGTATGTGAACCCGGTCTGGCTGGAGGACTGTGTGGAGTTAGACCCCAGCCACCCTGGCCACCTTCCCTCATGGAAGTAGATGGCGAGCTCCTCCACACCTCATTCGCCACCCCCAGCGGTAACGATTGGTGCTCTCTCTCCCGAGCACCCACAGATGTGGGAGTCCTCCACGTCTCCTCGGTCACCGATGCTCACCCCTACCAGGGTGAGCAGGTGCAGAAACTTTCCCATGCCGATTTCCTTTCTGTAGGGGCACACAAACAAAATAGCCATGCCCCGAGAAGGTTCTCTGGCTTGACAACAGTTATTGAGTTTTGAAAACTTAAACCTTTCATAAACTGAAATTAAACAATAATAATTCCTAAACTACCAAACTGTAAAAACACACTTAAAGTTCATTTAGAAAGCTATGTACATCTGCCGCCCGTCTCCGGACGGCCAGGCTAATTCCTGTTTGGCCTCTATCTTGTGTGGCCTCTGGGCAGCTTGTACGCTTGGGCGTAAGGTGGTCTGTGCCGCCGGACCCGAAGAATCCTCCTTAAAACAACTGGGAGTTTCCCTGAATCCCAGATGATCGGGGGAATGTGCCCTCCTGTACTGCAGCACACTACCCCCTTCGGTGTGGCTGCTGAGTCCCTGTCCTGTCCTGTGGGTTCCCCGCAGCCTGATGCCGCAGGCTGGGGACCCTTGTCTCTCTCTCTGCCTAACGCTACCTCTCCTGTGAGTCCCTCACCTTTGGAGGCTGTAGGCTGGGGATCCCTGTCCTTAGACTGATCCCTGACTTTGGGCATTGCTTTTTGGGTTGCAGCCCTTCTGGGGCTGGACTGTTTAAACTGGTCCACTGGTGACCATGGGAGTTTCTGCAGTGGTATGCGAGGAGACCTCCTTAGGGCTCCGGCTACTGTGGGCGTGTCACAAATAATTGGTGGGAGGGCCCCCCCAGTAACACAAGCCACGGGCCCCTCCAGTAACACAAGCCATTGCCCCCTCCGGTGCGGTCTGTGAGTCTGTCACAGCTGCAGGCTGATGATCTCTAGCTTTAACACAGTTCGCCCTTTCTGGCCGTTCCCCGTTCTCAGGTTTAAACAGTTTACACTGGTTAATGTAACTAGCAGCCTGCCAGTGAACCTGTTTTAAAGTCTCGTCCGCTGCCCCGAACGGGCCTTCTATGGACTCCCCATTCTCTCTCTTTACCAGGACGGCCTTAAGGACGGAATCCTGGGCTTGGACCTGCTTTAAGTCCGGGGCCTTTAAAGCTACCCCTGTGTGCCTCCCTTGTCCCGGATTGCAGCTACCGGACCTGCTCTACAGGGATCCCAGAACTCTCCTTCCCTGGCCCCCTGCTTGGCCACCTCGTCGGTCTTTTGGTTACCCTCCCACGTGGTATGGAGGAATCCTAAATCTATGGCCAAAGGTTTGGACATTTCCCCAGCCTGCTCGTTCCGTGAATCCCATTAGGCTAAATGGGACCTTGTTAGACCTGGGTGAATTGGTCAGGTCTTCTGAATGGACCACCGTGCTGGATGCTCCAGTGTCCACCAAATATCTCCCCTGCACCGTCTCCACCCCCATCTTAACACAGAGCCTGCCCCCCTCATTGTATTCAAGGGGACACAAGTTGACAGGCTGCGCTGGTTCTAGTCATAGGTCTGGGTTGAGTGGGGCAGATGGGGTTAAAGCACCCGTGGCTGTGGCTACCTTCCCTGGGCCAGCCAACAAAACTCGAAGTGCAGCTACTAATGAATCAACTGTGGGGGGAGAGGTTGGTGTTTCTGTCTTTGGGGCAGGAGCTGGGGAGTTTTTCCCCACATTATCCTTCCAAGGATTTCTACAGTCCCTTCTCCAATGCCCACTTTTCCCACACCCGAAGCAGTTACGCCTCGTATCGGAAGGGTTACCCCCTTCCTGGTGCCATTCTTTCTTACTTTGGCTTGGTTTTAATTCGTGAACCTTTCCTTTTGTTTGTGGTTCTTCTACCCCTCTACCGTTGCGGTAAGCCAGGGTCAGTTGCCTGACCACTGTCTCCTCAGTGACTTGGGGGCCCTTTGGGTCAAACCACAGCTCGGCCTTGGCCCTGATCCATGGCAAGCTGTTTGCCACCAGACTCCGGAGCCAGTGGGCCAGCTCGTCCTGGTTCAAGTTAGTCCGGTCGAGATCCCCATTACAGGCACTCTTATACACAGGCCACAGCCTTTCTGCGAAAGCCTGTGGGGTCTCCCCTGCTAATTGTGTAGACTTCTCCACCCGGGAGAAAGGACTACCATCGTTCACCCCCATCGCCTCCAGAACTTGCTCCCGGATGGCAGCGTACCCGCCCTGTCCCTTCTTGCTCTCGGCAGAGAGGGACTGGTACAGCTTGCCATCTGTAGTGTATGTACCTTTAAGAGAGAACTACTTTTACAGCTCCTGTATACTGTAGTACCGGCAGTGACCACACCTGTATATAAGCCTTGAGCATGCCTCTGTACCCCCAATCTTGAGACTACCCTATTCCAGTAAACACCTGTTGATTGTTAAGCTACAGCATCCGTGTAGTTATTGAAAAACATCATACTCTCAGAATCACGGATCTAACAGTTGCGACGAGTGTCGATTCGAATCTACCTGCAACTCTGCATTTCCCTTCGAGGGTTCGCTCTGGGAGGGCGGTGGAAGAAAGTCGAGGCCAGAAGCACGGGCGTCGACCACGAGCAACTGCCCAGTCGTCCGGCAGAGAGTGAACATCGCAGGGGAGGCTGTGGAGAGCCGGGTTTGGTTCCCCAGCCATGATGATCAGCAACAGACTGACAACAGGTACAGCGCAGACCCTTCCCGGACAGTGGCGGCTGGAGCCGACCGACGGCAGAGAGAAAGCCGAGCAGCGTCGATGGGGTAAGAGAGAAGGTGAAGCGCACAGGGCGCAGCCGGGGGTTGAAAACCGAGCGGCGTCGAGGAAAAACAAAACGGAGAGAGAGAGGGGTAAAGCAGCAGCCGGGTTCAGGACCGAGCGGCGGAAACGGGAAAGGCGCACAGAAAAAAAAAACGCGCAGAGCACAGCCAGGGCTCAAGGGCTGAACAGTGTCCACGGGGAGAGCGCGGGAGACGCCATTGAGCCGGGGAGAAGAAGGAAGCGCGCGGGAGACGCCATTTTTAGAAGCCGCAGCGGAGAAGAAGGGCGAGCGCGGGAAGAAAGGAAAGCGCGGGAGATGCCATTTTGTGCCAGCGGCGAAGAAGGGAGAGTGCGGGAGACGCCATTTTTGACAGTTAAATCACACCCAGGGATGCCGAAGAGTGGCAGTATCTCTACGTTCGACAATGAAGTCGAAGATTGGGCGACATATGTGGAACATATTGAGATGTACTGCAGGGCGAATGAAGTGCCAGATGCTAGGAAAGCACTGGTTTTGTTAAATTCCATGGGTGCAAAAACTTATGGTTTACTGCGAAACCTAATAACCCCAGAGAAGCCCGTGAATAAGAATTTCGAAAGCATAGTAGAAATCCTACAGGACCACTTAAACCCCACACTGCTGCTGATAGCAGAAAGATTTAAGTTCCATAAAAGGAACCAACATAAAGACGAAAGCAATGCTGAGTACTTAACGGAACTGCGCAAGCTATCGAAACACTGCCAGTTTGGAGTGGGACTAGCAGATACGTTAAGGGAGAAGTTTGTGTGTGGGCTTCAAAGTGAAGGAACCCAGAAACGGCTTCTATCAGAAAAGGACCTTACGCTGGACAAGGCTTTCAGCATGGCAGTATCACACGAAGCAGCCGCAAGGGGCGCTGCAGAGATACAACGGAGACCGCAAGAATATGGCACCAATGAAATGTCCTATGGAACAGGGAAGTGTTATCGCTGCGGCAGAACAACACACAACCAGAAGGATTGTTGGTTCAAGGACCAAGTGTGCAGACAGTGTGGAAAAGCAGGACACATAGCAAGAGTCTGCAGGTCTGGGAAGAAAACCAACAGCAAGAAATCTCCACAGGAGAAGTACAAAAAGGTACATAAGGTGATGGACAGTAGTTCAGACGAACAGAAAAGTGATACAGACTCCGGAAGCAAGGAGCTGGGTTGTCTGAAACTACATAAGGTAACCAAAATGGAGGATCACCAGACTATCTGGGTTACACTCAAGATAGACGGAGTCCAAGTGAAAATGGAATTGGACACAGGATCAGCCCTAACAGTCATAAACCAAAGGGACTACAAGTGGCTATTTTCACATATACCCCTTAAAGCTACAGAGATTGTCTTGAAGACGTACACGGGGCAAAAAGTCTACCCCAAAGGAAAAATAAGGGTGAAAGTGATATACAAAGGCCAGGAAATACTTAAAATGGACCTATATGTATTGCCAGATGGAGGACCACCACTACTAGGACGTGAATGGATCTGGAAGATACAATTAGATTGGCATTCCATACAGGCACTGAAGGTTGAGGCCAAAAAGGATGACGACATCACACCTGGACGACTGTCAAAAATGCTAACTGACGCAAAAGAAGTGTTCCAGGAGGGACTCGGAACACTAAAAGGCATAACAGCAACGATTAAAATAGAGGAAGATGCAAGCCCAAAATTTCTTAAGGCCAGATCAGTGCCTTATGCGATCCGACCAGCCGTTGAAGCAGAGCTGGAAGGGTTGGAACATGCAGGAGTACTGTCCAAAGTAGACTGGAGCGAGTGGGCTACACCCATTGTTCCTGTAATGAAGAGGTCGTTGAGTAATACGCCTGGGGAACCAAAGAAGGTCCACATCTGTGGGGATTTTAAGGTGACAGTGAACCCAATCCTTCACACAGTACAATATCCGCTTCCACGAATTGAGGATATTTTCGCCTCGCTATCTGGAGGTAAACGCTTCATCAAAATTGATCTAGCCCAGGCGTACTTGCAAATGGAGGTAGAAGAAGCCTCGAAACAATACCTCACGATCAACACTCATAAAGGTCTCTACCAATACAACCAGCTGGTGTTCGGGGTAGCATCGGCTCCGGCTATTTGGCAAAGGGCAATGGATCAAGTCCTGCAAGGGATTCCAGGGACCCAGTGTTATTTGGACGACATCCTGGTCACGGGCAAAAATGACAGTGATCACCTCGCCAACTTGGAGAAGGTGCTCACTAGATTAAAGGAATATGGGCTACGAGCTAATCGCCACAAGTGCGAGTTTTTCCAGAGGCAGATCTCGTATTGTGGCCACGTTATCGATGAAGAGGGGTTACATAAGTCCCCTGAAAAGATTGAAGCAGTAGTCAAGGCTCCAGCACCGGAAAATGTGTCACAACTGAGGTCGTTCCTCGGGCTGGTGAACTACTACCATAAGTTCTTACCAAATTTGTCTACAGTATTACACCCACTGAACACCCTACTGCAAACAGGGGTACCATGGAAGTGGAATGACGAACGTAAACGAGCTTTCCAGAAGTGCAAAGAATTGATCACATCAAAAGAGGTGTTGGCCCATTTCAACCCAGCACTACCAGTTCCTTTGGCATGTGATGCATCACCCTATGGTATTGGAGCGGTGCTGTCGCACAAATTCCCAGACGGGTTGGAGAGGCCAGCAGCCTTTGCGCCTCGGTCACTAACCTCAGCCGAGCGCAACTACGCCCAGATTGACAGGGAGGCCCTCAGCCTAGTATGGGGAGTAAAAAAATTCAACCACTATCTGCATGGGCAGAAGTTCACCTTGCTGACTGACCACCAACCACTTGTCTCCATCTTTAATCCAAAGAAGGGCGTTCCGGTGATGACTGCACAACGGTTACAAAGATGGTCCCTTTTTCTAGGGGCGAACCAATATGAAATAGAATATAAAGGCACGAAACAGCATGGAAACGCTGATGGGCTATCACGCCTGCCACTGCCTACGGTGGAGGAAGCAGCAGCAGTGGACCCTATCGAGATATTTTATTCGTCAATAATTGAACGATTGCCAGTAACTAACGCGGATATAGAGAAGGAGACCCGCAATGATCCGACGCTATCTTGGGTATATGATTTGACGGTGAGGGGATGGCCAACACATGGCGACTCACTGTTGCCAGCATTCTCATCCAGAAGAGAACAGCTGTCAGTATGCCAGGGGACAGTGATATGTGGATCCAGAGTGGTGATTCCACCCAAGTTAAGGGAGAGAGTGCTAAATGAGCTTCATGAAGGTCATCTGGGAGGGATGAAAATGGAAAGCCTTGCTAGGGCTTATGTGTGGTGGCCGGGAATCGATCAACAAATCGAGGACCTAACCAAGAGCTGCTCAGGATGCCAGAAGGTCCAAAATGCACCATCACATGCCCCTCTACACCCATGGGAGTGGCCCTCCTCTCCATGGCAACGGGTGCATATTGATTTTGCTGGTCCATTCATGGACTCAATGTACTTAATAGCAGTGGATGCTCACTCGAAATGGCCTGAGGTGATAAAAATGTCCTCAACCACTACAGAGAAAACGATTGCAGTCCTACGGACCATATTTGCCAGGAACGGCTTGCCAGAGCAGATTTGCTCTGATAATGGACCACAGTTTGTGTCCGAAGAGTTTCGGAAATTTATGGGAAGGAATGGGGTAAGGCATTACACATCCGCCCCATATCATCCAGCCACAAATGGATTGGCTGAGAGGTTCGTACAAACCTTTAAAAAGGCGATAAAGGCCATGTGCGACGATGAAATTCCACTACAGCATAAGGTGGACAATTTCTTATTAGCCTACAGAAATGCGACACATGCAGTTACCAACCAGACCCCGGCCATGATGTTCTTTAACCGAAGGTTGAGATCTCGTCTGGATTTGCTCAGACCAAATGTGCGAAGAAATGTTGAGGATAAACAATTCCAGCACATCAATGAGAAGCCGACAAGGAGCTTCAATGTAGGACCACCAGTCTAGGCCCGTGACTACCGAATAGAGAAATGGCAACCCGGAACGATATGCACAAGGCAGGGGCCATTAATGTACACAGTGGATGTCGGGGAGAACATTGTGAGACGCCACGTCGATCAGATCTTAGCATCACAGGAACGAGTCAACCCCATGTCTCGCGTACCTGGGGATGAACCCGACATACCGGTAGCATCTACCTCAGAACCAGTAGCAGTGGAAACCGATGAACTAACCGACGAAAAGGGGCCAGAATCGCCTCCGCACCAAGAACAAGAACCTCAGGAAAGGCGCTATCCCGAAAGGATCAGGAAGCCGCCCCAAAGACTGAATCTATAAATGGACTATTGTTGTTTAATGTGTATGTTAAAGTGTTAATTGTTATTTTAATATTATGGGTACTGCTAATCTAAAAGGGGAGGAATTGTAGTGTATGTACCTTTAAGAGAGAACTACTTTTACAGCTCCTGTATACTGTCTTATGATGCCATGAGACGGGAACTGAGTAGGTCTGATTGGACAATGTTCCTGGGAGGACTGGAGGTAGATAAACAATGGCAAACATTTAAAGATAGAATGACAAAATTGCAAAAATTGTTCATACCAATCTGGCATAAAAGGAAATCTAAAAAGGTGACTCAACCGTGGATAACAGGGGAAATTAGAGACAGCATAAAATCCAAAGATAGGGCGTATAAAATAGCCAAAAAAAGCGCCAGAGCGGAAGATTGGGAACAGTTTAAGATAGAGCAAAGGAGGGCAAAGGGCATGATCAAGAGGGGCAAAATAGCTTACGAAAACAAGCTGGCGGAAAATATAAAAACTAACTCCAAAAGCTTTTATAAATATATCAAAAGGAAAAGACTGGTGAAAACCAAAGTTGGTCCATTGCAGTCAGATACGGGGGAATATATAATGGGAAATAAGGAAATGGCAGATCAACTAAATGCATACTTTGGGTCAGTCTTTACGAAGGAAGACACAAAAAACCTCCCTGGGATATCGGGAAAAATAGGGACATTGGCAAAGGAGGAACTGACGCAAATCAATATCTCTAAGGATATGGTGTTAAGGAAGCTAAAGGGATTGAAGGTGGACAAATCCCCAGGGCCTGATAACATGCATCCTAGGGTACTGAAGGAGGTGGCCCTAGAGATAGCGGATGCACTAAGGATGATTTTTCAGAATTCATTAGACTCGGGAACAGTGCCGATGGATTGGAGGGTAGCTAACGTTACCCCACTATTCAAAAAGGGGGGTAGGGAAAAAGCAGGTAATTACAGACCTGTAAGCCTTACATCAGTTGTGGGCAAAATGCTGGAGTCCATCATTAAGGATGAAATAGCGGAGCACTTAGCAAATGGGGACAGGATAGGACAGAGTCAACATGGATTTACAAAGGGTAAATCGTGCTTGACTAATCTATTGGAATTTTTTGAGGGAGTAACTGGTAGAATAGATGGGGGAGAGCCAGTAGATGTGGTGTACCTGGACTTCCAAAAGGCCTTCGATAAGGTCCCACATAAAAGATTAGCATGGAAAATTGAGGCTCATGGGATAAAGGGAAAAGTTTTGGCGTGGATAGGGAACTGGCTGTCAGATAGAAAACAGAGAGTTGGAATAAACGGCTCATTTTCTGAATGGCAGGCAGTAACAAGTGGGGTACCACAGGGATCTGTCCTGGGCCCCCAGCTGTTCACAATTTACATTAATGACCTGGATCAGGGAGTCGGATGCAGCATTTCCAAATTTGCAGACGACACTAAACTAGGAGGGGGGGTGGGCTCAGAGGAAGAGACCAGGAAGCTCCAGAGCGATTTGGACAGACTGGGCGATTGGGCGGATAAATGGCAGATGCACTATAATGTGGACAAGTGCGAAGTTATCCACCTTGGGTGCAGGAACGGGAGGGCAAATTATTATTTAAATGGCAATAGATTGGGAGAGGGGGAAGTACAGAGAGACCTGGGTGTTCTTGTACACCAGTCACTGAAGGCGAGCATGCAGGTGCAACAGGCGGTCAAGAAGGCAAACGGTATGCTGGCCTTCATAGCAAAAGGGTTAGAATACAGGAACAGGGATACCTTGCTGCAGCTGTACAGGGCACTGGTGAGACCACACCTCGAGTACTGTGTACAGTTTTGGTCGCCTCATCTGAGGAAGGATGTTCTTGCCATGGAGGGGGTGCAGCGGCGATTCACCAGGCTGATACCAGGAATGGCGGGAATGACCTATGAGGAGAGACTATGTAGTTTAGGGATGTACACACTGGAGTTTAGAAGATTGAGAGGGGACCTCATAGAAGTGTATAAAATTCTGACAGGTCTAGACAGACTGGATGCAGAAGGAATGTTTCCCTTGGCGGGTGAGAACAGAACTAGAGGACATAATTTAAGGATAAGGGCTAAACCATTTAGGACAGAGATGAGGGGGAATTTCTTCACTCAGAGAGTGGTGAACCTGTGGAACTCATTGCCACAGAGGGCAGTGTACGCCAGCTCATTAAATATATTTAAGAGGGAATTAGATATATTTCTACGGGCAAAAGGGGTTAAGGGTTACGGAGAGAAGGCGGGGACGGGATACTGAATTAAAGGATCAGCCATGATCTCATCGAATGGCGGAGCAGGCACGAAGGGCCGAATGGCCTACTCCTGCTCCTATCTTCTATGTATCTATGTATCTATGTAGTACCGGCAGTGACCACACCTGTATATAAGCCTTGAGCATGCCTCTGTACCCCCAGTCTTGAGACTACCCTACTCCAGTAAACACCTGTTGATTGTTAAGTTACAGCATCCGTGTAGTTATTGAAAAACATCATACTCTCAGAATCACGGATCTAACACCATCCAAAGAGAACAGAAGCATTTTGGCCATCTCGGAGTTGTCGCACTCGTTGATGCCTGCTGCTTGTTCCACTTCCATGAAGTGCACTGAGGGGTCTCCCTTGTGGGTGAGTTTGTTTAGGTGGCTTACCATAGCCCTAAGCTGTTGTGTACCGTGGGGAATCACAAATTGACTTTCAAGGGGCCCCTGGTCCCCACCACCGCCGGGCGGGCCAAACTTTTGCTGCCGAGCCGGGCACATTGGCCCCGGCTCCGACCTTTCCTGCATTGGCTTGCCCCCTGCTGCCTGCTGCCAAACCGAGTCAAAACCCGGCACCACAGGTGGTGGTGGTGTGCACTCCTCCCTGCCCTCCTTACAGATTGCTTGTCCCTCCTGCTGCCCAACCGGGTCGTTCCCCGGCACCACAGGTGTCGTCTGAACAGTTTCTCCTTCTACTTCCAGGTCCACCCGGGCCGCACCCGGGCTCACTAAGCATACTATGCCTTTTGCCCTGGACAGAGCAAGTTTTAAACTGTCTGTAAGAGCCATAAAAGCTTAAGAAAATACTTTAAAATATTGGTTAAATAGCATAATACAGTTAATTTACCTGATTGACTTATTGTATTAAGAAACCCCCTATTTTCTTGCTCCAGTAGTATAGACCGAGACACCCCCTTCATTCTTGCCACAATGGTACAGTCCCTAAGCCACACATGGTATGCAGCCATTTTACAGTTTAAACTCCACGTGGCTGAAGGAGGCAGAAGTTGTGAGGTTTGGAGCAATACAGTTTTTGACCGTGTTCGTTTATACGTGTTTGCTTTGTAATTCCGTTTGTGAAGTGTTATAGTAAACAGTTTAAAAGACAAATCTACGTTTGGGAACGTTTTATTTTGACACGCGTCTACTCGTTGTTAAAAGCCCCACAGCTCAGTGGCTGCCTGTTTGGAAACTAAGAAGCGCCACTACATTAGTCAAAAACTTGCTCCCTAAGAAGGAAAGGACGGAATCGTCGGCGAACGTATACATGAATGGTCACGGAGCCAGACGACAATATAAGAAAGCGAAGGTACAGTGACTGTTACTTGCTTTGTTCATTCTATTGAGAAGCTAAATAAGAGCTGCGGGTAAAATGGCCGAGGCCTTACGGAGCCAGGAGCTCCCCCAGCCAGAAGGATTGCTGGCCAAAAGAGGGAAATAAAGCTCCCCCCAAAGGCAATGGAAGAGAAGTTACATAGAAGCATAGGTGCAAGGAAGGCTAAATTAGCTCAGATAACTGGAAGAATGAAGATAATTGATCGTCTCATGGAAGATAATGCTAATATTAAGAAAGCTGAAGACATAATGTATTACGATTTCTCCAAGCTGCATGAAGAATTTAATGTACTCAATGAAGATGTATTAGCACTTCTGTCTGAAGAAGAGGGAAACGCTGATCAGCACAACTGGTTTGATCTTAAATCAACCAGCATTAAGGACTATATCAAGGCCACAGAACAGTGGATGTTAAAGATTCGTCAAGATGCTGATACAGCAGAGAAAGATAAAGTTGACGATGAAGTCGGACCAGACGATAGCATTTCAGAGACTTCCGCCAGACCGAGCAAAAATCGAAAAGAAGGTAGCTCTGTTTCTGGACGCAGGTCAGTCGCTTCTACCACAAGCTCGTCGCGACGCATGAAAGAGGAGGTTGAACGGGCGGCGTTGATGGCGCGCACCGCATCTTTAGCGGAGAAGCAAGCTCTTGAACGGGAAGAGGCCCAACTGCAGGTCCAAGAGGCCCAACTGCAGGCCCAAGTGCAGGCCCAACAGGCCCAACTGCAGGCCCAACAGGCCCAGGTGCAGGCAAAGAAAGAACAGCTGGAGATAAAAACAGCTATCGCGGTCTCAGACGCCAGGTTGAGTGCGTATGAAGATTATGAAGGCTCACGGGACGGCGGGAGCGAATACTGCCAGTCAATGTTGTCACATAGAGTTGGATCCAGGGCACCTTCAAGAGTTACAAGAGAGTCCGAAGGCAATCCCCTGGCATTACAGCGTGGAAGAGTGGCCTCTCCACTAACAGGAGCACGTGATGCTACCCCAGACGTCAGACGGTCTAGACTAGACCCTGCTGATGACCACCAGAGGCCTGAAGACACAGGGAGAAGCCTATACCGAGTGATGCAACGTCAGAGCAAAATTACAGAGATGCTTGTAAAACAACAGAATCTGTTTCGACTCCCTCAAAGAGACATACCAGTGTTCCAAGGCGACCCACTCAAGTATAAGCCCTTCATCAGATCCTTTGAACAAGCCATTGACTCCAAAACAGAGAGCAGCAGTGATAAGTTGTACTACCTGGGACAGTACATCAGTGGTAAACCACAAGACCTGGTCAGAAGCTGTGAACACATGAGACCGGACCGGGGATACATCGAAGCCAGGAAGTTGCCGCAGGAGCACTATGGTAACGAGCTGAAGATAGCCACCGCATATATTGAAAAGGCTACCAAGTGGCCACAGATCAGATCGGAGGACGGAGAGGCATTGAACGCATATGTTCTTTTCCTCATAGGATGTCGCAACACCATGGAGGATGTTGAATTCATGGAAGAGATGGACAATCCTACGACTATGAGAATCATCATCTCTAAGCTTCCTTACAGGATGAGAGAACAATGGAGAAGAACAGCCTTTGAGATAATGGAGAGACGGAAAAGTAGAGCCAGGTTTGCAGACTTAGTGAATTTCATAGACAAACAGGCTAAAATTGCTAGGGACCCATTGTTTGGAAACATCCAGGACGCCAGCCCGACCACCGATGGAAGAGTGAAAGCCAAGCCCGTTGAATCAAAGACTCTCAGGAAAGGTGGTTCCAGGGGAAGCAGCTTTGCAACTATTGTCACTCAGGCCGAGGAAGAAAGGCCCCAGAACTCATCTCCCAAAAAGAGCAGCACAGTGACGCCTGCTAATGCCTTTCAGAAGCCATGCTTATTCTGCCAGAAGAATCATACATTGGATTTCTGCAACGACATCAAAGCACGGCCACATAAGGACAGAATCGAATTCCTGAAGTACAACGGCCTGTGTTTTGGATGTCTCTCTCAGGGGCACCTGAGTAGAAACTGTAAGCAAAGAACAACATGCAGAGAGTGCACTCAGAAACATCCCAGTCTGCTGCATATCCATAAAGAAGAACAAGTCTCTAAGAAGAGTGAAGAAAACAATACCGACGAGAAGGTTGTTTCAAGTGCTCTGGTGTCGCTAGAACCAGAGACTTGTGGACTCACTGGGGCCGGTGACAGTGATTGTATTCTTGCCATCGTACCAGTAAAGATCAAGTCTAAGAGGAGCGAGAAGCTTGTGGAGACTTACGCCTTCATGGATCCAGGTAGTTCAGCAACGTTCTGCACAGAATCACTCATGCGACAGCTGAACGTTAGAGGCAGAAGAACAGAAATCCTATTACGCACCATGGGTCATGAGAAGTCAATGCAAAGTTATATCCTGTCAGACTTAGAAGTGTGTGGACTTGAAGAGAAGGACTTCATAGACCTGCCTAATGTTTTCACACACAGGGAGATTCCTGTTAGAATAGGGAACTTAGCCCTGTAGAAGGATGTGGATAGATGGCCTTACCTAGAAAAGGTGCGTCTCCCATACATTGAAGCAGAAATTGGCCTATTAATTGGAACCAATGCCTACAAAACTATGGAGCCATGGCAGGTGATAAACAGCAAGGATGACGGACCCTACGCCGTCAGGACAGCCCTTGGATGGGTAGTCAATGGACCGGTAAGGAGAGATGATGGCAACAAGTCGAACAAGGAGGAACGACAAAATGTCACAGTTAATCGCATCTCTATCGCAAGCATTGAAGAGCTGTTGATACAACAGTTCAACGCAGACTTTTCAGAACGCAGCTGTGAGGAAAAGACAGAAATGTCACAAGAAGACCATCAGTTCATGGATTTGATGACAAGGTCTACACAGTTCATTGATGGCCACTATCACATTGGTTTGCCACTGAGAAGACAGACCGCGAAGATGCCGAACAATCGCTGCATAGCAGAGCAACGCGCCATCAGTCTAAAGAGAAAGCTGAACAAGAACCCCGACTTTCACGAAGACTACAAAGACTTCATGAGAAACATCATAGCGAAAGGCTATGCTGTAAAAGTGCCCGAGGAACAGTTGAACAGAGACAATGGAAGGGTCTGGTACATTCCTCATCACGGTGTGTATCACCCAAAGAAGAAAAAGATCCGTGTAGTGTTTGACTGCGCCGCCTCATTCAGAGGAACTTCACTGAACGACCAGCTGCTTCAAGGTCCTGATCTTACTAATACCCTCATTGGCGTCTTGACTAGGTTTAGACAAGAGCTCGTTGCCATGATGGCAGACATAGAATCAATGTTCTACCAAGTCAGAATCCCTGATGAAGATGCTGATCTCCTGCGTTTCCTTTGGTGGCCAGATGGCAACGTTAGTCAAGCGATGGTGGAATGTAGAATGGCCGTACACTTGTTCGGAGGCACATCATCTCCCAGCTGTGCAAGCTACGCTCTCAGAAAAACTGCAGAAGATGGCAAAGGCAAAGCACCATCAGAGGCTGTGGAGACAATCTTCAGAAACTTTTATGTCGATGACTGTCTGAAGTCCGTGTCAACAGAAGACGATGCCATCGCACTGTCAAGAGACCTTAGAACTCTGTGTTCGAATGGAGGATTCCATCTGACTAAGTGGATAAGCAACAGCAGAGCAGTTCTAGCTTCTATCCCAGAAAAGGAAAGAGCCACTGAAGTCAAAGATCTGGACCTGAGCCACGATGTCCTTCCTATCGAGAGAGCTCTTGGTGTACAATGGTGCATTGAGTCAGACACGTTCAACTTCAGGATAATGGTGAACGAAAGACCATCCACAAGATGAGGGATTCTCTCCGTGGTCAGTTCCATCTACGACCCTCTTGGATTCCTGGCACCACTCATTCTGCCGGTGAAGCTGATGCTACGAGAGCTGTGTAGAGACAAGAGAGGATGGGATGAAGATATCCCAGAAGGTCGAGCTCAGAGATGGCACAGATGGTTGACAGATTTGCAACAACTTTCTAGCTTCAACGTCAGTAGATGCATCAAGCCCGTGAGTTTTGGAGTTACAAAGACGGCTCAACTACATCATTTCTCGGACGCCAGTGAGGACGGCTATGGCACGGCTACTTACCTCTTGCTGACAAATCAACAGGGCCAGAAACATTGTGCCTTCCTCATGGGGAAATCCAGGGTGGCTCCGCTGAAGCAGGTCACCATCCCGAGACTGGAGTTGACCGCAGCGGTTGTTGCAGTTAAGGTTGACCAGACGATGCAGAAAGAGTTACAGCTCCCACTAGAAGAATCTGTCTTCTGGACGGATAGCACGACGGTGCTGAAGTATATAGAGAATGAGAAGATACGCTTCAAGACCTTCGTAGCAAACAGAATCTCATCCATTAGAGAAGCTACACAACCATCTCAATGGAGGTATGTAAACACCTCATTAAACCCAGCAGATCAAGCCTCACGAGGATTGAAGGCTGAAAACTTCATGAGGAGTGAAACTTGGATACAAGGCCCAAGTTATCTGCTGGAAACAGAGAGATCATGGCCAGAAAGACCAGATAGGCCAAGTCAGATTGCTGAAGACGACGTCGAAGTCAAGAGATCAGTCACAGTAAATCTCATAACTACGAAAGAGAACTTTGACACAGTGAACAAGCTTGTTAACCATTCCTCAGGATGGCACCAGTTGAGGAAAGCAGTTGCATGGTTTCTAAGGTTGAAAGAGTTGCTGCTACACCTGAGCGGTAAGAGAAAAGAGTACCGAGCCACTATCAGTCAGTCTGAAAGTAACCCCGATAAGCAGAGAATGCTTCTACAGCAGTATATGCATCAGCACAAGACCACATTGAGCAAGAATTCATTGACCGTGGAGGATTTGGCGAAGGCTGAGATGGAGATAGTTTGCTTCAGTCAAAGACAAAGATACCCAGAAGAAATCGAAGCTTTACAGCGAAATACTCCAATCAAGAAAGGTAGTCATATCTACAAGCTGGACCCTACACTGCAAGATGGAGTACTGAGGGTGGGAGGGACACTAAACAAATCTGCTATGCCAGAGGAGGCCAAGCATCCTGCTATCCTTTCTAAGGACCTCCGGGTTGCTACTCTCATTCTTCAGCATATACACCAGAGTATTGGACACAGTGGGAGGAATCACGTGCTTGCGAAGCTAAGACAAAGATACTGGATTCCAGGAGCTAATTCTGTAATAAGAAAAATACTCTCTGAATGCATTGTTTGCAGACGGTTACACGCTAGAGCTGGGGAGCAGAAAATGGCAGACCTGCCTGAAGACCGTTTGTTACCAGACAAGCCCCCATTTACAAACGTAGGGGTGGACTATTTCGGGCCTTTCGAGGTAAAGCGAGGACGGAGCCTTGTCAAGAGATATGGTGTGCTTTTCACTTGTTTGACCATCAGAGCAGTTCATATTGAGGTGGCACACACGCTTGACACTGATTCCTGTATTAACGCCTTGCGGCGCTTTGTCTGTAGAAGAGGTCAGGTGTCCATTATGCGTTCTGATAATGGCACTAATTTCATCGGAGCGGAGAGAGAACTACGGGAAGCTATTGAAGGTTGGAATCGGCTTAAAATACAGGAAGCCATGATGCAAACAGGAATTAAGTGGATCTTCAATCCTCCGGCTGCATCCCACCACGGAGGTGTCTGGGAAAGACAGATACGCACCGTAAGAAAACTACTCAGTTCTGTACTGAAGCAGCAAGCGCTCGACGACGAGGGACTCCAAACCGTTCTGTGCGAGGTCGAAGCCATCATTAATGACCGACCGATAACTAAGACATCAGATGATCCCAATGACCTCGAAGCCCTGACTCCGAACCACCTGTTGTTGTTGAAAACACAGCCAGCCATGCCCCCAGGAGTCTTCAAAAAGGAAGATCTGTATGCCCGTCGGAAGTGGAGGCATGTTCAGTATATGTCAGACCTTTTCTGGACCAGATGGACAAGAGAATACTTACCTCTGCTACAGGAGCGTCAAAAATGGTCCAAAATAAAGAGGAACTTCATTGTCGGAGACATTGTCTTAATCGTGGATGATTCAGCCCCTAGAAATTCTTGGTTGATGGGAAAAATAATTAAGACCATGCCAGACTCCAGAGGCGTCGTTCGTCACGTTTGTTTGCAAACCAAGACCAGTACCCTGGAAAGACCGATCACAAAGCTCTGCCTGCTACAAGAAGCAGCGTGAAAAGTTCCTGAACGAAAAAAGTGGACACTTATATTGTAAATATGTTGAACTCATTAGTTTATGACTCTTAATGTTTGAGTAATTGATACGCTTCATGTGCCTAGTCAATTAGGGGCCGGAATGTAAGAGCCATAAAAGCTTAAGAAAATACTTTAAAATATTGGTTAAATAGCATAATACAGTTAATTTACCTGATTGACTTATTGTATTAAGAAACCCCCTATTTTCTTGCTCCAGTAGTATAGTCCGAGACACCCCCTTCATTCTTGCCACAATGGTACAGTCCCTAAGCCACACATGGTATGCAGCCATTTTACAGTTTAAACTCCACGTGGCTGAAGGAGGCAGAAGTTGTGAGGTTTGGAGCAATACAGTTTTTGACCGTGTTCGTTTATACGTGTTTGCTTTGTAATTCCGTTTGTGAAGTGTTATAGTAAACAGTTTAAAAGACAAAGCTACGTTTGGGAACGTTTTATTTCGACACGCGTCTACTCGTTGTTAAAAGCCCCACAGCTCAGTGGCTGCCTGTTTGGAAACTAAGAAGCGCCACTACACTGTCGATCTACTTTTGGCAGGGGCCGTGATCTCCCGTTTTAAAATCCCTAGTGCTTGCTACCTTATAAGCTGCCTGTACGTCTCTTAACCTCTCTTCCTGTTCTTTTATTTGCCTGGTAAGGCGGGCGTTCTCTTCTCGTAACACTAGTTCATTACTTTTGGCTTCGGTGACCTGACACCAAAAGTATTCCTGTTTGTTCCTATGTTTCTCCACTATCTGCATCTTTTCCTGGTTTTGGGCGTTTAATTCTGCTAACAATCTTTCCCCTGCTAGAGCCCTTGCTTGAGACAGCTGAGCTGATTCCCGCAGCTCTTCTGTCAGTGCCTCAATGCGCTTATCTAAAAGCTGGATCTGTCAGTGGGAGCAGACCAACCAGATGGCTTTCTCCACAGACTTTTTATGATCCTTGCTCTCAGTCCATTTGGCTGCAGTGTCTATCGGACGCTCAGCGCACAACAGACTGAGCACCTATTTCTTTGTTATATTTACTTTCTCGAACACGTAAGAGGAAATCCTCTCTTCTATCTTCGTTCTTTCCTCAAAAATAGTGTCTACTGCATCACATCCCTTTTGCCAAGCTCCTGCCATGGTCGCCATTATGTAAGGGGTGGTGTGTGTGGTCAGCTTTGCCTCTGACTCCTGAGCTGTAATGTCCGTGTGTAATTGAGACACAGACTGCAGAAATTGGTTATAACAGGTGTTTACTGAATGGAGACAAAACTGGAACTACTATACAAAGTTACTACACAGGCTTATATACAGGGGTGGTCACTACTGGTACTGCAGTATACAGGGGCTGCAGAATATAGTTCCTTCTTCAAGGTACATACACTACAATTCCTCCCCTTTTAGCTAAACAGTACATAACATTCGATTAATAATTAAATAACATATTTACAATTACAGTTGCTATATATATTAGCAGAAGTTAATCAATTATAAATTCAGTCTTTGAGGAGGCTTCCTGATTCTGTCCGGATAACGCCTCTTTGGGGTATCAGGTTCTTCTGGCAAAGTTGATTCGGGATCAACGTCGTTGTTTGGTTCGTCTGCTTCCAATATCACCGATTCTGAGGTAGATGCAATTGGTACTTCGGTTTCATCACCAGGCGTATAGGATCGTGGTGTAGATTTGACGTTTTCCAGTGACTCTAGAATCTGGTCAGCATGGCGTCTTACAATGCTCTCTCCAACGTCCACGGTATACATTAGAGGTCCTTGCCGTGTGCAGATCGTTCCTGGCTGCCATTTCTCTGTGCGGTAGTCCCGGGCCAAAACTGGTTGACCTATCTTGAAACTCCTGGTTGGCCATTCATTCATATTCTGAAACTGCCTGTTCTCCACATCTCTTCTGATGTTTGGCTTAACCAAATCCAAGCGGCATCTTAGTCTTCGATTGAAGAACACCATGGCTGGAGTTTGGTTGGTAACCGCATGTGTCGCATTCCGGTAGGCAAACAAGAAGTTATCCACCTTGTGTTGTAGGGGTATGTCTTCATTACACATTGCCTTGATAGCCTTCTTGAATGTTGGAACGAACCTCTCAGCCAATCCATTGGTGGCTGGATGATATAGGGTGGATGTGTAATGCTTAACACCATTGTTCTTTAAGAACCTCCGGAACTCTTCAGACACAAACTGTGGTCCATTGTCGGAGCAAATCTGTTCAGGCAGCCCATTTCTGGTGAATATGGTTCGTAAGACTGTGATAGTTTTTTCTGTGGTGGTTGAGGACATTTTTATTACCTCTGGCCACTTTGAATGTGCATCCACCGCAATTAAAAACATCGAGTCCATAAATGGACCAGCAAAATCAATGTGTACCCTTTGCCATGGAGATGAGGGCCACTCCCATGGATGTAGAGGGGCTTGTGGTGGGGCGTTTTGGACCTTCTGGCATCCTGTACAGCTCTTGGTCATCTCTTCGATTTCTCTATCGATTCCCGGCCACCACACAAACGCTCTGGCTAAGTTCTTCATTTTTACCCCTCCCAGATGACCCTCATGAAGCTCATTGAGCACTCTATCCTTCAATTTGGGTGGAATTACTACTCTGGATCCACACATCAAGGTTCCTCGGCACACTGACAGCTGTTCTCGGCGAGAATGCTGGCAACAGTGGTTCGCCATGTGCTGGCCATCCCTTCACCGTTAAATCATAGACCCTGGAGAGTGTCGGGTCATTTCGTGTTTCCTTTTCTATGTTTGCATTCATCACAGGTAGACATTCGACTATGGTCGAGTGGAATATCTCCACAGGATCCACTGCAGGTGCTCCTTCCACCGTCGGCAACGGTAGGCGCGACAATCCATCAGCATTCCCATGCTGTTTAGTTCCTTTGTACTCGATGTCATATTGGAGTGCCCCTAGGAAAAGGGACCATCTCTGTAGCCGTTGTGCTGTCATTATCGGGACGCCCTTCTTAGGGTTGAAAATGGAGACAAGAGGTTGATGATCAGTTAGTAGAGTAAATTTCTGTCCGTGCAGGTAGTGATTGAACTTCTTCACCCCCCACACCAGGCTGAGGGCCTCTCTGTCAATCTGGGCGTAGTTACGCTCAGCTGCAGTTAACGAGCATGACACAAAAGCTATCGGCCTCTCTGAACCATCAAGGGATTTATGTGACAGTACCGCTCCAACGCCGTAGGGAGACGCATCACACCCCAGTCTTATCGGTAGTGATGGGTTGTAGTGAGCCAATACTTCTCTTGAAGTGATCAGGCCTTTACACTTCTGAAAGGCCCGCTTACATTCATCGCTCCATTTCCATGCTACTCCAGTTTGTAGCAGGGCGTTCAGTGGGTGCAGAATTGTGGACAAATTCGGCAAAAACTTATGGTAGTAATTCACCAATCCGAGGAATGACCTCAGTTGCGACACATTTTCAGGCGCTGGAGCCTTAACTACTGCTTCAATTTTGTCAGGGGACTTATGTAACCCCTCTTCATCAATCACGTGGCCACAATACGATATTTGTTTCTTAAAAAACTCACACTTGGGGCGATTGGCTCGTAGCCCATGTTCTCTTAGTCTAGTGAGCACCTGCTCTAGGTTGGCAAGGTGTTCACTGTCATTTTCACCTGTCACTAGGATGTCGTCCAAGTAACACTGAGTCCCCGGAATCCCTTGCAGGACTTGTTCCATCGCTCTTTGCCATATAGCTGGAGCTGATGCTACTCCGAATACCAGTCGATTATACTGGTAAAGACCTTTGTGAGTGTTTATCGTGAGATATTTCCTAGAGGATTCTTCAACCTCCATCTGCAAATATGCTTGTGCTAGGTCAATTTTTGTAAAACGTTTCCCTCCAGATAGTGAGGCGAAAATATCTTCTATCCTCGGAAGAGGATACTGTACTGTGTGAAGGACTGGGTTCACTGTCACCTTGAAGTCCCCACAGATGCGAACCTTCCTTGGCTCCTCAGACTTATTGTTTAACGTTTTCTTCATGACAGAAATGATGGGTGTCGCCCACTCGCTCCAGTCTACCTTAGATAACACGCCTGCATTCTCCAGATTCTCCAGCTCTGCCTCGACGGCTGGGCGAATTGCATACGGTACCGGTCTTGCTTTGAAAAACTTGGGAATTGCATTCTCTTCTATTTTTATCGAGGCGGTTATGCCTTTAAGAGTTCCCAGTCCTTGTTGAAATACCTCTTTAGCGTTAGCTAAGATTTTTGACAATCGCCCAGGTGTGACGTCGTCATCCTTTTTACCAGCCACAGTCAGTGCCTGAATGGAGTGCCAGTCTAAACTTATCTTTCTGATCCATTCACGTCCCAATAATGGTGGTCCACCATCTTGCAGTATGTACAGATACAATTTCTGTATTTCCTTGCCGTTGTATTCGACGGGCACCCTTATTTTCACTCTGGGGTATACTTTCTGCCCCGTATATGTCTTCAAGACAATGGATGTGTCTTTCAAGGGTATGTGTGAGAATAGCCGCTCGTAGTCTCGTCGATTCATGACGGTCAGGGCTGATCCTGTATCCAATTCCATTTTGACTTGGGACCCTGCTATCGTGAGGGTGACCCAAATGGTTCGGTGATCCTCTTTTGCGATTACGTTGTGAAGTTTGAAACAGCTTAGTCTCTTGTTCCCGGATTCACTATCGCTCTTCTGGTCTTCGGAACTACTGTCCGTCATCTTTTGTACTTTCCTGTACTGTTCCTTAGTAGTCTTTTTGTTGTCGTTAGTCTTCTTCCCGGACCTGCAAACTCGTGCAATGTGTCCCATCTTTCCGCATTGCCTGCATGTTTTGTCCTTGGACCAGCAGTCCTTCTGGTCATGGGTTGTTCTGCCGCAGCGATAACATTTTTCAAATCCCCGTGTCATTTCATGGGTGCCGTATTCCTGTGGCTTTTGCTGTATTTCTGCAGCTCCCCTTGCTGCTGCTTCGTACGATACTGCCACGCTGAAAGCCTTATCTAGCATCAGCTCTTTCTCTGAGAGTAACCTCTTCTGGGTTCCTTCACTCAGGAGTCCACAGACAAATTTGTCCCGTAGGGTATCTGCCAGTCCTGCTCCGAACTGGCAGTGCTTTGATAGCTTGCGTAGTTCCGTAAGGTAATCAGCATTGCTCTCATCTTTATGCTGATTTCTCTTGTGGAATTTAAATCTTTCTGCTATCAGCAGCGGTGTAGGATTTAGGTGTTCCTGTAGGATATCAACAATTTCGTTAAAACTCTTCGCCATCGGTTTGACTGGAGTGATCAGGTTCCGCAATAGGCCGTACGTTCTTGCGCCCATTAAGTTTAGTAGTACCGATGCCTTTTTCTCATCGGCTACTTCATTTGCCTTGCAATATACTTCGACTCTTTCCACATACGTGGTCCAGTCTTCTATTGCATTATCGAAGGCAGTGATATTGCCAGTCTTCGGCATCTTGGAGATCTAAGATGGCGCCTCCTGTGCTTTGCCTTCTTCCCCGATTGAACAAAATGGCGCCTCCCGCGCTTTGCCTTCTTTCCCGCTGGATTAAGATGGCGCCTCCCGCGCTTTCTGCCTTTTCCGCTGCTGCCAGCGCTGTTGCTGGCGTTTTTATGCCTTGATGGCGACGCCCTATGGTCTTCGCGCGCTCCCCCCCGCGCTGCTGCCAACGCCGGTCTCTGCGGTCCCCGTGGCAAACTGCAGCTCCTCGTGGCTTTCTGCGCTTCTAATTTCTTTTTCTTTTCTTTTAATTACTGTTCCCGTCGTCAGAGCAGACCCTATGGGACACTTCCCTCCCTCTTCTCGGGTCTGTACGCTGCCTGGCTTCATAGCACCGGCCGCGCCCTGTGTGCTCCACCCTCTCTCTCTCTCTCTCTCCTCTTCCCGACGACGCTGCTCGGCCCTGTTGAAAAGCCACCCGATCGAGCTCTAGCCCGCCGCAGCCCAGGAAGGATCCGTGTACTACCTGCCACCAGCCCGATTAGCTGGAACACCATAGATTGGATAACCAAGCCCAGCTCTCGACAGCCTCTCCTGCAAATCTTCGAATTCGATGAATCAGAGGGCGGTTGCCCACGGTCGACGCCCGTTTCTTCTGTTTGTTTTTTTTTTCTTTTTGGATTTCTTCCTTTTGGCTTCGACCTCTAATAACTTCGCTTCAGGGGTGGATCCCCGTGAGGTGGTGCAGAACTGTATGTAAGTTCGGATCTGTTCGTTGCCAATGTAATGTCCGTGTGTAATTGAGACACGGACTGCAGAAGTTGGTTATAACAGGTGTTTACTGAATGGAGACAAAACTGGAACTACTATACAAAGTTACTACACAGGCTTATATACAGGGGTGGTCACTATTGGTACTGCAGTATACAGGGGCTGCAGAATATAGTTCCTTCTTCAAGGTACATACACTACATGAGCGGTTCGAATCGCTCCCACTCCCTTGGTTCTAGACTTTTGACTTATTTAGGGGTTGTAATGAAATTGCAGCAGACAACTGAATTTGATACAAGAACTTTGTTTTTTATTTGAGAAGGAAAAATACAATACAATAATCTTAACACTCTAATAAAAGTGGGAAACACTTCGACATACACGAGGGAAAAATTACAGTAGACAAATACCTCACCCCTCCCAATCCCACCTTACTAGCTAAGTTGGACTCGAAAGGACCAGGGATAATGCTCACCAAATGCAGGAATAGTTTGTAGAGTGGCAAAACTTGCAGATCTTCGGTTTCTTCCGAGTTGGCTTCTTGTTGGTCGCGATGGCCCAGTATTACCTGGTTGGCTTCTGGTAATATTTGGTTGTTGGTTTCGTGGGGCCCTTGGTGCCGCGAGGTGTCCGATGATGTGTTACTTCTTCTTCTTCGAGAGAGAACTGCTTCTGAAACCGCCGAGTTTGGATGGTGTTTTAAACTTGAACGATGGGTCTCTCCATTCTTCTCGAATTGGTTGAACTGTTTCTGTTGAACTCCTTCTGCTGAACTGTACTTATCGAACTGTTCGAACCCATCGAACTCATCGAACTGATTTCTTGTGGAGACAGGTCTTTAGTTTATACTAATTGAGGCCTGCTTATCTGCCCGCCAAATCAGTCTCGGTTCATTGTTAATTTTTGGCGGGCTTATTTGCATTGATTGGTCCCATTTATTTAACTGGTTTCGGGATTGCTTCGAAATTGGTTTAAGTGTGTGAAGTGGTTTTGGATGTCTCTCTGAGTGGTTAAACTGTTGTTCGGTTGTCTTCTAATCTTAGATTTCCTGTAAGGCCTTGAAATCCTGTGCAGGTTGGCTGGATGATTTGTTTTATGCATGTTTTTAATGGGTCTTGGATCTTAGGTGAGGCTGGATTTTCATTGATTCATTGACTCAGCCCGAGTTTCATTTACTGTTTCTCCCAGACAGTTTGGCTACCTCGAATATCCAAAACTGTTCCTTTGCAGAGGTCGATCCCACAATCCTGTCCCAGCCTTTTCTACAAGCCCGTACTTGCCCTTTTAAAATGCCAAGTCTGTGTTTAATCTTTGAATCCTCCTGCTAGGCCCAACCATGCATTTTATCTTCCAGGTTTCTTTTGCAATGGTCCAAAATTGTTTTTAACAGGGTCATCATTCCGTTTTGGGGTTCTGCTAAATTTTGCGAATCTTACGTGGTAATGCCATTGAATGTCAAGGGGAGATGGTCAGACTCTCGCTTGTTGGAGATAGTCATTGCCTGGCACTTCTGTGGCACGAATGTTACCTGCCACTTATCAGCCCAAACCTGAATGTCGTCCAGGTCATGTTGCATGCGGGCATGGACTGCTTCATTATCTGTGGAGTTCTGAATGGCGCTGAACATCCCCATTTCTGGCCTTATGTTGGAGGGAAGGTCATTGATGAAGCAGCTGAAGATGGGCCTAGGACTCTGCCCTGAGGAACTCCTGCAGCGATGTCCTGGGGCTGTGATGATTGACCTTCAACCACCACAACCGTCTTCCTTTGTGCTAGGTATTAATAATAATAATAATAATAATTCAACTTTTATTGTCATTGTACAATGCACAAGTACATGAACAACGAAATGTGATCTTGCAAGCTCCCATGAGTCCCGTACAAATAACATACTCTAGCCAGTGGAGCGTTTTCCCCCTGATTCCCGGTGACTTCAGTTTTACTAGGGCTCCTTGATGCCAGACTCGGTCAAATGCTGCCTTGATGTCAAGGGCAGTCACTCTCACCTCACCTCTGAAATTCAGCTCCATTGTCCATGTTTGGACCAAGGCTGTAATGAAGCCGGGAGCTGATTGGTCTTGGCGGAGCCCAAACTGGGCATCAGTGAGCAGGTTATTGGTGAGTAAGTGCCGCTTGATAGCACTGTCGATGACACCTTCCATCACTTTGCTGGTGATTGAGAGTAGACTGATGGGGCAGTAATTGGCCGGATTGGATTTGTCCTGCTTTTTGTGGACAGGGCATATCTGGGCAGTTTTCCACATTGTCGGATAGATGCCAGTGTTGTCGCTGTACTGGAATAGCTTGGTTGTAGTCACTGTTGTAGTGTTAAAGAAAGAAAGACTTGCATTTATACAGCACCTTTCATGACCACCAGATGTCCCAAAGCACTTTACTGCCAATGAAGTACTTTTGGAGTGGAGTCACTGTTGCAATGTGAGAAACGCGGCAGCCAATTTGCGCACAGCAAGCTCCCACAAGCAGCAATGTGATAATGATCAAATAATCTGGTTTTGTGATGTTGATTGAGGGATAAATATTGGCCCAGACACCGGGGATAACACCCCTGCTCTTCTTCGAAATAATGCCATGGGATCTTTTATGTCCACCCGAGAGAGCAGACTCAATTTAACGTCTCATCCAAAAGATGGCACCTCCAATAGTGCAGCACTCCCTCGGAGTGTCAGCCTAGATTATGTGCTCAAGTCCTTGGAGTGGGACTTGAACTCACAACCTTCTGACCCAGAGGCGAGTGTGCTACCCACTGAGCCACAGCTGACACAGACGCTGTTGTAGTCGGTGCTGTAATGCCGTAGTCGGTGCTGTATTGCCGTAGTCGGTGCTGTAATGCCGTAGTCGGTGCTGTAATGCCGTAGTCGGTGCTGTAATGCTGTAGTCGGTGCTGTAATGCAGTAGTCGGTGCTGTAATGCTGCAGTCAGTGATGTAATGCCGCAGTCGGTGCTGTATTGCCGCAGTCGGTGCTGTATTGCCGCAGTCGGTGCTGTATTGCCGCAGTCGGTGCTGTAATGCCGCAGTCGGTGCTGTAATGCCGCAGTCGGCGCTGTATTGCTGCAGTCGGTGCTGTAATGCCGCAGTCGGCGCGGTGTTGCCGTAGTCGGCGCGGTGTTGCCGTAGTCGGCGCGGCATTGCTGTAGTCGGTGCGGTATTGTTGTAGTCAGTGCTGTAATGCAGTTTTTCAAGGAGGCTTTGAGGGAGTCCTTGAAGCTTTTCCTCTGCCCACCTGGAGCTCTCTTGCCGTATCGGAGCTCTGAGTAGAGCGCTTGTTTTGGGAGTCTCGTATCGGGCATGCGGACGATGGCCCGCCCATCGGAGCTGATCGAGCGTGGTCAAAGCTTCAATGCTGGAAATGTTGGCCTGAGCAAGAACACTGACGTTGGTGTGTCTATCCTGCCAATGGATTTGCAGGATCTTGCGGAGGCAGCGTTGGTGGTACCTCTCCAGTGCTTTGAGGTGCCTGCTGTACATGGTCCATGTCTCTGAGGCATACAGCAGGGCGGGTATCACTACTGCTCTGTAGACCATGAGCTTAGTGCCGGGTTTGAGGTCCTGGTCTTCAAACATTCTCTTCCTCAGGCGACCGAAGGCTGCACCGGCACACTGAAGGCGGTGTTGGACTACGTCATCCTTGGTTCCAAGGGACTGCCTAAGAAGAATGCTTTAACATGTTGAACCTTGCACAGATTTTGTCCAAATTGTGTTTTTTTGCCTTTTAACAAATGTGACTAATTGAAACTTCATTTGTTCCTGTTCCATTTAAAAAAACTTGTGTTTTACACAGTTGACACAGACCTGTTGCTGTGTGGTTCATATTTTCTCGTGTGGTTCAGTACAAGTGGTAAAAAAGAACCCCGTCTTTTTGAACTCTCCCTGCATTAATTAATGTTAAATTTGTGTGCAAAGGATTTTAGGGGTTGTACTCAAGTACTCTTATATAAATGCTGCATGGATCTTATACTTTGTATGGTTGATGATTTTAATCCTCTTAAATTTATGGCTTGTCCCATTTAGTCAACTGATGTTCTGTCCAAATCGGTGGGATGCTGGTCCAACCTACTGACTAAATCGAAGTTAATGCCATTAAAATCAACACTGCTGAGCACCACCAATATTTAACACAATGTGGGTGAAACTCTCTTTTCCCCCTTCCTGACGCAGCACATCCCACTGCTGTTGAAGTTTTGATTCGCTTCTTGATGTGCCTTTGTCAAATTGATGCTCGCCAGTTGAACGTAAGATCTGATTAGAATGATAATGGCCTTTAAGTGAGCTCTGTAGTTCAGTGAGGGGTTAGACGTGATGCTGAGTAGTGTGGAATGTGATGCAGACATAACACAGCTGAGAAGGACATGGCTCCAACAGCCAATCCTAGTAAACCTTCAGGTGGGGCCAGGCTCCTTTTCATTATTCTGTTCTTGAGCTTCATTAAACGCTCAATGAAGTTGAGTAAGAATTCAAAATAGGTACTGTGATGAAATATGCCATTCATCAGGCACGCTGTATTCTCTGTGTTTGACTGTGCCTGTGACTGTGACAAGCAGGGGAGTTTAGTTTCAGTTCCACTTCCTTACCTGTATTGTATTGTGTGTAGGGCTCCGCCCATACCTGGCCCCTACTTAAGCAGGCCCCAGCGTGTCTCACAGGCAGTACAGCAGATCTCTGGATGAGAGGCACTTCTCCACTGTGTATTACTTTCTGAGTTAATAAAAGCCTTGCTTTGCTCCGTTAACGTTGGGTCTTGGATTCATTGAGGCACATCAATTTTATTAACTCAACTTTCAACGCAATGGATCAACTCTTGAAACCCGAACGTTTGGATTTGGACCCGCATGCTTCGGACGCATCGGCATGATTCGGACACTGGTTTAAGTGTATGGAATTCTTCCTGGACAATTCCGCAGCCATCACAGACGCTACGGACGCTGAGAGTATGAAACTTGGAATCCTGCGGAATTGGGTAAGCCACCGGGTTTACCCCCTCATCCAAGACGCCGACACGTACCCGGCTGCCTGCGACATCCTAAAGGCACATTACCAGCAGCCTACGAACGAGGTGTACGCTAGACATCTGCTCGCGACTCGCACACAGCGACCTGGGGAATCGCTGGATGAGTTCCTAGTCACCCTGAAAACGCTTGGCAAAGACTGCAAGTGCCAAGATGTAAATGCTGCAGTGTACACTGACGAGCTTGTTCGTGATGCCTTTATCACAGGCCTCAGCTCCACTTACATCCGGCAGAGACTACTGGAAAAAACGGGATTGGACCTGAAACAGGCTGTGGACACAGCGCGATCCCTGGATGTGGCCCAGAGAAACTCGGACGCCTACTCTTCAGCCCACGCTGCCACGTGTGCACCAAGGGCGCCGCCATCTTGGAAGGCATCTTCCCCGCCCGGCAGCCCGACACCGTTGGGGCCCCGCTCTCCCCCCAGAAGCCCTACGACAGCCGCGACGCGTCGGGGCCCCAACTGCTACTTCTGCGGGCAGCCGAAGCACACCAGAAACCTGTGCCCGGCGAAAGGCACCACCTGCTTTAAGTGCGGTAAGAAGGGGCACTTCGGGAAGGTGTGCAGAGGGAACCCCGCCGGAAAACCCGCCTGCGCCGTGGGAGCGGCCATCTTGGACGCCATCTTGCCCGACCTCGTGGGGTCCGCCATCTTGTGAGCAGACAGCGTGGACGCCATCTTGTCTCGATCAGGGCCCTACAGTGGCATCGGTCACAGTGGACCAGACCAGATCGCACCTGCTATCCAAATCAATGGTGGACATCGAGGTAAACGGGTGCGGGGTTAAATGTTTAATTGACAGTGGAAGCACGGAGAGTTTTATTCACCCTGGACTAGTACAACAACTCTCTCTAACGGTGGTCCCTGCTCGGGGCACCATCTCTATGGCTGATAAAACCCAGACATCGACCATTATGGGTTACTGCGCGGTACAATTGTCCGTTAACGGAACTGTATACGATAATTTTAAATTACTAATCATGAAGAGTCTATGTGCGAGCGTGATCTTGGGCCTGGACTTCCAGTGCCACCACCAAAGCATCACGCTCAATTACGGTGGGTCCCAGCCGCCCCTCACAGTGTGCGGTCTGGCTACCCTGAAGGTAAAGCCGCCTTCGCTATTCGCGAACCTTACTCCCAACTGCCGGCCAATAGCGACCAAAAGCAGGAGGTACAGCTGGGAGGACAGGCAGTTTATCGCGACCGAAGTGGACAGGCTGCTGAGGGAGCGCGTTATTGAACGCAGCAACAGCCCGTGGCGCGCCCAAGTGGTGGTGGTGAGGGGTAGCGAGAAGAAACGGATGATGATCGACTATAGCCAAACGATCAACATGTACACCCAACTAGACGCCTACCCGCTACCCCGCATATCAGAAATGGTGAACCAAATTGCCCAATACCAGGTGTTCTCCACCATCGACCTCAAGTCAGCGTACCACCAGCTCCCTATCAGACCAGAGGACCGCCCGTACACCGCCTTCGAGGCGAACGGACGCCTCTACCAATTCCTCAGAGTCCCCTTTGGGGTGACGAATGGGGTCTCAGTCTTCCAGAGGGAGATGGACTGCATGGTCGATGACCAACACTTGCAGGAACCTTCCCCTACCTCGACAACGTCACCATCTGCGGTCACAACCAGCAGGATCATGACTCGAACCTCGAGAGGTTCCTGAAAACCGCACAAAAACTCAACCTCACTTACAACGAGGACAAGTGCGTTTTCAACACCATGCGCCTCTGCATACTAGGCAGCGTGGTGGAGAATGGGGAAATCGGACCAGACCCCGACCGATTGCGCCCCCTACGGGAGCTGCCCCTGCCCAACACTCCCAAAGCCCTGAAAAGGTGCCTGGGGTTATTTTCTTATTATGCCCAATGGGTCCCCAACTACTCCGACAAAGCCCGCCCCCCTCTTGAAAGCATCCTCTTTTCCGCTCTCTGCTGAGGCCCACGCCGCCTTCAAAAGCATTAAGTGGGATATTGAGCGGGCCACGCTACAGGCAGTGGATGAGAACACTCCCTTTCAAGTGGAAAGTGATGCATCTGACTTTGCCTTAGCGGCCACCCTCAACCAGGCGGGGCGGCCCGTAGCTTTCTTCTCGAGGACCCTCCAAGGGCCCGAGATCAGACACTCCTCCGTGGAAAAGGAGGCCCAAGCCATCGTGGAGGCAGTGCGCCACTGGCGCCACTACCTAGCCGGCAAACGCTTCACCCTACTTACCGACCAGCGGTCGGTAGCGTTTATGTTTAAATAATAAACAGAAGGGGAAGATTAAAAATGATAAGATTCTCAGGTGGCGGATCGAGCTCTCCACCTTCGAGTATGACATCATTTACCGGCCAGGGGCCCTTAACGAATCCCCCGACGCCCTCTCACGAGGGATGTGTGCCAGCGCCACCGGGGATCGGCTACAGACCCTCCACAACGACCTCTGCCACCCAGGTGTCACACGGCTGTTCCACTTCATAAAGTCCCGCAACTTACCCTACTCGATTGAGGAAGTTCGGTCTCTGACCATGAACTGCCGCACTTGCGCTGAGTGCAAGCCTCGGTTCTACCGCCCAGATAGAGCCCACTTAATCAAAGCTACACGGCCCTTTGAGCGGCTCAGCTTAGATTTCAAGGGCCCCCTCCCGTCAGTCGACCGCAATGTTTACTTCCTGAACATTGTGGACGAATACTCCCGTTTCCCATTCGCCTTCCCCTGCCCAGACATGACCAGCACCACGGTCATTAAATGCCTCAACAGCCTGTTCTGCCTGTTCGGTATGCCGAGCTACATCCATACGGATAGGGGGGCGTCCTTCATGAGTGAAGAGCTACGCCAGTACATGCTGTCCAGGGGGATCGCCACGAGCCGTACCACCAGCTACAACCCCCAGGGTAACGGTCAGGTGGAGCGAGAGAACGGGACAGTATGGAAAGCAGTCACTCTAGCTCTAAGGACCAAGGGCCTCCCTACCTCCCGCTGGCAGGAAGTCCTCCCAGATGTGCTCCATTCGATACGGTCGCTATTGTGTACTGCCACTAATGCCACGCCTCATGAACGACTGTTTGTCTTTCCCCGGAAATCCACCTCCAGCGTATCCATGCCGTTATGGCTCTCCACCCCAGGTCCGGTATTTGTACGAAGGCATGTGAGGGGCCACAAGACGGACCCTCTCGTGGAGTCAGTGCACCTACTCCACACCAACCCCCAATACGCGTATGTCCGGCACGCTGACGGAAGGGAGGACACCGTGTCCATAAAAGAAGTCGCCCCAGCCGGTAACGACAACAACCACGACAACAACAGCAACAACGATCACAGCAACTCTTACCCACCCACTATTCTTTCATCACCCCCGGAAGAACATAGACCAATGGTGCCCCCACCAACTACCCCTTCAACAACCCTGGCGGCGCCCCTGGCAGAGACCCAGGAGGCCACCGGGGACACCCAGCCGACACCCGCGGCACCACAACAGCTACGTCGGTCACAGAGGACTACCAAACCCCCGAACAGACTAAATCTGTAGAAGGGGTGAATGTGATGAAATATGCCATTCATCAGGCACGCTGTATTCTCTGTGTTTGACTGTGCCTGTGACTGTGACAAGCAGGGGAGTTTAGTTTCAGTTCCACTTCCTTACCTGTATTGTATTGTGTGTAGGGCTCCGCCCATACCTGGCCCCTACTTAAGCAGGCCCCAGCGTGTCTCACAGGCAGTACAGCAGATCTCTGGATGAGAGACACTTCTCCACTGTGTATTACTTTCTGAGTTAATAAAAGCCTTGCTTTGCTCCGTTAACGTTGGGTCTCAGATTCATTGAGGCACATCAGGTACAAGCACCTATCCTGTGAATCTATATTGATGGAAAAAGATTGGACTGAAGTATAGATAAAGAAAGGACTTGCATTTATATAGTGCCTTGCACGACATCTCAAAGTGATTTACAGCCAATTAAGTACTTTTGAAGTGTAGTCACTGTTGTAATGTGGGAAACGCAGCAGCCAATTTGCACACAGCAAGCTCCCACAAACAGCAATGTGACAATGACCAGATCATCAGTTTGTCATGTTGGTTGAGGGATAAATGTTGTCCAGGACACTGGGAGACCTTCCCTGCTCTTCTTCGGATAGGACCATGGGGTCTTTTATGCCCACCTGAGAGAGCATAGGTGGCCTCGGTTTAACGTCTCATCCAAAGGATGGCACATCCAGCAGCGCAACACTCCGTCAGTACTACACTGGAGTGTCCGTCTGGATTTTGTTCTCAAGTCTCTGGAGCAGGACTTGAACCCACAACCTTCTGACTCAGTGGTGAGAGGGCTGGCACTGAGGCACGGCTGATGTTGATTTGAATCATCAATGTAATAACTGCGTAACCAGTATAAATCACATTCCTTAAGAAATATAATACCAGACACAAACTTGTCCTATAATTTAGTTTATTGCAGAAACTAGATTTCAGGGCTGCTCTAGACTTGTGTGGAAATATTTTACTTGAAATAAAAAGTTACTTCGAAAATAATTTTGCAGTTCCAGCTAATTAAGTGCAAGATTCTTGCATTAATTTACAAATAATGATGGGTATTCATTGCCTTTGATAAGATGGATTAAAAGATTTAAATGATATTGTAGCAACAGCTGAAAGTCATTCCTGTTTCTTCTCTTCATTTGAACAGTTGTTCAGTTGAGATTTTGTTTTAACTGTTTAACTCTTTAAAAAAAAATGTATCTGTCTTGTATCAAAGATAAACCCCTGGCTTCTGTTCTCTACTGCTAACTGTCTTCTTAAACCCCTCTCCCCTGTCTTCTCCACCCTCACCTCCAACAACAAATATGAGGAGCTCTTGGGCTTCTTTGTCTCTAAGATTGAGATGATCCAATCAGCTGCCTCTTCCCTTCCTTCCCCTAGCCCACCAGGCCAAACTTCCTCTAATGTTCCCCCCTGCCCTAGCCCTGAACTCGCACCTATCTCCAGTTTCTCTCCGATCTCCCCTCTTGACCTCTCCACACCCATCTTGCCCATGAGACCCATTTCCTGTTCCCTCGGCCCTATTTCCACTAAACTGCTGACCACCCAACTTCCTTTTCTGGCTCCCATGTTAGCTGACATTGTTAACGGATCGATCTCCTCAGGTACTGCCCCCCTCTCCCTCAAATCTGCTGTCATCACCCCTCTCCTCTAAAAAAAAAACAACCCTTGACCCCCTCCGTCCTTGCAAACTACCGCCCCATATCCAACCTCCCTTTCCTCTCAAGTCGTTGAACGAGTTGTCTCCTCCCAAATCCGTGCCCTTCTTTCCTGCAACTCCATGTTTGAATCTCTCCAATCCTGTTTCCGCCCCTGCCACAGTACCGAAACGGCTCTCATCAAAGTCACAAATGACATCCTTTGTGACTGTGACAAAGGTAAGCTATTCCTCCTCGTCCTTCTCGACCTGTCTGCAGCCTTTGACACGGTTGACCACTCCATCCTCCTCTGACGCCTCTCCACCATCGTGCAGCTGGGTGGGACTGCACTCGCCTGGTTCCATTCTTAGTTATCTAATCGTAGCCAGAAAATCACCTGCAACGGCTTCTCTTCCCACTCCTGCATCGTTACCTCTGGTGTCCCCCAAGGATCTATCCTTGGCCCCCTCCTATTTCTAATGCTGCCCCTTAGCGACATCATCCAAAAACACACCGTCAGTTTCCACATGTACGCTGTTGACACCCAGCTCTACCTCGCCACCACTTCTCTTGACCCCTCCACAGTCTCTAAATTGATACACTGCTTGTCCAGTTCTGGATGAGCAGAAATTTTCTCCAATCGAATATTGGGAAGACCGAAGTCTTTGTTCTCGAGCCCCACCACAAACTCCGTTCCCTAGCCACCGACTCCATCCCTCTCCCTAACATCTGTCTGAGGCTGAACCACACTGTTCGCAACCTTGGTGTCATATTTGACCCCGAAATGTGCTTCTGACCACATATCTGTGGCATAACTAAGACTTCCTATTTCCACCTTTGTAACATCGCCCGTCTCTGCCCCTGCCTCAGCTCGTCCGCTGCTGAAACCCTCATCCATGCCTTTGTTATCTCTAGGCTTGACTATTCCAACGCACTCCTGGCTGGCCTCCCACGTTCTACCCTACGTAAACTTGAGGTCATACAAAACTCGGCTGCCCGTGCCCTAACTTGCACCAAGTCCCGTTTACCCATCACCCCTGTGCTCGTTGACCTACATTGGCTCCTGGTTAAGCAACGCCTCAATTTGAAAATTCTCATCCATGTTTTCAAATCCCTCCGTGGCATCGCCCCTCCCTATCTCTGTAATCTCCTTCAGCCCCATAACTCCCCCCCCACCCGAGATATCTGCACTCCTCTAATTCTGCTCTCTTGAGCATCCCTGATTATAATCGCTCAACCATTGGTGGCCGTACCTTCAGCTGCCTTGGCCCTAAGCTCTGAAACTTCCTCCCTAAACCTCTCTGCCTCTCTACCTCTCTTTCCTCCTTTAAGATGCTCCTTAAAAACCTACCTCTTTGACCATCTGCCCTAATTTCTTATGTGGCTCGGTGTCAATTTTTTGTCTTATAACACTCCTGTGAAGCGCCTTGGGACGTTCTACTGTGTTAAAGGCGCCATATAAATACAAGTTGTTGTTGTTGTATGGGTTAACAGCTAACTGTTCCTCCTACATTATTGTTATAGTCTGTTAGTTAAACCTGGAAGGACCCATTCTGGGAATGTGTCCATTCTTGTGTACATGCATGACCGTATGTGTCCAAGTGTATATAGAAAGACTTGCAATTATACAGCGACTTTCATGACCTCCGGATGTACCAAAGCTCTTGACAGCCAATGAAGTACTTTTGAAGTGTAGCCACTGTTGTAATGTAGCAAACGTGGCAGCCAATTTGTGCACAGCAAGCTCCCACAAACAGCAATGTGATAATGACCAGATAATCTATTTTTGGTGATGTTTGTTGAGGGATAAATATTGGCCACAAAATAGTGCTATGGGATCTTTGCATCAACCTGAGGGGGCAAACAGGGCATCGGTTTAATGTCTCATCCGAAAGATGGCACTTCCAACAATGCAGCACTCCCTCAGTACTGACACTGGAGTGCCAGACTCTGCTCAAGTCTGGAGTGGGGCTTGAAGCCCCAATCTTCTGACTCAGAGGCAAGAGTGCTACCACTGAGCTAAGGTCCTTACCTGGTCTGGCCTATATGTGACTCCAGACCCACAGCAATCTGGTTGACTCTTAACTGCCCTCTGAAATGGCCTAGCAAGCCACTCAGTTGTAACAAACCGCTACAAAAAACAATAAAAAGAACAAAACTGGACGGACCATCAGGCATCGACCTCAGCACCAGCTATGGACACGGCAATGGCACACCCAGCCCAGTCAACCCTGCAAAGTCCTCTTCGCCAACATCTGGGGACTTGTACCAAAATTCGGAGAGCTGTCCCACAGACTAGTCAAGCAACAGCCTGACATAGTCATACTCACAGAATCATACGTTCAGCCAATGTCCCAAACTCCTCCAGGCAGGACAGACCCACCAGAGGTGGTGGCACAGTGGTATACAGTCGGGAAGGAGTGGCCCTGGGAGTCCTCAACATTGACTCTGGACCCCATGAAGTCTCATGGCTTCAGGTCAAGCATGGGCAAGGAAACCTCCTGCTGATTACCACCTACCACTCTCCCTCAGCTGATGAATCAGTACTCCTCCATGTTGAACACCACTTGGAAGAAGCACTGAGTAGCAAGGGCACAGAATGTACTCTGGGTGGGGGACTTCAATGTCCATCACCAAGAGTGGCTCGGTAGCACCACTACTGACCAAGCTGGCCGAGCCCTGAAGGACATAGCTGCCAGTCTGGGCCTGTGACAGGTGGTGAGAGAACCAACACGAGGGAAAAACCTACTTGGCCTCATCCTCACCAATCTACCTGTCGCAGATGCATCTGTCCATGACAGTATTGGTAACAGTGACCATTGCACAGTCATTGTGGAGACAAAGTCCTGTCTTCACACCGAGGACACCGTCCATCATGTTGTGTGGCACTACCACTGTGCTAAATGGGATAGATTCAGAACAGATCTAGCAGCTCAAAACTGGACATCCATGAGGTGCTGTGGGCCATCAGCAGCAGCAGAATTGTATTCCACCACAATCTGTAACCTCATGGCCTGGCATATCCCTCACTCTACCATTACCATCAAGTCTGGGGACCAAATCTGGTTCAACAAGAAGTACAGAAGAGCATGCCAGGAGCAGCAGCAGGCGTACCTAAAAATGAGGTGCCAACCTGGGGAAGCTGCAACACAGGACTACATGCATGCTAAAAAGCAGAAGCAGCATACTATAGACAGGGCTAAGCGATCCCACAATCAATAGATCAGATCAAAGTTCTGCAGTCCTGCCACATCCAGTCGTGAATGGTGGTGGACCATTAAACAACTAACGGGAGGAGGAGGCTCCTTGAATATCCCCATCCTCAATGATGGTGGAGCCCAGCACGTGAGTGCAAAAGACAAGGCTGAAGCGTTTGCAACCATCTTCAGCCAGAAGTGTCGAGTGGATGATCCATATCGGCCTACTCCCGAGGTCCCCACCATCACAGAAGCCAGTCTTCAGCCAATTCGATTCACTCCACGTGATATCAAGAAACGGCTGTGTGCACTGGATACAGCAAAGGCTATGGACCCCGACAACATCCCGACTATCGTGCTGAAGACTTATGCTCCAGAACTAGCCGCACCTCTAGCCAAGCTATTCCAGTACAGCTACAACAATGGCATCTATCCGACAATGTGGAAAACTGCCCAGGTACGTCCTGTCCACAAAAAGCAGGACAAATCCAACCCGGCCAATTACCGCCCCATCAGTCTACTCTCAATCATCAGCAAAGTGATGGAAGGTGTCATCGACAGTGCTATCAAGTGGCACTTACTCACAAATAATCTGCTCACTGATGCCCAGTTTGGGTTCTGCCAGGACCCCATTACAGCCCTGGTCCAAACATGGACAAAGGAGCTGAATTCCAGATGTGATGCAAGGCAGCATTTGACTGAGTGTGGCATCAAGGAGCCTTAGTAAATCTGAAGTTAATGGGAATCGGGGGGAAAACTCTCCACTGGCTGGAGTCATACCCAGCACAAAGGAAGATTCTTGTGTTGGTTGAAGGTCAATCATCACAGCCCCAGTACTTCGCTGCAGGTGTTCCTCAGGGCAGTGTCCTAGGCCCAGCCATCTTCAGCTGCTATATCAATGACCTTCCCTCCAGCATAAGGTCAGAAATGGGGATGTTCGCTGATGACTGCACAGTGTTCAGCGCCATTCACAACTCCTCAGATAATGAAGCAGTCCATGCCCACATGCAACAAGACCTGGACAACGTTGAGGCTTGGGCTGATAAGTGGCAGGTAACATTTGCCCCACAGAATTGTCAGGCAATGACTATCTCCAACAAGCGAGAGTCTAACCACCTCCCCTTGACATTCAACAGGCGCATGGGAACATCACCACCTCCAAGTTCCCCTCCAAGTCACACACCATCCCGACTTAGAAATATATTGCCGTTCCTTCATCGTCGCTGGGTCAAAATCCTGGAACCCCCTACTTAACAGCACTGTGGGAGTACCTTCACCACACGGACTGTACCGGTTCAAGAAGGCGGCTCACCACCTTCTGCTGGTCATCTTCTAAAATTCAATAGACTCTGGAACAGTTCCCATGGATTGGAGGATAGCTAATGTAACCACACTATTCAAAAAGGTGGTAGAGAGAAAATGGGGAATTATAGACCGGTAAGCCTGACATCGGTAGTGGGGAAAATGCTAGAGTCCATTATAGAAGATGTAATAACAGAGCACTTGGAAAACAGTGACAGGATCGGATAAAGTCAACATGGATTTACAAAAGGTAAATCATGCTTGACTAATCTACTGGAATTTTTTGAGGATGTAACTGGTAGAATAGATAAGGGAGAACCAGTGGATGTGGTGTATTTGGATTTTCAGAAGGCTTTCGATAAGGTCCTGCATAAGAGATTAGCATGCAAAGTTAAAGCACATGGGATTGGGCGTAAGATACTGTCTTGGATAGAGAACTGGTTGGCAGACAGGAAGCAAAGAGTTGGAATAAACGGGTCTTTTTCTGAGTGGCAGGCAGTGCCTAGTGGGGTACCGTAGGGATCGGTGCTAGGACCCCAGCTATTTACAATATATATAAATGATCTAGACGAGGGAACTAGATGTAATATCTCCAAATTTGCAGATGACACAAAGCTGGGTGGGCGTGTGTGCTGTGAGGAGGATGCAGAGAAACTTCAGTATGATTTGGACAGGTTGGGTGATTGGGCAGATGCATGGCAAATGCAGTATAATGTGGATAAATGTGAGGTTATCCACTTCGGTGGCAAAAACAGGAAGACAGATTATTATCTGAACGGCAATAGATTGGGAAAAGGGGAAGTGCAATGAGACCTGGGAGTCCTTGTGCACCAGTCGCTGAAGGTAAGCATGCAGGTGCAGCAGGCGGTTAAGAAGGCAAATGGCCTTCATAGCGAGAGGATTCGAGTACAGGAGCAAGGATGTCTTGCTGCAGTTGTACAGGGCCTTGGTGAAACCACACCTTGAGTATTGTGTGCAGATTTGGCCGCCTTATCTGAGGAAGGATGTTCTTGCCATGGAGAGAGTGCAGCAAAGATTCACCAGACTGATACCTGGGATGGCAGGAATGATGTATGAGGAGAGATTGGGTCGATTAGGTTTATATTCGCTAGAGTTTAGAAGAATGAGAGGAGATTTCATTGAAACTTATAAAATTCTAACAGGACTAAACAGACTAGATGCAGGAAGGATGTTCCCGATGGCGGGGGAGTCCAGAACCAAGGGTCACAGTCTAAGGATAAGGGGTAAGCCATTTAGGACTGAGATAAGGAGGAATTTCTTCACCCAGAAAGTGGTGAACCTGTGGAATTCCCTGCCACACAGGGCAGTTGAGGCCAATTCATTAAATATATTCAAGAAGGAGTTAGATATATTTCTTAAGGCTAAAGGGATCAAGGGATATGGGGAGAAAGCAGGGACAGGGTACTGAATTTGGATGATCAGCCATGATCTCATTGAATGGCGGAACAGGCTCGAGGGGTCGAATGGCCTACTCCTGCTCCTATCTTCTATGTTTCTATGTTTCTCCAGGGCAGTTAGGGATGGGCAATAAATGCTGGCCTTGCCAGCGACACCCACATCCCATAAATAAATTTACAAAAACGTTGACACCTGGTAACCTCCTTCTTCCTACATGAACCTAGGAGGTGAGCTATAGCCGCTATTTAATTTCAGAGAGCCAACTCTGACCCTAAAATCACCTGACACAATTCCAGCAGGACTGACTGGATTGGGAGCAGAAACTTTAGCTGATATTTTCCAAGCCTAGTTAGGCTACACAACCAATTATATTACTCCAACCCATACCCCATCATAGATTAACTGTGGGACAGACCAGGGATTAATCCTGGGATCTTCCCAATTTGCGTCACACTACATGTAGGCGTCAGCCATGGCTCAGTGATCGCACTCTTGGCTCCGAGTCAGACGGTGGTGTGTTCAAGCCCCAAAAACCTTAATCTACCTTTCTCTTTTGTATTTTCAGATCATACTGTGCTGACCTGGTGCGGGGAAAGGGAGGTCGAGTCATGGGCAGCTTCAAGTGTTGAAATGTGACATTGTCAGTTTTTTTGATCTCATCTGTGGGATAACATAAGTGTACCCCACTGACGACAACAACAACAACTTGTATTTACAGAGCACCTTTAACATAGTAAAACGTCACAAGGCGCTTCACAGGAGTATTAAAAGACAAAAAAAAAATTTGACACTGAGCCCTGCGGCGCTGCGCTGCCGGCGATGACATCATCGCCGTGCGCAGTGCCCCACTCACGCCCTGGCCGCGATCTTCGGTAGCGCCCCCTGACTTACCGCCAGACACTATGTCCGACAGGGTCAGGGGGGCTTACCTGCGGCCGGGGCAGCGCTAAAAGTAGCACCCCGGCGAAGTTAGGGCCCCAAGGGGGCACGACTCAATTTTTCCCCCATGGAACCAAGGCTGGTAAATTGTGTTAAGATATAAATCAACTATGATCTAATTGATTGAGGGTCAGAATAGCCTACTCCTGTTCCTATGTAGCACAGAACTGGCAATCTGACCCAAAGGCTACAGGAGTGACTGGGTGTGGGAAATGTCCCACTGGTTGTGGTAGGGGGTGGCCTTCTAAGGTTGAAGCTCAGGGATGTTATTGGGGTATAGTAGAAATGGCTATTTTTAAACAGGCTGTCTTGGCCCTGCTTGATGCTGAAACTGATTGCCCAAAAAAGAAAGCTGCTCCATCAGCATGTAGAGAAGGCAACTAGGCTCCCTACCACAGCAGCCCAAGGGATGGCCGCTTGATTCTCTCTACTGTAATCTGACATTAAACATGGAGCAGGTGATTGTGCTCCTGCTATGGATCCATATCCAAGAAACAGTGAAGGCAGGCATCAAATCAACTGGACAATGCTTAAAAGTACCCATCATGGATGGAAACAAGGACCACCATAGAGGCCTACTGTTCCTTACTCAGGCAGATCATTAGACTATATGGGGAGATGGTCTCCAGCAATGGCATGGATGGAAAAGCACAGGAGAACGGGATTGACAGTAGAGACAGCACCAAGTCTGGGCCCATTGCATTGGGCAGAAAACAGGAAGCTTGCAGTGACGAGACAAACACTGCGGAACACCTCTGTTCAGTCCGTAAGGGTGACCCCGAGCTTCTGGTCGCCTGTCATTTTAATTCAACGCTCCATTCCCACTCGGACCTCACCGTCCTTGGCCTCTTGTATTGTTCCACGGAAGCTCAACGTAAACTCGAGGAACAGCACCTCATCTTCCGATTAGGCACTCTGCAGCCTTCCGGACTCAATATCGAGTTCAACAATTTCAGATCATAACCTCGGCCCCTATTTCATTTTTTCTTGTAATTTTTCCACTCCTTTCCCCCCCCCCCCCTTTCCTTTTGTTTCACTCTCACACCCGGCAGCTATCCCTTCCCCTGCCAGTACACTTTACACCCAATCTCAGCCTATTACCATCTCGTCTAGCTTCTAACACCTTTCATTGTCTCTTTTTTACTTCTTTTGTTTCTTTTATTCTTTTGTCCGATCGCAGCCCTGCCTCCGATCTATCTTTTCTTTCCAGTTTTGAAGAAGGGTTCGACCCGAAACGTCAACTCAAATTTCTGTCCACGGATGTTGCCTGACCTGCTGAGTTTTTCCAGCATTTTCTGTTGTTACTTCGGATTTCCAACATCCGCAGTATTTTGCTATCGTACTGATGTCCTTGTTGCATATCCATCATGGTTAGTCACTGATTCAGGTAGTGGGTCTTCTAAGACCCAGGCAGCTCTCCAGTTGGTTTAGCAGTCAACCATTACCACTCGCTCAGCTAGGGGACCATCAAAGTGTAGGACATGATCAGTATGTGGAATCACAAGGGATAATCCAAAACATCTTGAAGATTTATAGCATATACACTCAATCACCAAATGAAATGAGGTCGCTTTGATTGTATCTGTACTCTGTGATTATTTTTATTGTGCAGAGAAGGCAGTAACATGTTTTCAAAACTATAACAAAATGAATAGATACAATTCTTAAAGATGATTGAGTAGACAAAAGCAGGAGAGGTCTGTTAGTGATACTGGTCTTGCTCCCTTGTGTACTTCACTCAATGCAGCCCCAATTAGCATGACACTTCGTGGGTAGGAAGGCGTGTAAAACATAGATTAGAAATGGCTGAGCTGAAAACTCTTAATGGATGTAGTTACTGAGCACTAGTCTTTAAAACATGGTAATTACACTGGAGCTGGAAATCACCAATTAGTAATAGCATACCGAATATAACTCCCTAATCTAGTAACTTTCTTCGTAAAACTGTATAATTTAGTAATAATCTCAGTCAAAATGTACACAGTAAATATAAATATTCTAGTAACACTCATTTAGTCATAAATAAAATAGGAAATGCTTATCTAGTTAATACTCCATACACAAAAAATGATTTACTTAGTTACTGCTCTATCTTAACTATATTATCCAGAAATAATCCAGTGATTTCCAAGCACTGTAAAAGAAGAAAGACAGACTTGTATTTCTACAGCGTCTTTCACAACCTCAGGACGCCTTAAAGTGCTTTACAGCCAATTAATTACTTAAAAAAAAGTCTAGTCACTGTTGTAATGTCAGAAACGCAGAAGCCAATTTGCGCACGGCAAGATCCCACAGACAACAATGAGAAAATGACCAGATAATCTGTTTTAGTGATATTGGTTGAGACGATACATATAGGCCTGGTCACTGTGGATAGCTCCCCTGCTCTTCTTCAAGTAGTGCCATGGGACCTTTTATAGAGCAGATGGGGCCTTGGTTTAATATCTCATCCGAAAGACGGCACCTCCAACAGTGCCGCACTTCCCTGGAGTATTAGGCTAGATTTTGTGCTCAAGTCTCTGGAGTGGGACTTGAACCCATGACCTCTGACTCAGAGGCGAGAGTGCTGCCACTGAGCCACGGCTGACACTTTGCTGCATAGAACAGAGAGGAAAATTCTATTGTCTCTAACTCTATAGTAAGTAGAAATCACTAATCTAGTGACTTTTGTGCTCTATTGGGTCCAGCAGAATATGCTCCCAAGGCGCTCTCGACGTGGAATATGTTCCCCAGTTCCACACAAAACCAAGTGTGTCTGTCCTATTGAGTCTAGCGGAATATGTTCCCCAGTTCCACACAACGCCAAGTGTGTCTGTCCTATTGGGTCTAGCGGAATATGTTCCCCAGTTCCACACAACGCCAATTGTGTCTGTCCTATTGGGTCTAGCGGAATATGTTCCCCAGTTCCACACAACGCCAAGTGTGTCTGTCCTGTTGAGTCTAGCGGAATATGTTCCCCAGTTCCACACAACGCCAAGTGTGTCTGTCCTATTGGGTCTAGCGGAATATGTTCCCCAGTTCCACACAACGCCAAGTGTGTCTGTCCTATTGGGTCTAGCGGAATATGTTCCCCAGTTCCACACAACGCCAAGTGTGTCTGTCCTATTGAGTCTAGCGGAATATGTTCCCCAGTTCCACACAAAACCAAGTGTGTCTGTCCTATTGAGTCTAGTGGAATATGTTCCCCAGTTCCACACAACGCCAAGTGTGTCTGTCCTATTGAGTCTAGCGGAATATGTTCCCCAGTTCCACACAACGCCAAGTGTGTCTGTCCTATTGAGTCTAGCGGAATATGTTCCCCAGTTCCACACAACGCCAAGTGTGTCTGTCCTATTGAGTCTAGCGGAATATGTTCCCCAGTTCCACACAACGCCAAGTGTGTCTGTCCTATTGAGTCTAGCGGAATATGTTCCCCAGTTCCACACAACGCCAAGTGTGTCTGTCCTATTGGGTCTCACAGAATATGTTCCCCAGTTCCACACAACGCCAAGTGTGTCTGTCCTATTGAGTCTAGCGGAATATGTTCCCCAGTTCCACACAACGCCAAGTGTGTCTGTCCTATTGGGTCTAGCGGAATATGTTCCCCAGTTCCACACAACGCCAAGTGTGTCTGTCCTATTGGGTCTAGCGGAATATGTTCCCCAGTTCCACACAACACCAAGTGTGTCTGTCCTATTGAGTCTAGCGGAATATGTTCCCCAGTTCCACACAACGCCAAGTGTGTCTGTCCTATTGGGTCTAGCGGAATATGTTCCCCAGTTCCACACAACGCCAAGTGTGTCTGTCCTATTGGGTCTAGCGGAATATGTTCCCCAGTTCCACACAACGCCAAGTGTGTCTGTCCTATTGGGTCTAGCGGAATATGTTCCCCAGTTCCACACAACGCCAAGTGTGTCTGTCCTATTGGGTCTAGCGGAATATGTTCCCCAGTTCCACACAACGCCAAGTGTGTCTGTCCTATTGGGTCTAGCGGAATATGTTCCCCAGTTCCACACAACGCCAAGTGTGTCTGTCCTATTGAGTCTAGCGGAATATGTTCCCCAGTTCCACACAACGCCAAGTGTGTCTGTCCTATTGGGTCTAGCGGAATATGTTCCCCAGTTCCACACAACGCCAAGTGTGTCTGTCCTATTGGGTCTAGCGGAATATGTTCCCCAGTTCCACACAACGCCAAGTGTGTCTGTCCTATTGAGTCTAGCGGAATATGTTCCCCAGTTCCACACAAAACCAAGTGTGTCTGTCCTATTGAGTCTAGTGGAATATGTTCCCCAGTTCCACACAACGCCAAGTGTGTCTGTCCTATTGAGTCTAGCGGAATATGTTCCCCAGTTCCACACAACGCCAAGTGTGTCTGTCCTATTGGGTCTCACAGAATATGTTCCCCAGTTCCACACAACGCCAAGTGTGTCTGTCCTATTGGGTCTCACAGAATATGTTCCCCAGTTCCACACAACGCCAAGTGTGTCTGTCCTATTGGGTCTAGCGGAATATGTTCCCCAGTTCCTCACAACGCCAAGTGTGTCTGTCCTATTGAGTCTAGCGGAATATGTTCCCCAGTTCCACACAACGCCAAGTGTGTCTGTCCTATTGGGTCTAGCGGAATATGTTCCCCAGTTCCACACAACGCCAAGTGTGTCTGTCCTATTGGGTCTAGCGGAATATGTTCCCCAGTTCCACACAACGCCAAGTGTGTCTGTCCTATTGGGTCTAGCGGAATATGTTCCCCAGTTCCACACAACGCCAAGTGTGTCTGTCCTATTGGGTCTAGCGGAATATGTTCCCCAGTTCCACACAACGCCAAGTGTGTCTGTCCTATTGAGTCTAGCGGAATATGTTCCCCAGTTCCTCACAACGCCAAGTGTGTCTGTCCTATTGGGTCTCACAGAATATGTTCCCCAGTTCCACACAACGCCAAGTGTGTCTGTCCTATTGGGTCTCGCAGAATATGTTCCCCAGTTCCTCACAAGGAGGGTCGATGAGGGTAGTGCGTTTGATGTAGTCTGTATGGATATTAGCAAGGCTTTTGATAAGGTCCCACATGGCAGACTGGTCATGAAATTAAAAGCCCATGGGATCCAAGGCAAGTGGCAAGTTGGATCCAAAATTGGCTCAGAGGCAGGAAACAAAGGGTAATGGTCGAAGGGTGTGACTGGAAGGCTGTTTCCAGTGAGGGCTCAGTACTGGGTCCTTTGCTTTTTGTGGTATATATCAATGATTTGGACTTGAATGTAGGAAGTATGATTAAGAACTTTGCAGATGATACAAAAATTGGCCGTGTGGTTGATAATGAAGATGAAAGCTGTAGACTGCAGGAAGATATCAATGGACTGGTCAGGTGGGCAGAACAGTGGTAAATGGAATTCAATCTGGAGAAGTGTGAGGTAATGCATTTGGGGAGGGCTAACAAGGCAAGGGAATAGTAGGACAAATAGTAGGATACTGAGAAGTGCAAAAGATCAGAGGGACCTTGGAGTGCAAGTCCACAGATCCCTGAAGGTAGCAGGACAGGTAGATAAGGTGGTTAAGTAGGCATACGGGATACTTGCCTTTATTGGCTGAGGCATAGAATATAAGAGCAGGGCGGTTATGCTTGAACTGTATAAAACACTGGTTAGGCCGCAGCTAGAATACTGCGTGCAGTTCTGGTTAGCACATTACAGGAAGGATGTGATTGCACCAGAGTGCAGAGGAGATTTACAAGGATGTTGCCTGGGCTGGGGAATTTTAGCTATGAGGAAAGATTGGATAGTCTGGAGTTGTTTTCTTTGGAACAGAGGAGGCTGAGGGGAGACCTCATTGAGGTGTATACAATTATGAGGGGCCTAGATAGAGTGGATAGCAGAAGGGTCAATAGCCAGGGGGCATAGATTTAAAATAATTGGTCAGAGGTTTAGAGGGGATTTGAGGAGAAATTTTTTCACCCAGAAGGCGGTGGGTGTCTGGAACTCACTGCCTGAAAGGGCGGTAGAGGCAGAGACCCTCATCGCATTTAAAAAGTACTTGGATAGGCACGTGAAGTGCTGTAACCTACAACGCTACAGACCAAGTGCTGGAAAGTGGGATTAGGATGGATAGCTCTTTGTCGGCCAGCACAGAAAAGATGGGCCAAATGGCCTCCTTCTGTGCTGTTAATTTCTATGATTCTATGAACACCAAGTGTGTTGTCCTATTGGGTCTAGCAGAATATGTTCCCCTGTCCCACACAGCACCAAGTGTGTCTGTTCTGTTGGGTTGAGCAGAGTATGTTGCCCGGGCTCTCTCAACATTGTGGGACTCTGCATGATTATCTGCAGAGGATTGTTGCTTCTGGCCCTGAGGTCGCCCTCTATCTGACTCAGCACAGCATAGGAGCGTTGCAGTGAAACAGTCTTCCCAGTTTCTTTTAATAGGAGAATCTATGTCCATTTTTGTCTGATTACACCTCTAAAGCGCCTTGTGATGTGTTTCTACGTTAAAGGTGGGGGTTGTTCTTGCTGGTGTGCATTAATACTGTTCCTTTTATAATAAGTGAGGTAACTGCTAAAACAAAAAGGGCTGAGCATATCCCGACTGGTTATTAGGATTGGTCCGGCTTCAATTAATTAACCAATTAACACATGATAATCACTGGCTAGCTGACACATCCCAGACAAGAGCAAACAATCACTGTCCTAGCACGATGTCTGCCTGACCTGCTGAGTGTTTCCAGCATTTTCTGTTACCACCAAACACATCTTCCCCTCAACTCCCCTTTTAGCATTCTGAAGGGACCGCTCCCTCCACGACACCCTGGTCCACTCCTCTATCACCCCCAACACCCCTTCCCCTTCGCCCGGCACCTTCCCGTGCAAGTGCAGGGGATGCAACACCTGCCCTTTTACCTCCTCCCTTTCCACTGTCCAGGGCCCCAAACACTCCTTCCAGGTGAAACAGCGATTTACTTGTACCTCTTGCAATTTAGTAAACTGTATTTGCTGCTGACGATGCAGTCTCCTCTACACTGGGGAGGCCAAATGCAGATTGGGTGACTGCTTTGCGGAACACCTCCATTTAGTCCGTAAGGGTGGCCCCGAGCTTCCGGTTGCCTGTCATTTTAATTCTTTGCTCCACTTCCACTCAGACCTCTCTGTCCTCGGCCTCTTACACTGTTCCAATGAAGCTCAACGTAAGCTCGAGGAACAGCACCTCATCTTTCAATTAGGCACTTTACAGCCTTCTGGACTCAACATCAAGTTCAACAATTTCAGATCATAACCTCTGCCTCTATGTTTTCTTTTCTCTCTCACATGGCAGCTGTCGATCATTCTGCCATTGCCATTTACACTTCATCTAGAGCCATCTTTTGTTTCTTAACTTGTCCCATTACCATCTCCTTTTGCCTTGCACCATCATCCCTTTTGTCTCTTAATCTCTCCTGCCTTCCATCCTATCACAGACCTTCCCTTTTGTTCTTTCCTCCCCTCCCCCTTTCCCTGTCTCTACACTTGCTTAAAAATCTGTTCCTTCTCCAACTTTTTCCAGTTCTGGCAAAGGGTCATCGACCTGAAACGTTAACTCTGTTTCTCTCTCCACAGATGCTGCCTGACCTGCTGAGTGTTTCCAGCATTTTCTGTTGTTCAATCACTGTCCTATTTCCCCTTTTAAAATTGTGTCTGTGTGGAGTTTGCACATTCTCCCCGTGTTTGCGTGGGTTTCCTCCGGGTGCTCCGGTTTCCTCCCACAGTCCAAAGATGTGCGGGTTAGGTTGATTGGCTGTGATAAATTGACCCTTAGTGTGTTAGGGGGATTAAATACATGGGGTTACGGGGATAGGGTGGGATATGTGTCGGTGCAGGCTCGATGGGCCGAAATGGCCTCTATCTGCACTGTGGGGATTCTGTGATTCTGTGAAGTTAGAAGCTGTTCTTAACCCTGGGGATGATAAACAGAACTGTGCTAACAGTTACAGAGCTAATTACTCTGCTGAGGGCCGTCACTCTGTAGACTTCCCCTGTCTTCCATCAAAGGCCCTTCCCCCACCTGAAGCTCTGTTGGAAGCTGGTTGAAGCAGGGAGGGTGCCATTACTGTACACATAGCCCTCAAAAGTTTGTCACCATCCTCCGCCTGCTTCACGGCGACATGCAAGCCGTGATCCTGACCAACAGTTCCACCACAGACCCAATTCACGTACGGACCGGGGTCAAGCAAAGGCTGTGTCATCGCACCAACGCTCTTCTCGATCTTCCTTGCTGCAATGCTCCATGTCACCCTCAGTAAGCTCCCCGCTGGAGTGGAGCTAATTTACAGAACAAACGGGAAACTGTTCAACCTCCGTCGCCTCCAGTCCAGATCCAAGGTCGTCCCATCCTCTGTCGTCGAATTACAGTATGCAGATGACGCTTGCGTCTGCGCACACTCGGAGGTCAAGCTCCAAACCATCGTCAACACCTTCACCGAAGCGTACAAGAGCATGGGCCTTACACTTGTAGCTTTTAAAAGCTCTTCATAATAATTTGCCCGTGACTACACAAACCACTCTGGGTACAGGTATATTGTGTATCAGTAAAATAGTCTGTGACTACACAAACCACTCTGGGTCCAGGTATATTGTGTATCAGTAAAACAGTCCGTGACCACACAAACCACTCCGGGTCCAGGTATATTGTGTACCAGTAAAACAGTCCGTGACCACACAAACCACTCCGGGTCCAGGTATATTGTGTATCAGTAAAACAGTCCGTGACCACACAAACCACTCCGGGTCCAGGTATATTGTGTATCAGTAGAACAGTCCGTGACCACACAAACCACTCCGGGTCCAGGTATATTGTGTATAAGTAAAACAGTCCGTGACCACACAAACCACTCTGGGTCCAGGTATATTGTGTATCAGTAAAACAGTCCGTGACCACACAAACCACTCCAGGTCCAGGTATATTGTGTATCAGTAAAACAGTCCGTGACTACACAAACCACTCTGGGTACAGGTATATTGTGTATCAGTAAAACAGTCCGTGACTACACAAACCACTCTGGGTCCAGGTATATTGTGTATCAGTAAAACAGTCCGTGACCACACAAACCACTCTGGGTCCAGGTATATTGTGTATCAGTAAAACAGTCCGTGACCACACAAACCACTCCAGGTCCAGGTATATTGTGTATCAGTAAAACAGTCCGTGACTACACAAACCACTCTGGGTACAGGTATATTGTGTATCAGTAAAACAGTCCATGACTACACAAACCACTCTGGGTCCAGGTATATTGTGTATCAGTAAAACAGGTTTATTAAGCATTAAACATCCAGTACAAAGAAAGTAATACTTAACAATTCTCTTGCTGTGTTCTGTTGGCTGAAGCTTCTCATCCTCTGGTTTTTCGCTGCGCGGTGCTTTCAGTGTTCAATAGCTGTTGCTTTATACCTTTTTTTCCCCTTCAAAATACATAGCAATTTGCAGCTGCTTGGGCTATCTCACCATTCTGACCTTCACAAGTACGGTCTATGATTTTCTCCCTTTTTCTGCTGTGAGCTTTTCTCTGAGAACTTTTACATCTTTTGCCTTTCCCATAGCCCATTATCTATGTTTTGTCCTTCACTGTCTTTTTGCTTTTAACATAACAGAAAATCTATACTACCTCAGCACTATTCTCGCAGTTAACATAATGGCCCAGAAATTTGGGTCGGGGGCTTCCCGCGGGTGCAAGCCCCCGACCTGCACTTACCTTGTGTGCCGGCCGTTGAGCTGTGGGCCCCCGTGGAATTCCGATCCGGGCCCTGGTCCAGCTGCCGGCGCGCAGTGCTTGCATATCCCAGGGGCGCAGTTAGTTCGAAGCGTCCCCTGGGATCACGTGGGCCATGGGGAGCCAATCGGAGCAGGGAATGCTCCATTCATAAGTCTGACAGGAAGTGCTGTCAAACTTAGAAATACTACGGGCCCCTTCTTCTTACAAAACATTACTAAATCTTCAAATAAATTTTTTTTAAATCACATTTTTTAAATAAACTATAAATTAAATGAAATAACTATTTTAAACAATAATTTAAATTTTTGAAAAAAATAATTTTATTTTCTGAAGGGGCTAAAAATAAACTTACCTTGCTTTAAAGTGTTTAAAAATAATAAACCAGTGGAAAAAATGTTTTAATTTTAATTAATTCACCACTTACCTTGTAAAAAGCAGGCCTTACGCCTGCTTTTTACATTTCTAAATTCTGCAGACTTACCTTCCCGGGAAAACCTGTATAAAAAAACAAAGTTCGATGCGCACGCGCAGCCTCCCCCTGCACACGCGTTCGACCTCTGAACCCCTGCTTTCAGGGGAACGGAAGTGCCGGTTTCCCGCGCATGCAGGAAACCGGCACTTCCATTGGGCCTACGGGTGAGTACCCCATGCATACTCACCCGTGGAGACCCAAATTTCTGGGCCATTGTTGGCTTAATTTTACCATCATGCTTTGGTCTCAGCCATTCGCCATTTTATACAGGGTTTTTAGCATACAATTTCACATGTTATAGTTATTTAATAATGGTTATAGAATCTTAATAATGATTACTAAATCCTACAGGTACACTCTATCCTACACACTAAACATCCATAAGACAAAGGTCCCCTACCAACCTGCCATCGCCACACAGTACTGCCCCCCAATTATCAAAATCCACAACAAGGCCTTGGACAACGTGAACCACTTTCTATACCTTGGGAGCCTACTGTCAACAAGGGCAGACGTCGATGACGAAGTCCAACACCGCCTTCAGTGTGCCAGTGCAGTCTTCGGTCGCCTGAGGAAGAGAGTGTTTGAAGACCAGGACCTCAAACCCGGCACCAAGCTCATGGTCTACAGAGCAGTAGTGATACCCGCCCTCCTGTATGCTTCAGAAACATGGACCATGTACAGCAGGCACCTCAAAGCACTGGAGAGGTACCACCAATGCTGTCTCCACAAGATCCTGCAAATCCATTGGCAGGATAGGTGCACCAACGTCAGTGTTCTCGCTCAGCCCAACATCCCCAGCATCGAAGCTTTGACCATGCACGATCAGCTCTGATGGACAGGTCACATCGTCCGCGTGCCCGATACGAGACTCCCAAAACAAGTGCTCTACTCGGAGCTCCGACACGGCAAGAGAGCCCCAGGTGGGCAGAGGAAACACTTCAAGGACACCCTCAACGCCTCCTTGAAAAAGTACAACATCCCTACCGACACCTGGGAATCCCTGGCCCAAGACCGCACAAAGTGGACTCCGGAGAAGCATCCGGGAAGGCGCCGAACACATCGAGTCTCTTCGCCGGGAGCAAGCGGAAGCCAAGCGCAAGCAGCGCAAGGAGCGCACGTCAACCCAAGCACCCCACCCACCTACCCCTTCAACCACCGTCTACCCCACCTGTGACAGAGACTGTGGGCTGGATTTTCATGGTGTTGTGTCGTGTAATCCGCATTTCGTGTTATCCACATGAATCTAATTCGATGTGGGAGATTGATGCTACTTTAACTAAATTGCCCAATTGAGTTCCAGCATGTGGGAACCCACGGCAAATGAGTTTCTCCAGTCTGAAAGTCGCCTCCGATGACGTCATCATTGCTGCTGCATTTAAGGTCTGCAAGAAGCCTTGCTTCTTCTGCAGACTGCCAACCTTTTGGCATTTGCTGATACACTGAGCTGGAAGCAGAATGGCCAGAGAAAGACCGAGGTCTGCACCCCGTTTTGACGACGTTGCCCTGCAGGCTTTAGTGGAGGGAGCGAGAGCTCACAAGGAGGTGCTCTTCCCTTCATCAGGGAGGAAGAAGCCTCCCCAGCAGACAAAGGCTGCGTGGCTGCAAGTGGCAGAGGAGGTCAACTCATTATCACTAACCCGCAGAACCTGGATACAGTGCAGGAAGAGATTTCATGACCTTCGGTGCACTGGAAAAGTGAGTATGAATTTCCCATCACTCTCAATCTGATCCCCATTGGCTTTCCTCACCAGCACTCAGCTTTAGCAATCTCTTCCTCCACATCCCACTTGACACTGACATCCATGCACCCTTACCTATTCCCTCTCTCTCTATGGTCACATTCATTAACTATTCGACTATGCAGCCCTCACACTCCCTATCACTCTGATGCTATGAAAACAACTGACAACACACAGGGAGGGCCCTTGGTCTTGCCAACTCACTCTATCTTTGTCTCCTCTAAGCATCTATGCTATGGATTCTCTACACTCACTCCTTCATTCTCACTCAACCTCCACTTGTCTCCCTCATTGCAGGAAAAGAGAGCTCACAATAAAAGAGAACGAGCGAGGACAGGAGGAGGACCACCATCAGTAGCCCACCTCACCCCCTGGGAGGAGGTGGTCCTGGAGATCGTAGGAGTGGAGGACGACGCGCACGTGGGGGACGGACAGATGGGTGCATCACACCAAGCTGGGGACAGAATAGTTTTCCATCTCTCTCATTGACATTGCATGAGTCGCTGATAATGTTTCGGAAGCTCTAACAGATGGACTAATGATCATCTGCAATATGCAATGTGCATGTAACCTTGGCATCACATCTCTGATTCTTTCTTTTACTCCCCCACAGGACCATCGCAAGCACCCGTCCCCACTAGCCAGGAGGAACAGGCTGAGCCTCCAGACTCCTCAGAGGATGCTGCAACCTCTGAGGGCGCAGCGTCAGCAGAATTCAGCGCATCCAGCACCAGCGCAGACACTCACACCTCGGTGGGACCTTCGGGACATAGAGTAGTGTTGTCACCTGGTGTATCACAGCTCACAAGTGAGCATCAGCAGATTGTAGAGACAGGGACAGCAGTGGAGAGTCCTAGACGGAGGGCGCAGGACTCTGCCAGCTCAGCTCAGCTGCATGTCGACCCTCTGCCTCTGGGTCCGTCCACAATATCAGTGGTGATGGCACTCCAGGAAAAGATGCAGGAGTCTCTGGCAGGTTTTGTCTCCAGGGTCGCTGCGAGTGTGGAGCGAATGGAGGAGTCCCTCGCTAACATGAGCAGAGCCTTTGTGGAGTCATTGGCGCATGAATGCATCACCACGGAAAGGATGGCAACCTCCGTGGAAAGGATGGCTACAATAGACGAGAGGATGGCTACGGCCATGGAGGAGCTAAGTCGCCAGAGTGTTGAAAACATGGTGAGTGTTCAGAATAGACTGACATCTCTGGAGGAGCGATGGTCAGCTATTGAACAGAGAAACCAGACCTTCATGGCAGTCCCTCTGAGTAGGACTGCCAGTGCAGATACGGGTCCCCATGGCTCCCCTGATGTGCAGCAAGGTGCTCTCAAGCCACTTGCAAGCGCTGAGGGGGACCTGGCCCATGAGAGGGAAGTTAGTGGCAGACATCAAGGAAGTGGGGGCTCCTCTCCAAGCGCTCACACTTCCATGCCACTGCAGAGCCCTCGGTCAGAGCCCCACCAGAGTCCACACCCAACTGAGATCGGCGTCTCAACCCCTGCACAGCCGCAGGAGCAGCAGACTATTGACGAGCCCTCATAGGTTCACCACCCCAGAGGACGCCCGCCAAAGGTGTCGAGACAGCAGCAGCAAGAAACTGAGCAAGGGCCTCCACATCTGCTGAAGCCACAGGGGAAGCACCACGTAGGAGCACATGTAAGAGAAAGATACTGCACAAATAGTCACAAGGGTAGTCACTTGGGTGAAATTTGATGTTTTATGTGTAAAAGCCATCATATGAATCATGTACATAAAAAATCTGATGGCTACTGCTGTAGTTGTGGCATGTGTCATTTCGCAAATGGGACTTCCACATTGAGGGCTTAGGATTACTTGCAATTGTCAGTATGGTGGTCAAATTGCTAGGAATCAGCTGGTTCGTTGCCATTGTCGATGCTCAGGTAAGAAGATGCGAGGCAAAAGTGCTTGAGTGGCTAGGCTAAGCAAATCTGGCCAAGATGAGTGCGTTCCTTGCATCCCGGGCAGCTATGTTCTCGCGTACTGCTGCCACTGGTTGATGTTCGTTTTCGCTCTCCTCCTCCTCCTCCTCCTCGTCTGAGGAGGATATGTGAGGAGCCACTTGGTCCTCAGGAATCTGCAAGCCACGACGCTGTGCCATGTTGTAAAGTGCACAGCAAACCACGACGATTCTGGAGACCCTGGCTGCTGAGCACTGCAGGGCTCCACCTGATCTATCCAGGCATCTGAAGCGCATCTTCAGCAAACTGATGGTTTGCTCGATTATGGCTCTGGTGGACATGTGGCTTGAGTTGTAGCTCTCTTCAGCTTCGTTGGATGGTCTCCTCAACAGCATCATTAGCCACGTCCTCAGGGGATAGCCCTTGTCTCCAAGTAGCCATCCGTTAAGTTGGTCTGGCGGACTGAATAGCGGAGGCACACTAGACTGGCGCAGTATGAAGGAGTCATGGCAACTGCCAGGGTACTTGGCAGAAACATGCAAAATTTGCTTCTTTTGGTCACACACCAGCTGAACGTTAAGGGAGTGGAAGCTCTTGCGATTGACAAAAATACCTGGATTGCGATGGGGTGCCTTAAGGGTCACATGTGTGCAGTCAACAATGCCCTGCACCTTTGGAAAGCCTGCCAGATGAGCTAATCCAACTGCATGCGCCGTGACACTTGCTCGATCCTTGGTGAAATGGATGTGATTGTGCGCCAGGGCAAAGAGGGCATCGGTTACCTGCGTGATGCAAGTGTGTGCGGCCGCCTGGGAGATGCCGCTGATGTCTGCTGCTGATCCCTGGAATGAGCCTGAGGCAAAAAAGTTGAGTGCGGTGGTGACTTTGACGGCCACTGGTAAGGGTTGTCCACCTGGTCCTCTGGCCTGCAGGTCTTGTTGCAGCATTGTGCAGATGTCACCCACTACCTCTCGTGAAAGTCGGAGCCGCCTTTGGCACTGCTGCTCAGACATGTTGAGATAGTTGACCCTGTGTCTGTAGACCCTGTTTGGGGGGTATCTCCTGCGCCGACGGGCTTCCATGCGCTGGCCCCTTCTGGCCTGTGCATCTTCAGGTGGGTGAGCAGCAGCTTGGCGCGCCTGTTGTTGCTGCTGCTGTTGAGGCTGCTGTTGTTGTTGCTGCTGTTGTTCGGCCTCATCTAATATCCAGAAGGGAAGGAAATAAATGGCTCCCATGCTTCTGTAGATGCCTCAGTTGAGGAAGCGCTCAGTGAAGGTGGCGAGAGGGGTTTCCCAGGAGGTCACACTGGAGATGAGTGTCAGGCTCCAAACTTCCACAGCTGTGGTTATGCCTTCTAAAAGTTCCCCCAGACCTGAGACTACAAAGTCCTGCCACCTGCAAATGATGGCTGATCAAATCTCCTCTTTAACTGCAGCTGATAGTCAGCAATCCAATTGTGCTCCTGCCAGGTTTCACCGTCGTGTTTCAGAACAGGCGTGTTTCACGTGGGAAAAGGGTTAAAATCGCAATGGCCATTCAAAATGGCATTTTAGAGGCAATTTAGTGCTTGTTAAGCCTTAAAGGCCTATCCTGCCTCTTGGAGGCGGGACGGAGACGGGACCATCAGACACAAATTTTTGAAAATTGCGTGGAGGCGGGGTCGGGCCCGCCCACCAGTTTTTGCAATTTTAACCACCCGCATGCTTCCAATCCCGCCTCCACAGCCCAATGAAAATCCTGCCCTGTAGGTCCCACATTGAACTCATTTTTAATGTGGAAGCAAGTCATCCTCGGTTCCGAGGGACTGCCTAAGAAGAAGAAGAAGAGTGCTGTTTGTGGGACCTAGCTGTGTGCAAATTGACTGCCATGTTTCCTATATTACAATCATGACGACACTTCAAAAAGCACTGCAGTAGCTGTAAAGTGCTTTGGAATGTTCTGAAGTCGTAAAAATCACAATAGAAATGCAAGTAGGTGGGGAATAACGGAGGAGCCATGGAGTGGGGAGTAAGGGGGCCGTGGAGTGGGGCTAAGGGGGCCGTGGGGTGGGGGGGTCGTGGAGTGGGGAGTAAGGGGGCCATGGGGTGGGGAGTAAGGGGGCCGTGGGGTGGGGGGTAAGGGGGCCGTGGGGTGAGGGTGTCATGGGGTGGGGAGTAAGGGGGCCGTGGGGTGGGGGGGCCGTGGAGTGGGGAGTAAGGGGGCCGTGGGGTAGGGTGTAAGGGGGCCGTGGGGTAGGGGGTAAGGGGGCCGTGGGGTGGGGAGTAAGGGGGCCGTGGGGTGGGGGCAAGGGGGTCATGGGTTGGGGAGTAAGGGGGCAGTGGGGTGGGGGGTAAGGGGGTCGTGGGGTGGGGGCTGTGGGGTGGGGAGTAAGGGGGCAGTGGAGTAAGCGGGCCGTGGAGTGGGGAGTAAGGGGGCCGTGGGGTAAGGGGGCCATGGGGTAAGGGGGCCGTGGGGGTGGGGGATAAGGGGGCCGTGGGGTAGGGAGTAAGGGGGCCATGGGGGTGGGGAGTAAGGGGGCCATGGGGTGGGGGGGGTAAGGGAGCCGTGGAGTGGGAGGTAAGGGGGTCGTGGGGTGGGGGTAAGGGGGCCGTGAGGTGGGGGTAAGGGTGTCATGGGTTGGGGAGTAAGGGGGCCATGGGGTGGGGGTTAAGGGGGTCATGGGGTGGGAGCCGTGGAGTGGGAGGTAAGGGGGCCGTGGAGTGCGGAGTAAGGGGGCCGTGGAGTGGGAGGGCTGTGGGGCGTAAGGGGTCCATGGGGTGCGGGGTAAGGGGGCCATGGGGTGCGGGGTAAGGGGGCCGTGAAGTGGGAGGTAAGGGGGGCGTGGAGTGGGTGGTAAGGGGGCCGTGGGGTGGGGGTAAGGGGGCCTTGGGGTGGTGAGTAAGGGGGCCGTAGGGTGGGGGGTAAGGGGGCCATGGAGTGGGAGGTAAGGGGGCCGTGGGGTGGGGGTAAGGGGGCCGTGGAGTGCGGGGTAAGGGGGCCGTGGGGTGCGGGGTAAGGGGGCCGTGGGGTAGGGGGTAAGGGGGCCGCGGAGTGGGAGGTAAGGGGGCCGTGGGGTGCGGGGTAAGGGGGCCGTGGGGTAGGGGGTAAGGGGGCCGCGGAGTGGGAGGTAAGGGGGCCGTGGGGTGGGAGGTAAGGGGGCCGTGGGGTAGGGGGTAAGGGGGCCGTGGAGTGGGAGGTAAGGGGGCCGTGGGGTGGGAGGTAAGGGGGCCGTGGGGAGTAAGGGGGCCATGGGGTGGGGAGTAAGGGGGCCGTGGAGTGGGAGGTAAGGGAACCGTGGGATGGGGTGGGAGGTAAGAGGGCTGTGGAGTGGGGAGTAAGGGGGCCGTGGGGTGGGGGTAAGGGGGCTGTCGGGTGGGGGATATGGGGGCCATGGGGGTGGAGGGGGTAAAGGGGCCGTGGGGTGGGGGTAAGGGGGCCGTGGGGTGGGGGGTAAGGGGGCCGTGGAGTGGGGGGTAGGTCAAGGCATTGATGTAGAGCACTCAAAGGTGGACTTAAATTGTTTTTGTGTTAATTAATAAACACTGATTTCAAAATGTTTTAATGAGGAGGGAGTTAACTTGTTTAACCTGAAATTTACTGAATGTTCTATTGGGAACTAGTGACAGAAAACTAATATTGCACTGGCCTTTATTTTTATCTATTTTCAGGCTTACAGTTCTTGGCACCTTGGATCCTTTTGATGATATCTAATTTCCTCCAACTAAATATTGGGAAGACTTAAGCTATTGTCTTCGATCCCCGCCACAAACTCCGTTCCCTAGCCACCGACTCCATCCCTCTCCCTGGCAACTGTCTGAGGCTGAACTTGACTGTTCACAACCTTGGTGTGAAATTTGACCCCAAGATGAGCTTCCGACCATATATCTGCACCATCACCACTTCCATCTCTGGAACATTGCTCGACTCCATCCCTGCTTCAGCTCATCCGCTGCTAAAACCCTCATCCATGCCTTTGTTATCTCTAGACTTGACTATTTCAATGCTCTCAAAGGCGGCCTCCTACGTTCTACCCTCCGTAAACTTGAGGTCATTCAAAACTCGGCTGCCCATGTCCTAACTCGCACCAAATCCCATTCACCCATCACCACTGTGCTCGTTAACCTACAGTGACTCCTGGTTAAGCAACGCCTCGATTTTAAAATTCTCATCCTTGTTTTCAAATCCCTCCATGGCCTCGCTCCTCCTTATCTCTGTAATCTCCTCCAGCCCCACAACCCTCCTAGAGATCTGCGCTCCTCTAATTCTGGCTTCTTGAGCATCCCCAATTTCAATTGCTCCATGATTGGTGGCAGTACCTTCAGCTGCCAAGGCCCTAAGCTCTGAAATTCCCTCGCTAAACCTCTCTGCCTCTCTACCTCTCTTAAGACCCTCCTTAAAACCTACCTCTTTAACCAAGCTTTTGGTCATCTGCCCTAATATCTCCTTTGATGGCTCGGTATCAAAATTTGTTCTATAACGCTCCTGTGAAGTGTCTTGGGACGTTTTACTACGTTAAAGGTGCTATATAAATACAAGTTATTGTAGAAATATCAACTATCCACACGGATGCTTAGGTATGCGACTAATCCTGACCATGATGTCTACTGATATTTGGGACCTGGGAGAGCGTTTTGAATTTGCAAGACAAGATGATTGGGAGTCGAGGGGATCCCAGGTCAGTTTTGCTGGGTAGCATAGAGCCAGGAGAACTATTTAATTGAGAAATTTGTTTAATGGTACTTTACATTCCTATTAGCCAAATAATGGAAATCCCAAACACTAGAGAATTAACTGTTAACAAAAAAAGAAGCAAATTCAGAATTCTCTAGAAAATCGCAAGATAAAGACAAATCAAAAAGAAAAAGAACTTGCATTTTTATAGCGCCTTTCATGACCTCAGAACGTCCCAAAGTGCTTTACAGCCAATGAAGTACTTTTGAAGTGTCGTCACTGTTTTAATTCTGGAAACGCAGCAGCCAATTTGCGCGCAGCAAGGTCCCACAAACAGCAATAATGACCAGAAAATCTGTCTTTGTGATGCTGGTTGAGGAATAAATATTGGTCAGGACACAGGGGAGAACTCCCCACTCCTCTTCGAAATAGTGCCGTGAGATCTTTTACTTTCACCTGAGAGGGCAGACGGGTTAACGTCCCATCCGAAAGACGGCACCTCCGACAGTGCAGCACTGGGAGAGTCAGCCTAGTTACAGGGGAGGCATTGTGATAAACAGACCTTGTTGACATTTAGAAACCTGTTGTTTGTAAGTATGCCTTGCCATCTCGAGCAAGCAGCATGCCATCTATAAATGTCCTGGCTATTAAAATATTTCACTTCAGTGCACTTGCCCAAGTCATCACTTTCACTTAATGGAGCACTTGGTTAATCATCCACCTGGAAAGCGATGACTATGGGTGAGCAGTCTCACACAAGTTCATTAACAACTGAAATAATGTTTGTATACTGTTGTGTATGTAATATGTGTGCTACTTTGAACCTATGGACAGGACTGCACTACTTGTAGGGCGTAGTGATACGCAGTACCACTCCTGGCCATAGGGGTATAAATAGTACTGTGGGTACTGATCTCCCCTCAGTTCCCGCCTGTGGGCATGAAGTAAAGACCTACGTATAGTCCCTACCTCCAACCAGTAAAGACCTGTTTTATTGTTACTGATTAAGTCTGAGTATTAATTACTTGAACAACTCACAGATTTAACACTGGCGACGAGTCTGATTCGGACCCTGCGGCAGTCACTCCACGGCAGCTTCGTCCACAGCCAGGACGTTGCAGAGAGGTTTCCACCCTCTCCACCCCACTGGAAGACATCCTGACCTCGGAGCCTCCATCGGCGACCGTCAGCTTCTTCTCCAGCTTGGTGGTGGGTAAGCCGTTGTCTGAGCCGGGCAGCGACGCGACAGGCAGTCGACCGCGTTGGCCGCACGAACGGGGCTGGGGGAGCTGGAGGAATAGGGCGCGAGAGCCGCTTCGAGCGGGAGGCGTTTCAACAGAGCGATCGCATCTCCTGATAAGAGCCGAGAGCCGCTTCGCGATCCAGCGATCGCATCCGCTGATAAGGGCCGCACTCGGGCGATCGCGGCGAAGATAAGGGCCGCACTCGGGGGCTGAAGGGAGACGGCGTTGGGGGACGGGTGAAGACCGCCAAGCGCGGGAAAACCGCCATTTTGTGGGCGGAGGACGACGGCAAGAGCGGGAAGCCGCCATCTTGGATAGCAGTAAAAAAAAAATCTGAGAAATTGCAAATCTACAATGCCTAAACACGGGAATATTAGCACCTTTGATAGTGACCTCGAAGATTGGGCCATATATGTTGAAAGAGTAAAAAATTATTGTAAGGCCAATAAAATTCGTGACCAAGATAAAGCTCTAACATTATTAAATTTAATGGGTGCGAAGACATACGGGCAATTGAAACACCTGTTATCACCAGATGAACCGGCGGATAAGACGTTCGATGAGATTGTTACTGTCCTGAAAGATCATCTAAACCCCACGCCGCTGATGCTAGCGGAACGATTTAAATTTTATGACAGAAGGCAGCTACAGCATGAAAGCAATGCTGAATATTTGCTGGAATTGCGTAAATTAGCGAAATATTGCCAGTTTGGAACGGGACTGACAGATGCACTACGAGACAAATTTGTGTGTGGTTTATTTAAACAGGATACACAAAAGCGACTGCTCGAGGAGAATGAGCTGACGCTTGAGAAGGCGGTCACTATGGCAGCAGCACACGAAGCCGCAGCGAGAGGCACGGCAGTAATGCAGCTACGGTCACCGGAGCTCAGTGCACACAAATTGGGTGTGAGTTCTGGCAAATGTTATCGTTGTGGAAAGACAACGCATGATCAGAACCAGTGTTGGTTTAAAAACCAAGAATGTAGAACTTGTGGTAGGCTTGGACATATAGCTAGAGTATGCAGGTCAGGGAAGAAGACCAGCAACAAGAAGTCACCGCAAGGAAAATACGCAAAGGTACACAAGGTGACCGAACAGGAGTCCGATTCAGACGCTAGCAGTAATGAACTGGCTAGCTTAAGCTGTAATGAACTGGCTAGCTTAAGAGTACTCAACGCTGGTAAGGGTGCAGACCTCCAGACAATTTGGGTCACTCTTCAGATAGAAGGAGTCCAAGTAAAACTGGAATTGGACACTGGATCGGCATTGACGGTCATAAATAAGAAAGATTACGGAAAGTTATTCCAACATATTCCCCTACAGGATACGGGGATTATATTGAAAACATACACGGGGCAAAGAGTGTACCCCATCGGGAAAATAGAGGTTGCAGTGGTCCACAAGGGCGAAGACAGTCAAATAATGGACTTATATGTGATATCTGAAGGAGGTCCTCCACTACTAGGACGGGAGTGGATTAGGAAAATGAATATGGACTGGCATTTCTTACAAACAATAACGAGTGAGAACTCGGTGAAGATAGTCAGCCCAGACTCTGGAACGGATGATGGTAAGCCCAACTCAGGTGCAAAAGACAAAGTTTCAGCACAGAATTCCACTGAGCAACAACAACATAGTTTAACTGTGGATTCTGAGTCTGGCAAGTCTACTGATGTGCCCATTTCTGAGGGACACCGGGCTCGAACTCAACTCCATTTCAAACTACAACAGCAATTAGAACAAATGCTTCGCCGTTTTGAGCAAGAGTTGAATGCAACGAAAGAGTTCTTTGATATAGAGTTGGAGAATCTGGAAAGACAACAGAAGCAGCTGATGGAGAAAATGGAGCAGGAGCACACAAAACGTCTGATATCAGAGGAGTTAACGGTCAGCCAACTCCTGCATATGCTGAAGGACAGGACTCTGAAATGGGAAAAACTTGAACACGAACTTCAATATTCAAACGAAAGGGGTTCGGAGCTCTCAAAGGTTATTGGAAGAGCTGAGGTGGCAACACAGACTGAGATGACTGCAACAGAGCAGCCCTTGGATGCCAAAAGTACGCTGACTCACGTCAACGTAGAACAACAGACCGCTGAAACAGCTGCTCCGGTAGAGGGATTGAATAGTCCGATCAATCAATCTCCAAAAGAAGTTGAAGTAGTAAAATCTCAAATGAGGTCATTAGTAAACGACTTGCTGAAAGCCCAGAAAAAGCTGGATGAAGAGGTACGCATGAAGAAGTCTCTTCAGGAAAGATGTCTGGACTTGGAACAAAAGCTGGCTAACGCCCAGCTGGGTATGGAGGAAATAGAAGACCCTCTCGCTGGCCTAGATCAGGACGACACTGAATATTACTATGTCCTGTCCTGCCCAACTTGTAACTTCGACTCCCACCATACAGAAATCATGGAGGAGCACCGAAAGTCTACGGAACATCGGGAGAAGGTGGCTCTACTACGGAAAAAGGAGGAAGAGAAGGAGGAACTGCGCATGCAGCTGGCAGCTGACAGTGGAGCCCAGAGAGTCTCCAAGAAGCAGAAAAGGAAAAGTCGAAACAGAAGATGACCCATCTGAACCATTATTACCTCTACCAGATCACACACGTGGTCCCTCCGAACGGAGCCAATTCAGTTCGGAAGTTCAAACTGTTAAATCCATGGAAGGACTATTGAATGAGTCACTCCAGCAACGTGAACCGACTACACCACAGAGATTGAATCTGTGAACTGTTTTCCACAGAGACTGAATCTGTGATCTGTTTTGACATGAAGTTATCTATGTATCTATGTTATTCTGTTATGTAAACCTGAAGTTATATATGTATATATGTTATTACGTTATGTTAAATGGGGAGATGACTGTAAAGCTAGGAAGGGAGGAATGTTGTGTATGTAATATGTGTGCTACTTTGAACCTATGGACAGGACTGCACTACTTGTAGGGCGTAGTGATACGCAGTACCACTCCTGGCCATAGGGGTATAAATAGTACTGTGGGTACTGATCTCCCCTCAGTTCCCGCCTGTGGGCATGAAGTAAAGACCTACGTATAGTCCCTACCTCCAACCAGTAAAGACCTGTTTTATTGTTACTGATTAAGTCTGAGTATTAATTACTTGAACAACTCACAGATTTAACATATACATTTGCAGTATTTTTTAAATAAATGGTTTATAGCATTTTACTTTGACCGGCAACATTTATGTTGTAGATTAAATTTAATGAGTGGAGATAAAAGTTTGGATTGAACATGCTTTGTGTATCTAGTGTGTGCTACATCAACGTGATGATTGTTTCTTGGCACAGGAGACAGTTAATTGCTGTTTTACTGCTGATAAGTCTATTGACAATTCACTCAATGGATATTTTAATCTGCCAAGTAAATTAATTAAACAGTAAGTGAACAGGTGAATAGTAACAGTAACAAAACATATTTTTACTGTCGTTAACTTCGCGAGCTCCTCCTTGTAATGAAAAATAATAAATAGGTTGCAACTTTTGTGCTTTTTTTTTATTCTTGGGATGTGGGCATAGCTGGCAAGGCTGGCATTTATGCCCATCCATACAGTCCGTGCAGTGAAGGTGCTTGTGAAGGGATAATTACTAGTCCTAGCCCCTTTGGGGCTACCCCAAATCAGGCGTATTTCTCAGACATTCACTTTCAACTAAAGTTTGAGGTAGCCGAATCCTAAAGACACTTAATTGGGTCTAAAGGTCCGGACTATCTCTCCCTAAAGGAAAGGAACAACCTGAAAATGTTACCGTCCTCCAGATAGCACTTTTAATAAGTTTAGCTAGACTATAACGTTCCGGATATTATGAAGATCCAGAAAACTCCCCCAGAATTCTGCAACTCCTCACCAAAGACTGTACAGAGATTGAGTTCGCGAGTTTTTGATAGAGAAGTCTTATGTGAGACTATTCTAAAAATATATAGATTTATTAAAGAACCGACATACAGTTGGTGAGTCAATCGCAACATTAACAGTTCCAAAAAGAGAAAGCTTACAATCTTATTATCAGAGAACCTTACTTTCAAATCTTAACTTTGCTACTGTTTTACAGTTCTTAGTGTTCTACAGGATATCAAATACCTTTGATCCCCGAGGTACAAAGAGTGGTAGACTATAGAGCTGCCTCTGAAGCCGAGAATCGCTTTGCCTGATTAAAGCGAGTCTGTTATCCCATTTAAGAGTTCAATATTTATACCCTTTTCCAGTGGTATTTCCTTTAAGGTTTTCTGCTGATGCAAGCTAATTATCTCTAGTCATTTTTCTGCTGACCTCTGCAACTCTTACTGTTATCTCAGCCAGACTCGTGTCTCATCTCTAGGTGTTCTAAGTTTACCATATAAAAAATGGTGTGACGGCAGGTGTTCCTTACTTTATGTCATCTTTACGAGGGCAGATGTTCCTTTATGTGCTTCTTTACGGTGTAAATTAGAACACCTTATCCATGGTGAAGCATTGTTTTTGTTCCCAAAGGTCAGCCTGTCGGAGCCCTTCACCTTCTGTTTCAATAAGGTTATTTATTCAGGGTCAACAACTGTCTTATCTCAATAGCCAGAATGCTTTCACAGCTATTTCATAGTTGGGTTTCTAAATTTCCAAATCCAGTTTGTCCTGTTTTAATAAGGCCAGAATTCTTTCATAAGATAGAGTATTTTTCTGAAAAGGTTATATGGCCTATTCCTTCACACTCGCACAGTGCTGTTAGGCAGTGAGTTCCAGGATTTTGACCCAGCAACGATTATGGAATGGCGATATATTTCCAAGTCAGGATGGTGTGTGATTTGGAGGGGAACTTGGAGGCGATTGTGTTCCCATGCACCTGCTGCCCTTGTGGTAGAGATCGCGGGTATGGGAGGTACTGTTGAAGAAGCCATGGTGAGTTGCTGTAGTGCAAGATGTGGATAGTGCATACCAATGCTCCCGTTAAGCTGTGCGACCGTGCGGAGATCTGGAGGTCCCGCGAAGGCTGCTTGCCAGCTTTTAAATTGCAAAAACCGTGCATGCGTGTTAATTTGAATGGGCCGCACAGCCCATTAAAGAGAAATAGCGGGAACATTGGTACACATTGAAGCCACGGTACGCCGGTGGTGGAGGGAGTGAATGTTTAAGGTGGTGGATGGGGTGCCAATCAAGCAGGCTGCTTTGTCCTGGATGATGTCGAGCTTCTTCAGTGTTGTTGGCGCTGCACTCATCCAGGCAAGTGGAGAGTATTCCATCACACTCCTTACTTGTGCCTTGTAGATGGTGGAAAGGCTTTGGGGAGTCAGGAGGTGAGCCATTTACTGCAGAATACTATAGTTTTTTTTACTTAACTTCCATAATTGGTGAAAAAAGAACAATTATCTGCTTTCTCTCCAATTGACTTATTTATTTGGGGGAAAAAACCAACACCGGTTCATAAATACTTTCTAAACACAATTTCTAAATTTACGGATGACACCAAATTGGGGGGATAGTCAATACTGAGGAGGACATTAATAAACTTGCAGAATGGGCATATAATTGGCAAATGAAGTTCAACACAGATAAATGTGAGGTATTACATTTGGTAGGAAGAATAGGGAGGTGACTTATTACTTAGAGGGTGCAAGTCTAGGTGGGGTAGAGGAACAAAGGGATCTCGGAGTGCAAATACACAAATCACTCGAAGTTGTGACACAGGTTAGCAAGGCCATAAAAAGCAAACCAAGCACTAGGGTTTATTTCTAGAGGTATAGAATTGAAAAGTAGGGAAGTTATGCTAAACTTGTATCGAACCTTGGTTAGACCATACTTAGAGAGTACTGCGTGCAGTTCTGGTCGCCATATTATAAAAAGGATATAGAGGCACTGCAGAGGGTGCAGAGAAGATTTACAAGGATGATACCAGAAATGCGAGATTATACATATCAGGAAAGGTTGAACAGGCTGGGTCTCTTTTCTCTTGAAAATAGAAGGCTGAGGGGTGACATAATAGAGGTCTTTAAAATTATGAAAGGTTTTGATAGAGTGGATACAGAGAGAATGTTTCCACTTGTGGGGAAGAGCAAAACTAGAGGCCATCAATATAAGATAGTCACCCAGAAATCCAATAGGGAATTCAGAAGAAACTTCTTTACCCAGAGAGTGGTGGGAATGTGGAATTCGCTACCACAGGGAGTGGTTGAAGTGAATAGTATAGATGCATTTAAGGGGAGGCGAGACAAGCATATGAGGGAGAAGGGAATAGAGGGTTAAGCTGATAGATTTAGATGAGGAAAGACGGGAGGAGGCTCGAGTGGAGCATAAACGTCAGCATGGACTGGTTGGGCCGAATGGCCTGTTTCTGTGCCGTGTATCCTATGTAATCCTATGTAAATGGTTTCCAGGGCTTTGTAGATTTAAATCATACTATATTTGAACAAACCACGTACAATGTTTGTAGTTGAATTGAGTGACTTGGCTCCCTCCCTCAGATATATTTCAGTCAAATTGACTAATTACTGCAATAAAATTACTGAGATATGAAATTAGCTAAGCGACAGAAAGCAGAGTAGTGGTGAACGGTTATTTATCAGACTGGAGTGATCATTGGCTTTATAAATAAAGACAGTACAAATGCAAGGTAGTTATGCTAAACCTTTATAAAACACTGGTTAGACTTCAGCTAGATTATTATGTCCAATTACAATCTGAAAGGGTGGTGGAAGCAGATTCAGTAGTAACTTTCAGAAGCGAATTGGAAATATACTTGAAAAGGAAAAATGCACAGGGCTATTGGGAAGGAGTGGGGAGTGGGATTAATTGGATAGCTCTTTCAAAGAGCTGGCACAAACACAAACCTGTGCTATATGATTTTATGGTTCTAAAATGTAACAAAATAATTTGGAAAATTCTTCTGTGAATAAAGTTGATTTATAACTCCTTATGTACTATGGCAGAATTAAAGAAACAAACTAAATATTATACAAAAATATCAGTCATTATAGTCAGTGAGCCCACGACCTTCTGACTCAGAGGCGAGAGTGCTACAAACTGAGCCACGGATGACATATAAAATCGTACGAACATGCCACGCGGCTATCGCCCATTAATGGTAATGGGCAGAAAATTGTAGGAAGCATGTCTACAATTCCCAGTGTGTGTTCCCAGCAGGCAAGGCAAGGCTCCCTGTTAGGAATTCACACTTGTAAAGTCAGCCCTGTGAAATCTACAGCTGCAAGGGTTACTTTTAAATAAACGTAGGTTAGTGAAGTCATGCAGCTCTAATTATCTCACAGAAGCTTTTGTGACTTTCTAAAGAAAACATTATTACTTCGATGTTATCCAGATGTAGTCAATTAACACAGAGTGTTATGATTTCATTCCAGGAGGAGCTGGTTTGTGCTCAGTTCTTAGGCTCAACATGTAATTAAATAACTGAGGTTTGCGGAGTGCAGTACCTAATCATGTTCTCTCAATCACACAGGCTCAGTACAGACTGACTTGATCCACAGTGTAATGATAAAATCTCAGCTCTTCTATTATCTTACGGTTCTGCACAGTAAGGATGGACATGCATGTTTGCAGCGTGGCTTTAGGATCCATAAGATTTTAATGTTTGGATGATTGTGAAGCTGATTCTCTCATGAACCTGATCCTTTGAGCGACTGCCCCAGTCTACTAGACAGCCAGGAATATCAGATTCCCACATGGCTGCTGAAATTGCATCCTCCCCACTTGACTGGCAGGAACTTGTTACTTGCCATCAGGGTATAGGAAGTGGACAGTCCATCAGATTGGACACACTACTACTAGACTGCTCGCAATTTGTCATTTCCTATCAGACTGCAGAAACTGGGAAACTCTCCACCTGACTGACAGGAATTTAATATTCCCCACCAGACTGACAGGAATGTAATATTCCCCACCAGACTGACAGGAATTTAATATTTCCACTGGTGACAGCACAGACTTGTGTTAGAAGGTCATGAGTTCAAGCCCCACTCCAGGGACTTGAACAGTACTGAGGGAGTGCTGCATTGTCGGAGATGCCGTCCTTTGGATGAGACACTAAGTAGAGGCCTCGTCTGCCCTCTCAGGTGGATGTAAAAGATCCCACAGCACTATTTCGAAGAAGAGCAGGAGTGTCCTCTTGTTGCCTTGGCTAATATTTATCCCTCTTACGCCTCTGTGAAGTACCTTGGATTGATTTTGTATGTTAAAGGTGTTATGTAAATGCAGGTTGCTGTTGTTGTGGATAATGTACTTTTGAGACCAGGAAGGCCCCAGGTTTAATCTCTGGTCTGTGCTGAACTAATTGATTGCAATTGGATTGGCACCTAGGGTTCTACAATTGGTCTGGGTGTTCCCAGGCTAAGGAGAGGAAGAATAAGACACAGGTCTTGCTCCTCATTGTTATTTAGTGACCCCTGCTTAAAAGTTCTGTGGTGCTCTCCACAGTAGAATAGCTTGCTGACGTTCCTTGTCTAGGCCCATACCTGAAGGTTGGCCAGGTGGGCAAAGTACACTGTGATATAAGTCAATGGCTTCAGGAAAGAAAAAGCGAAATTGATGGGAGAGAAAAAAAGGAACTTTTGAATCTGTCAATTGGTAACTAGAGAATAATGACCTAACTGCATGAACAAATGATTTTCAAGACCTTAAAACTGCAACAAGTCTGAGAGAAAGAAAGAAAGACTTGCATTTATATAGTGCCTTTCACAACCTCAGGACATCCCAAAATGCTTTACAGCCAATGAAGTACTTTTTGAACTGTAGTCACTGTTGTAATGTAGGAAACGTGGCAGCCAATTTGCACACAGCAAGGTCCCACAAACAGCAATGTGATAATGACTAGATCATCTGTTTTCGTGATGTTGGTTGAGGGATAAATGATGGCCAGAACACCGGGGATAACTCCCCTGCTCTTCTTTGAATTAGTGCCATGGAATCTTTAACATCCACCTGAGAGAGCAGACAGGGCTTCGGTTTAACATCTCATCTGAAAGATGGCACCTCTGACAGTGCAGCACTCCCTCAGTACTGTACTGGAGTGTCAGCCTAGATTTTGTGCTCAAGTCTCTGGAATGGGACTTGAACCCAGAAACTTCTCACTCAGAGGCAAGAGTGCTACCCACTGAACCATGAATAATTATATTTAGAAGTGTGAGGCCGATTTGTATTGGTACAATATGGTGCCTTTAATGTAGAAAATGTTCCAAGGTGTCAGCTGTGGCTCAGTTGGTAGCAATCTTGCCTCTGATGTCAGAAGGTTGTGGGTTCAGGTCTCACTTTGGAGATTTGAGCACAATATCCTGGCTGACACTCCAGTGCAGTGCTGGGGGAGTGCTGCACTGTCAGAGGTGCCATCTTTCAAGTGAGCCATAAACTGAGGCCCCATCTGCCTTCTCAGGGGAATGTAAAAAATCCCACGGCATTATTGGAAGAAGAGCAGGGGAGTTATACCGGTGTCCTGGACAATATTTATCCCTGGACCAACATCACTAAAGCAGATGATCTGGTCATTATCACATTGCTGTTTGTGGTCCCTCACTGGGTGCCAATTGGCTGCCATTTTTCCTACAATACAACAGTGACTACACTTCAAAAAAGTACTTCAATAGCTGTAAGGTGCTTTGGGACGTCCTGAGGTTGTGAAAGGCGCTATATAAATGCAAGTTCTTTCCTTCAAAGGGGCTTTATAGAGAGGGGAGAATTAAAGCATTAAAGGAACTGCCATGTCTTGCTCCATATGTCTTGTAACTGTTGCGATTTAACTGAAATTAATTACAGCCACAGGTGAGGGGGTTGATATTCATTCAGAGAAGTTAATGTCTATCATCTGAGAAAGTCGTTTCCACTGTTGCCTGGGGCCTCAGATACAAGTAATTTACAATGACAAGTGTTTGATCTTTGGGCAGATACTGTCTCTGGTAGTTAATTAATTAGGAAATGGAGAACATTGGTTTGTGACAAGCTGGCAGGATCTATGTCTGAATCCACTCTTTGTATCTGCTGACTAGGGTTATAATATTGTTAAGGCTGATGTGGAACCAGTCAATTATTCTTTTCAAATTGTTTTGTTAGTTTTTTATATGTATCTCTGCACCTTTTTTAAGTATTTCTGCAAGAATGCCATATAAATATTCAACCCCAGATTATAATCAGCTATCTGATGGCACCTAGCAAGGTACAGTGATAGTAAATACGGAGTGATGTCCTTCTGAAATGCTTTGCTGGAAGCGAACTTATTTTTACACATATTCCGGCCTACTTCACCATGTGCCCAATTACGCAAGTCCAGTTTTAAACTGTTTCACATACAATACATTGAAGAATATTCATCATCAAGACCGCCTAGTTCCATCTCGGTAATATCGGCCGTCTCTGCCACTGCCTCAGCTCATCTGCTGCTGAAACCCTCATCCATGCTTTTGTTACCTATTCCAAGGTTCCTCCCACCTTGTACCCTCCGTAAACTTCTGATCATCCAAAACTCTGCACCCTGTGCCTTGTCTCATACCAAGTCCCATTTACCCATCACCCCTGTGCTCACTGACCTACATTGGTTCCCGGTCCGGCAACGCCTCAAATTTAAAATTCTCATCCTTGTGGTTCAAATCCCGCCATGGCCTCGCCCCTCCTTATCTCTGTAATCTCCTCCAGCCCAACAACCCTCTGAACACTCTGCGTTGCTCCAATTCTGGTCTCTTGTGCATTCCCGATTTCCTTCGCCCCACCATTGGTGGCCGTGCCTTCAGCTGCCCTAAGCTCTGGAATTCCCTCCCACACCTCTCCTCCTCTCGACCTCTCCTCCTTTAAGACGCTCCTTAAAATCTACGGGGGAAAAATTTGGTTGATTAGCGCCTCCTGTTAGCGCCCTAAGAGGGCGCTAACGGAGTGCAAAGCAACTAGCGCCCGGGTGTGGCGATGTTTGTGCCGCTCGCGAAATTGACCAGACATTTTACAACGGCGCTAAACACTACCGCCACGATCTCCTGCGCCCGCAGATCATGACGTCAGTTGAGTGTGCAACGCCCCGGACCGAATATTGAGTGGCGCCCCCTGCCTTTCCATCTGCCACTAGCAACGACAGGTAGAGGGAAACGTTTTGCAGTCGAAGGGACTGGGGGAGTGCTATTTAAAGGCGGCCGCTTCCTGCCTTTTTTTGTCGGCGCCATTTTTGCACCACGCATTCTGAGAGAGAGAGACTTCTGGGGAGATTCAACACTGTGTGAAGGAGTTTTGGGTACTGAGCAGCACTTTGCAGGTTCATTTTGATTTGACCTTCCTTGCATCGATTTAGAAGAGACTGTGGGGGCTGCACTCTGAGCTCTTTCCCTGGGTCTCTCCATTGTTCTTTCCAGCAGAATTGATATACAGGTCTCTCCAGGCCGAGATTCAAGGCTGCAATGAGCAGGGTGTGGCTGGAGAGCAAGATCGACCCTCCCCTTTAAGAACTGGCCGGCGCCAGTCTGTCTGTGTTCCATTGCTGACTGACATCACCTGAGCTTCGCCAGCGCTCTGAGGTAGCGCCTCACTCCTTGGTGTTAGCGCCTTAAGAGAGGTGTGTAGTGCCTAATTTAGCGCTCAAATCACCTCCAGGGGCAATAGAGGCCAAGTTTGCAGTCGGAGGCGATAATTAGTGCCAGGCGCTAAACATTGCGCCCGGCCGATAATTGCGCCCCAAACGGTGCAATACCGAATTTCTCCCCCTACCTCTTTGGCCAACCTTTGGTCACCTGTCATAATATCTCCTTACGTGGCTCTGTGTCAAACTTTGTCTGATATCACTCCTGTGAAGTGCACTGGAATGTTTTATAAATGTAACTTGTTTTTGTGCAATGATGTGTTTTTCTTTGTACGTTTACATATTTTCTATTTTCATGAATTCAACTTTTTGTCACAGAGGATTCTCTTTGCAAAAAATGGTATTTTATTTCCCCATCATTTTGTACTGATTCACACTGATTTGTGTAGTCGCATCTTTTGCTCGGATGGTATTTTCCAGAACATACCATGAAGACCAGTCTCTGACTTAGTTGTGCGCAGCAGGAGAGTAGCATTAGATGCATCAGGTTTAGGGTATTTTGTTGGTGGGGGCCATCGGGAAAGAGTGTTTTTTTTTATTTGTTCATGGGGATGTGGGCATCGCTGGCATCCCTAATTGCCCTCGAGAAGGTGGTGGTGAGCCGCCTTCTTGAACTGCTGCAGTCCGTGTGGTGAAGGTACTCCCACAGTGCTGTTAGGGAGGGAGTTCCAGGATTTTGACCCAGCGACGATGAAGGAACGGTGATATACTTCCAAGTCAGGATGGCGTGTGACTTGCAGGGGAACTTGGAGGTGGTGGTGTTCCCATGTGCCTGCTGCCCTTGTCTTTCTAGGTGGTAGAGGTCGCGGGTTTGGGAGGTGCCATTGAAGAAGCCTTGGCAGTGGGACCAAGGGGTTATCCTACATTGACTAGGGGTGCTGTTGGGTTGGTCACTATTCTTGTGGTGATGTTGGTGGGCTCCTATCATCCCTCTCGGGTCAATGTGATCGCCTGTCCAGTACTGGTGAGGGTGGTCTTGTTCTATAGGCCTCCAGAGTTCCAAAAGATGGGCTTTAAAGTCCTTGAATCTAATCTCCAGTGTGTAAAGTTTAAAATGACGGCTATTTTTGCTTGTGTACTGCTTTTAAAGGGTTTGGGATACAGAGAGGCTAGAATTCAGGCCTGGAAATATCCCAAGCACATCTATGCACATTCTGTAGAGCTCTGAAATGAGCTCTGTTTTATATTTCACTGTATTGCAAAGTAGCCTTTTAATTCATAATCATATGCTGACATAAATCTATAAGTCTCTCCATGGCCTTGCCCCATTGTATCCAGTTCTATATCCCCACACTACAGTAGGCATGTACTTTCTGGGAACTCAGTTGACATGTTAGGGAAATTAGTCATGACAAAGAATGTTTCTGTGTTTTTCTGTTACTCCTGTAGGACCCTGACAATCACATATAGTGAGGTCTCTGCCTGAGCATTTGGACATTGCTGGTTGACTGATGCCCCTAACTGCATATGTTCAGTGCTCAGTGGATAGCCCTCTTGCCACTTGAGTCAGAAGGTTGTGGGTTCAAATCTCACTCCAGAGACTTGAGCACAAAATCTAGGCTGACACTCCAGTGCAGTATTGAGGGAGTGCTGCACTGTCAGAGGTGCTGTCTTTCAGATGAAATGTTAAGCTGAGACCCCTTCTGCATTCTCAGATGGACGTAAAAGATCGCATGGCACTATTTCGAAGAAGAACAGGGGAGTTTTCCCTGGTGTCCCGGCTGTTGTGTCTGGGTATAATAAGACACAGACTGCAGAAGAAACGGTACAACAGGTGTTTACTCAACGTGGCTCATAGTGGAACTGCCTGCACAGATTACTACTCAGTGCTATATACAGGTGTGGTCACTGCCGGTACTACAGTATACATGAGCTGTAAAAAGTAGTTCCCCCCCTTAAAGGTATATACATTACAATTCCTCCCCTTTTAGATTAACAGTACCATAACACTCATTTAACAATGCAACATTAGCTGAAAATAGTTTATTTATATATTCAGTCTTTGGGGAGGCCTCCTGATCCTTTCTGGATAGCGCCTTTCCCGAGTGTCTTGCTCTTGGTGCGGAGGCGATTCTGGCCCGCTGTCGTCGGTTGGTTCATCAGCTTCCGATGCTACTGTTTCTGGGGTAGATGCGACCTGTTCGTCGGGTTCATCACCAGGTATGTATGGGCGAGGCATGGGGTTGACTTGTTCCTGTGACTGTAGGATCTGGTCAGCATGGCGTCTCACGATGCTCTCCCCAACGTCCACTGTGTACATTAATGGGCCCTGCCGTGTGCATATCGTTCCTGGCTGCCATTTTTCTGTTCGGTAGTCGCGGGCCAAGACTGGTTGCCCTACATTGAAGCTCCTTGTTGGCTTCTCATGGATGTGCTGGAATTGCTTACTCTCAACATCTCTTCGTACGTTTGGTCTGAGCAAATCCAGGCGAGATCCTAACCTTCGGTTAAAGAACATCATGGCTGGGGCCTGGTTGGTGACTGCATGTGTCGCATTCCGGTAGGCGAACAGGAAATTGTCCACCTTGTGCTGCAGCGGAATGTTGTCATTGTACATAGCCTTTATTGCCTTCTTAAAGTTTTGTACGAACCTCTCAGCCAATCCATTTGTGGCTGGATGATACGGGGCGGATGTGTAATGCCTTACCCCATTCTTTTTCAAGAACCTCCGGAACTCTTCGGACACAAACTGTGGTCCGTTGTCGGAGCAAATCTGTTCTGGCAAGCCATTCCTGGCAAAAATGGTCCGTAGGACTGCAATAGTTTTCTCCGTGGTGGTGGAGGACATTTTGATGACCTCAGGCCATTTCGAGTGCGCATCCACGGCTATTAAAAACATTGAGTCCATGAATGGACCAGCAAAATCAATATGCACCCGTTGCCATGGAGATGAGGGCCACTCCCATGGGTGTAGAGGGGCCTGTGGTGGTGCATTTTGGACTCTCTGGCATCCTGAGCAGCTCTTGGTCAGGTCCTCGATTTGTTTATCGATTCCTGGCCACCACACATAAGCCCTGGCTAGGCTTTTCATTTTTACCCCTCCCAGATGACCCTCATGAAGCTCATTGAGCACTCTATCCCTTAACTTGGGTGGAATTACCACTCGGGATCCACACATCAAGGTCCCCCGGCACACTGACAGCTGTTCTCTCCTTGTCGAGAATGCTGGCAACAGTGAGTCGCCATGTGCTGGCTATCCCTTCACCATCAAATCATATACCTGAGACAGTGTCGGGTCATTTCGGGTTTCCTTTTCGACACAAGCGTTAGTTACCGGTAGGTATTCAACTATAGTCGAATGGAATATTTCGACAGGATCCACTGCTGGTGCTTCCTCCGCAGTAGGCAGTGGCAGGCGTGATAACCCATCAGCATTTCCATGCTGTTTCGTGCCCTTATATTCAATCTCATAGTGGTGCGCCCCTAGAAAAAGTGACCATCTTTGTAGTCGTTGCGCAGTCATCACCGGAACGCCCTTCTTCGGATTAAAAATGGAGACAAGAGGCTGGTGATCAGTCAGCAAGGTGAATTTCTGCCCGTGCAGATAGTGATTGAACTTTTTCACTCCCCACACTAGGCTGAGGGCCTCCCTGTCAATCTGGGCGTAGTTACGCTCGGCTGAGGTTAGTGATCGTGACGCAAAGGCTATTGGCCTCTCTGAGCCGTCCGAGAATTTGTGCGACAGCACCGCTCCAATGCCATAGGGTGACGCATCACATGCCAACCGAATCGGTAATGCTGGGTTGTAATGGGCCAATACCTCTTTTGATGTGATTAGTGTTTTGCTCTTCTGGAAAGCTCGTCTACATTCGTCCCTCCACTTCCATGGCACCCCAGTTTGCAGTAGGGTGTTCAGTGGGTGTAGTATTGTAGACAAATTCGGCAAGAACCTATGGTAGTAGTTTACCAGCCCAAGGAACGACCTCAGTTGTGACACATTTTCCGGTGCTGGAGCCTTAACTACTGCCTCAATCTTCTCTGGGGACTTATGTAACCCCTCTTTATCGATAACGTGGCCACAATACGAGATCTGTTTTCTAAAATACTCGCATTTGGGGCGGTTAGCTCGGAGCCCATATTCCTGCAATCTAGTGAGCACCTGCTCCAGGTTGGCAAGGTGATCACTGTCATTTTCGCCCATGACCAGGATGTCGTCCAAATAACACTGGGTCCCTGGGATCCCTTGCAGGACTTGTTCCATTGCCCTCTGCCAAATAGCCGGAGCTGATGCTACTCCGAATACCAGCCGGTTGTATTGGTAGAGACCTTTATGGGTGTTGATTGTGAGGTATTATTTTGCTGCTTCTTCTACCTCCATTTGCAGATACGCCTGGACCAGATCAATCTTAGTGAAGCGTTTCCCTCCAGATAGCGAGGCGAAAATATCTTCAATCCGCGGTAGTGGATATTGTACGGTGTGAAGGACCGGGTTCACTGTTACCTTAAAGGCCCCACAGATGCGAACCTTCCTTGGTTCCCCAGGCGTGCTGCTCAACAACTTTTTCACCACGGGGATGATGGGTGTAGCCTACTTGCTCCAGTCTACCTTGGACAGTACACCTGAACGTTCCAGACTCTCCAGCTTTGCTTCGACGGCTGGGCGGATCGCATAAGGCACTGGTCTGGCCTTAAAAAATTTTGGACTTGCGTTTTCTTCAATTTTAATCATCGCTGTCATGCCTTTTAGTGTTCCGAGTCCTTGCTGGAACACTTCTTTCGCGTCAGTTAGGATCTTTGACAGTCACCCAGGTGTGACGTCATCATCCTTTTTGTCAGCCACAGTCAGTGCCTGTATGGAATGCCAATCCAGTTGTATTTTCTGGATCCATTCACGTCCCAGTAATGGTGGTCCTCCATCTTGCAATACATACAGGTCCAGTTTTGGTGTTTCCTTACCGTTATATATAACGGTCACCCTTATTTTTCCTTTGGGGTAGACTTTTTGCCCCGTGTACGTCTTCAAAATAATTTTTGTGTCTCTCAAGGGTATGTGTGAGAATAGCCGCTCGTAGTCCCGTCGGTTTATGACTGTTAGGGCTGATCCTGTGTCCAATTCCATCTTTACCTGGACTCCTGCTATCTTGAGAGTGACCCAAATGGTTTGGTGATCCTCCATTGTGATCACATTATGTAGTTTCAGACAACTCAGTTCCCTGCTTTCGGAGTCGTTATCACTCTTTTGTTCGTCTGAACTATTCTCCGTCATCTTATGTACCTTCTTGTACTTTCCTTTGGTAGGTTTCTTATTGCTGGTTTTCTTTCCCGACCTGCAGACTCGTGCTATGTGTCCTACTTTTCCACACTGTCTGCACACTTTGTCTTTGAACCAGCAATCATTCTGGTCGTGTGTTGTTCTGCTGCAGCGATAGCACTTCTCTGTTCCATATGCCATTTCGTTTGTGCCATATTCTTGCGGTCTCTGTTGTATCTCTGCAGCGCCCCGTGCTGCTGCTTCATATGATACCGCAATGCTGAAAGCCTTTTCCAACGTAAGGTCCTTTTCAGATAAAAGCCGTTTCTGGGTTCCTTCACTTTGAAGCCCACACACAAACTTGTCCCTTAAGGTATCTGCCAGTCCCACTCCAAACTGGCAGTGTTTCGATAGTTTGCGCAGTTCTGTTAAATAATCAGCAGTGCTTTCATCCTTATGCTGGTTCCGTTTGTGAAACTGGAATCTTTCTGCTATCAGCAGCGGTGTGGGGTTTAAAAGTCCCTGTAGTATCGTTACTATGTCTTCAAAACTCTTTTCCATTGGCTTCGTTGGGGTTACTAGATTTCGTAATAAACCATACGTCTTTGCACCCATTAAATTTAACAATACCGACGCTTTCTTGTCATCTGACACCTCATTTGCCTTGCAGTACACCTCTATTCGTTCGACATATGTAGTCCAATCTTCGACTTCATTGTCAAATGCGGTGATACTGCCACTCTTCGGCATTTTGGGTGTGGTTTAAAATGGCGCCTCCTAATGGCTTAAAATGGCGTCTCCCACGCTTTCCTTCCTCCCCCGCTCCCGGTGGTTCTCGTGGCAATGGCGGCGCCCTGTAGGTTTCGCTCGCTTCTCCTGCACTGCTGCCAACGCCGCTCTCGGCGGTCCTCGTGGCAATGGCGGCGCCTCGCGGTTTTCTGCGCATCTCTCTCTCCCTCTCTCTGACGCTGCTTGGCCCCTGAACACCGGCTGCGCCCTGTGCACTCTGCCCTCACTCTCTCTCCCCTGTCGTCGCTGCTCGCCCCTTTGCTGTGCCGCTCGTTCGGGCTCTAGCCCGCCGCTGTCCGGGAAGGGTCTGCGCACTACCTGTTGCCAGCCCGTTTCGCTGGACCACATTGACTGGAAAGCCAAGCCCGGCTCTCGACAGCCTCCCCCGCAATTCTCGAGTCTCTACTGGATGACTGGGCGGTTGCCCGTGGTCGACGCCCGAGTCTCTGGCCTTGACCTCCAATCCACTGATCTCCAGGAACGAATCCCCGGGAGGTGATGCAGAGTTGCAGGTAGGTTCGAACTTGCCTCGTCGTCAATGTTGTGTCTGGGTATAATAAGACACAGACTGCAGAAGAAATGGTACAACAGGTGTTTACTCAACGTGGCTCACAGTGGAACTGCCTGTACAGATTACTACTCAGTGCTATATACAGGTGTGGTCACTGCCGGTACTACAGTATACATGAGCTGTAAAAAGTAGTTCCCCCCCTTAAAGGTATATACACCGGCCAATATTTATCCCTCAACCAATCTGGTCATATATCTCATTGCTGTTTGTGGGAGCTTGCTGTGTGCAAATTGGATACCACTTTCCTACACTTTAAAAGTACTTCATTGGTAGTAAAGCACTTTAGGATGTCCTGAGGACGTGAAAGGCATTATATAAATACAAGTCTTTCTTCTTTAGTGTGTGATTTATAGGCTGGAATTTAATCAAGGGGTTCAGATAGTTCACATAAAATAATAGTATCTGATGGAGTGATTTAGTTCTGTTCTCCTGTACTTGCGGTCAATACCTGTCAGTATGGTTATTGCCTTTGGTGCATGTTGATATTGAAGGGTTAATGCGCCATCACCATTGTAAGTTTATTGAGAAATGAGTCGCAGCTGATCCCCTGCAAGTTCTACAGTCAACGTGCAATGCAGCACAATAATCATTCCATAGGTATTACACCAGTGCCAGAAATGCTTTACAGCCAGTTGCCAGTTTTCTTTTTTTTTGTTGTTATCTGACTGACCAGGATTTCTTTATCAGGGTTTTGGTCAGTGACAGTTCCCACATAGACCGCTGCTGTGTGCTTCGTTTAATGTCAAAGAAACCCAAGAAAACTGAAGCTGATTGTATTGAGATTACGCAGTAGCCCTGCTGCATCCTGTGTGGTTGAGTGGAGACAATTGAAACTTGGCTTTAGTTGAAAGGAGCTTGTTGATAGGGGACAGCCTGGAAGAGTTTGATGGTTTAGGTAGAGTTTCAATGAGAGGTGCTTGTTTCTTCGTGGGTGTAGCTTGGACTGATCCAGTGTCCTGATCTAGGACGTGGTCAGAGGCCCCTGACAGGGTTCTGATTCTGTAGTGATGCCAACCCTCCAGGATTATCCTGGAGTCTCCAGGAATTAAAGACTAATCTCTAGGCCGCTGCTGTGAGCAACCTGGGTGAAAAATCATAGAGGCATTAAAAGCATTGTGTGTTTATTCATTTTCTTTGCACACTTTTGTTTATTAGTTATAAACATTTTAAAGATGGGGAATTCCTCCAACCAGAGTTGGCAACTGTTGTGTATGTAATATGTGTGCTACTTTGAACCTATGGACAGGACTGCACTACTTGTTGGGCGTAGTGATACGCAGTACCACTCCTGGCCATAGGGGTATAAATAGTACTGTGGGTACTGATCTCCCCTCAGTTCCCGCCTGTGGGCATGAAGTAAAGACCTACGTATAGTCCCTACCTCCAACCAGTAAAGACCTGTTTTATTGTTACTGATTAAGTCTGAGTATTAATTACTTGAACAACTCACAGATTTAACACTGGCGACGAGTCTGATTCGGACCCTGCGGCAGTCACTCCACGGCAGCTTCGTCCACAGCCAGGACGTTGCAGAGAGGTTTCCACCCTCTCCACCCCACTGGAAGACATCCTGACCTCGGAGCCTCCATCGGCGACCGTCAGCTTCTTCTCCAGCTTGGTGGTGGGTAAGCCGTTGTCTGAGCCGGGCAGCGACGCGACAGGCAGTCGACCGCGTTGGCTGCACGAACGGGGCTGGGGGAGCTGGAGGAATAGGGCGCGAGAGCCGCTTCGAGCGGGAGGCGTTTCAACAGAGCGATCGCATCTCCTGATAAGAGCCGAGAGCCGCTTCGCGATCCAGTGATCGCATCCGCTGATAAGGGCCGCACTCGGGCGATCGCGGCGAAGATAAGGGCCGCACTCGGGGGCTGAAGGGAGACGGCGTTGGGGGACGGGTGAAGACCGCCAAGCGCGGGAAAACCGCCATTTTGTGGGCGGAGGACGACGGCAAGAGCGGGAAGCCGCCATCTTGGATAGCAGTAAAAAAAAAAAAAAATCTGAGAAATTGCAAATCTACAATGCCTAAACATGGGAATATTAGCACCTTTGATAGTGACCTCGAAGATTGGGCCATATATGTTGAAAGAGTAAAAAATTATTGTAAGGCCAATAAAATTCATGACCAAGATAAAGCTCTAACATTATTAAATTTAATGGGTGCGAAGACATACGGGCAATTGAAACACCTGTTATCACCAGATGAACCGGCGGATAAGACGTTCGATGAGATTGTTACTGTCCTGAAAGATCATCTAAACCCCACGCCGCTGATGCTAGCGGAACGATTTAAATTTTACGACAGAAGGCAGCTACAGCATGAAAGCAATGCTGATTATTTGCTGGAATTGCGTAAATTAGCGAAATATTGCCAGTTTGGAATGGGACTGACAGAGGCACTTCGAGACAAATTTGTGTGTGGGTTATTTAAACAGGATACACAAAAGCGACTGCTCGAGGAGAATGAGCTGACGCTTGAGAAGGCGGTCACTATGGCAGCAGCATACGAAGCCGCAGCGAGAGGCACGGCAGTAATGCAGCTACGGTCACCGGAGCTCAGTGCACACAAATTGGGTGTGAGTTCTGGCAAATGTTATCGTTGTGGAAAGACAACGCATGATCAGAACCAGTGTTGGTTTAAAAACCAAGAATGTAGAACTTGTGGTAGGCTTGGACATATAGCTAGAGTATGCAGGTCAGGGAAGAAGACCAGCAACAAGAAGTCACCGCAAGGAAAATACGCAAAGGTACACAAGGTGACCGAACAGGAGTCCGATTCAGACGCTAGCAGTAATGAACTGGCTAGCTTAAGCTGTAATGAACTGGCTAGCTTAAGAGTACTCAACGCTGGTAAGGGTGCAGACCTCCAGACAATTTGGGTCACTCTTCAGATAGAAGGAGTCCAAGTAAAACTGGAATTGGACACTGGATCGGCATTGACGGTCATAAATAAGAAAGATTACGGAAAGTTATTCCAACATATTCCCCTACAGGATACGGGGATTATATTGAAAACATACACGGGGCAAAGAGTGTACCCCATCGGGAAAATAGAGGTTGCAGTGGTCCACAAGGGCGAAGACAGTCAAATAATGGACTTATATGTGATATCTGAAGGAGGTTCTCCACTACTAGGACGGGAGTGGATTAGGAAAATGAATATGGACTGGCATTTCCTACAAACAATAACGAGTGAGAACTCGGTGAAGATAGTCGGCCCAGACTCTGGAACGGATGATGGTAAGCCCAACTCAGGTGCAAAAGACAAAGTTTCAGCACAGAATTCCACTGAGCAACAACAACATAGTTTAACTGTGGATTCTGAGTCTGGCAAGTCTACTGATGTGCCCATTTCTGAGGGACACCGGGCTCGAACTCAACTCCATTTCAAACTACAACAGCAATTAGAACAAATGCTTCGCCGTTGTGAGCAAGAGTTGAATGCAACGAAAGAGTTCTTTGATATAGAGTTGGAGAATCTGGAAAGACAACAGAAGCAGCTGATGGAGAAAATGGAGCAGGAGCACACAAAACATCTGATGTCAGAGGAGTTAACGGTCAGCCAACTCCTGCATATGCTGAAGGACAGGACTCTGAAATGGGAAAAACTTGAACACGAACTTCAATATTCAAACGAAAGGGGTTCGGAGCTCTCAAAGGTTATTGGAAGAGCTGAGGTGGCAACACAGACTGAGATGACTGCAACAGAGCAGCCCTTGGATGCCAAAAGTACGCTGACTCACGTCAACGTAGAACAACAGACCGCTGAAACAGCTGCTCCGGTAGAGGGATTGAATAGTCCGATCAATCAATCTCCAAAAGAAGTTGAAGTAGTAAAATCTCAAATGAGGTCATTAGTAAACGACTTGCTGAAAGCCCAGAAAAAGCTGGATGAAGAGGTACGCATGAAGAAGTCTCTTCAGGAAAGATGTCTGGACTTGGAACAAAAGCTGGCTAACGCCCAGCTGGGTATGGAGGAAATAGAAGACCCTCTCGCTGGCCTAGATCAGGAGGAGCACCGAAAGTCTACGGAACATCGGGAGAAGGTGGCTCTACTACGGAAAAAGGAGGGAGAGAAGGAGGAACTGCGCATGCAGCTGGCAGCTGACAGTGGAGCCCAGAGAGTCTCCAAGAAGCAGAAAAGGAAAAGTCAAAACAGAAGATGACCCATCTGAACCATTATTACCTCTACCAGATCACACACGTGGTCCCTCCGAACGGAGCAAATTCAGTTCGGAAGTTCAAACTGTTAAATCCATGGAAGGACTATTGAATGAGTCACTCCAGCAACGTGAACCGACTCCACCACAGAGATTGAATCTGTGAACTGTTTTCCGCAGAGACTGAATCTGTGATCTGTTTTGACATGAAGTTATCTATGTATCTATGTTATTCTGTTATGTAAACCTGAAGTTATATATGTATATATGTTATTACTTTATGTTAAATGGGGAGATGACTGTAAAGCTAGGAAGGGAGGAATGTTGTGTATGTAATATGTGTGCTACTTTGAACCTATGGACAGGACTGCACTACTTGTTGGGCGTAGTGATACGCAGTACCACTCCTGGCCATAGGGGTATAAATAGTACTGTGGGTACTGATCTCCCCTCAGTTCCCGCCTGTGGGCATGAAGTAAAGACCTACGTATAGTCCCTACCTCCAACCAGTAAAGACCTGTTTTATTGTTACTGATTAAGTCTGAGTATTAATTACTTGAACAACTCACAGATTTAACAGCAACTCTAGCTCACTGCCTGTGAAGGACAATGATGATTGCCTGATCAGCACCCCTAGCTGGGATAAGCATGGCTGAGGTTTACTGGTTCTATCAATTCATGCTAAAGCTTACAGGTAAAATATTGGATGTGTGCGAAGGAACTTTGAGACTTTGATTCAGTGTGCAGATTGAACCTGAACCAAAACCCAACCAAAAAGGTTGAACTGGAATTTTTAAACAGGTAAAGGAAAGAAAGACTTGCATATCTACAGCACCTTTAATAACCTCAGCTGTCGTAAAAGCGCTTTACAGCTAATGAAGCAATTTTGAAATGTAGCCACTATTGTAATGTAGGAAATGCGGCACACAGCAAGGTCCCACAAACAGCAATGAGATAGTGACCAGATAATCTGTTGGTTGAGGGATAAATATTGGCCCAGGACACAGGGGAGAACTCCCCTGCTCTTCTTCGACATAGTGTCATGGGATCTTTTACGTTCACCTGAGAGAGCAGGCAGGGCCTCATTTTAAAGTCTCATCCGAAAGACGGCACCGCCAGCACTGCACTGGGAGTGTCAGCCTAGATTATGTATATGGAGTGGGACCAAACATAGAAGCCATAAATATATAGAGTAAAAAGGGATAAAAAGAAACTCAAAGAGTGATAATTATATCCAAATAACACAAAAAACACCAACAATATAAAAAGAAAAGAACCGTCAATGCTGGATATCTGAAATAAAAATAGAAAACGCTGATAATTTATAGGTCGGTCAACATAGAAACATAGAAGATAGGAGCAGGAGTAGGCCATTCGGCCCCTCGAGCCTGCTCCGCCATTCAATGCGATCATGGCTGATCATCCAAGTTCAGTACCCGGTCCCTGCTTTCTCCCCATACCCCTTGATCCCTTTAGCCTTAAGAAATATATCCAACTCCTTCTTGAATATATTTAATGTATTGGCCTCTACTGCCTTCTGTGGTAGAGAATTCCACAGGTTCACCACTCTCTGTGTGAAGAAATTCCTCCTAATTTCTGTCCTAAAAGGCTTACCCCTTATCCTTAGACTGTGACCCCTGGTTCTGGACTCCCCGACCATCAGGATCATCCTCCCTGCATCTAGTCTGTCCAGTCCTGTCAGAATTTTATAAGTTTCAATGAGATCCCCTCTCATTCTTCTAAACTCCAGCGAGTACAAGCCCAATCGTCCCAATCTCTCCTCATACGTCATTCCTGCCATCCCAGGTATCAGCCTGGTGAATCTTCACTGAACTCCCTCCATGGCAAGAACATCCTTCCTCAGATAAGGCGACCATAACTGCACGCAATACTCAAGATGTGGTCTCACCAAGGCCCTGTACAACTGCAGCAAGACATCCTTGTTCCTGTACTCAAACCCTCTCGCTACGAAGGCCAACATACCATTTGCCTTCTTAACCGCCTGCTGCACCTGCATGCTTACCTTCAGCGACTGGTGCACAAGAACACCCAGGTCTCGTTGCACATCCCCTTCTCCCAATCTATTGCCATTCAGATAATAATCTGCCTTCCCGTTTTTGCCACCAAAGTGGATAACCTCACATTTATCCACGTTATATTGCATCTGCCATGCTTCTGCCCAATCACCCAACCTGTCCAAATCATCCTGTAGTTTCTCGGCATCCTCCTCATAGCACACACGACCACCCAACTTTGTGTCGTCTGCAAATTTGGAGATATTACATCTAGTTCCCTTGTCTAGATCATTAATATATATTGTGACTAGCTGGGGTCCAAGGACCGATCCCTGCGGTACCCCACTAGTCACTGCCTCCCACTCGGAAAAAGACCCGTTTATTCCAACTCTTTGCTTTCTGTCTGCCAACCAGTTCTCTGTCCAAGTCAATACCTTGCCCCCAATCACATGTGCCTTAACTTTACACGCTAATCTCTTATGTGGGACCTTATCGAAAGCCTTCTGAAAGTCCAAATACACCACATCCACTGGTTCTCCCTTATCTATTTTACCAGTTACATCCTCAAAAAATTCCAGTAGATTAGTCAAGCACGATTTACCTTTTGTAAATCCATGTTGACTTTGTCCGATCCTGTCACTGTTTTCCAAGTGCTCTGCTATTACATCTTTTATAATGGACTCTAGCATTTTCCCCACTACCGATGTCAGGCTTACCGGTCTGTAATTCCCCATTTTCTCTCTACCACCTTTTTTGAATAGTGAGGTAACATTAGCTACCCTCCAATCCATGGGTACTGTTCCAGATTCCATCGAATGTTGGAAGATGATCAGCAATGCATCTACTATTTCTAGGGCCACTTCCTTAAGTACCCTAGGATTTAGATTATCAGGCCCTGGGGATTTATCGGCCTTCAATCCCATCAATTTCCCTAACACCATTTCCCTACAAATGCTGATTTCTTTCAGTTCCTCCCTTTCATCAGACCCTATGTTCCCCGACATCTCTGGGAGGTTATTTGCGTCCTCCTTTGTGAAGACAGAACCAAAATATGTATTTAATTGGTCTGCCATTTCTTTGTTCCCCATTATAAATTCCCCTGATTCTGACTGTAAGGGACCTACGCTTGACTTCACCAATCTTTTTCTCTTCACATATCTATAAAAGCTTTTACAGTCAGTTTTTATGTTCCCTGCAAGATTACTCTCATATTCTATTTTCCCTTTCTTAATTAATCCCTTTGTCCTCCTTTGTTGAATCCTAAATTGCTCCCAATCCTCTGGATTACTGCTTTTTCTGGCCAACATCTGTAAGGAGGAAACAGGTTAGTATTCTGGGTGTAGACTCTTTCAAAGGATCCGTACCAAAACATCAACCCACCTTTCCTCTTTTCAGATGTTACTGCACCTGTTGTGTCGTTCTAGCATTTTCTATTCTTAATCGCAGAAAATAGTGTGAATGCAGGATTCCAGAGGATGACTGAGCTCTGAGCCAATCCAAACCAGAAACGTTGTGTTACTACAGAACATACAATGATAAATGTAACTTTTTTAATTGAAGTTTTAAAGGTGTAATGGCATTTGATTCATGTTCGCTTGTATCTAATTATCCTGTCATAGTCAAGCCTCTTGCAGCCCCCTCTTCACGCACTAAATTGCTAGGTTTACCAACATCAGCAGTAGAGCTTTCAATCAAGCTCAGTTGCTCTGCCTATCTATTATCTTCATTATCCTCCTCTAAAATCCCCCTGCTGCAGCCATTCCCCTGCTGCAGCCACTCCTTGTCTATTTGGAGCTCGTGAGTTGAAATTCCTCCCTTCCCTCCCACCTCCAGTGGAGAGTGTCTGGAAGATTTACACAGTGACAGAATCCATATCTTCTTCGTCTCTGAGACAGAAGATACCCCACCCTCTACAAAGGCTCTAGCATTAGGAAGACTCTATTCAGAATCCAGACCTTCAAATAGTGTACGGGATACAGAATTCCAAACCCTAATTGGGTATTCCTGATTCCTTGTAGTCTACAGTGGGGAGCGATGGTATCAACTCCTCATAGTCCAGTGGTGGCAGAATATCTTATTCCAGGGAAACACTACATAGGTTCAAGGAAGAGTCTCTGTATCACAAACAACAAATCTAGATGGGGTAGAAGAGCAAAGGGATCTCTGAGTACAAATACACAAATCACTGAAAGTAGTGACACAGGTTAGCAAGGCCCTAAAAAAGCAAACCAAGCACTACGGTTTATTTCTAGAGGGATTGAATTGAAAAGTAGGGAAGTTATGTTAAACTTGTATCGAACATTGGTTAGACCACACTTGGAGTACTGCGTACAATTCTGGTCGTCATATTATAAAAAGGATATAGAGGCACTGGAGAGGATGCAGAGAAGATTTACAAGGATGATACTAGAAATGCGAGAGCATACCTATCAGGAAAGGATGAACAGGCTGGGTCTCTTTTTGCTTGAAAAGAGAAGACGGAGGGATGACCTAATAAACGTCTTTAAAATTATGAAAGGTTTTGATAGAGTAGATACAGAAAGAGTGTTTCCACTTGTGGGGAAGAGCAAAATTAGAGGCCATCAATATAAGATAGTCACCAAGAAATCAAATCGGGAATTCAGAAGGAACTTCTTTACCCAGAGAGTGGTGAGAATGTGGAACTCACTATCACAGGAAGTGTTATCAGACTAAATTTGACACCAAGTCAACATAAAGAGATATTAGGACAGGCTTGGTCAAAGAGGTAGGTTTTAAGAAGTGTCTTAGGGAAGAGAGAGAGGTGGTGAGGTTTAGGGAGAGAATTCCAGAGCTTTGGGCCTAGACAGCTGAAGGCACAGTCACAGGTGGGGCAAAGGAAATTGGGGATGCACAAGAGGCCAGAGTTGGAACAATGCAAGAGTTTTCAGAGGGTTGTAGGGCTGGAGGAGATTACAGAGATGGGGAGGATCGAGGCCATGGAGAGATTTGGAAAAAAAGATGAAAATTTTAAAATCAAGACGTTGCTGGACCGGGAGCCAGTGTAGATCAGTGAGCACAGGGGGTGATGGGTGAACGATTCTTGGTGTGAGCTAGGATATAGGCAGCAGAATTTTGGATGAGCTCAAGTTTACAAGGAGGCAAGGTGGCAGGCCGGCCAGGAGACCATTGAGCGTTTCAGCAGCAGATGAGCTAAGGCAAATACTGGTGGTCATAGAGTCATAGAGTCATAGAGTTTTACAGCACAGAAAGAGGCCCTTCGGCCCATCGTGTCCGCGCCGCCCATCCACCCCTGTCCTGTCTAATCCCATTTTCCAGCATTTGGTCCATAGCCTTGTATGCAATGGCATTTCAAGTGCTCATCCAAATGCTTCTTGAATGTTGTGAGGGTTCCTGCCTCTACCACCCTTTCAGGCAGTGAGTTCCAGATTCCAACCACCCTCTGGGTGAAAAAGTTCCTCCTCAAATCCCCTCTAAATCTCCTGCCCCTTACCCTGAATCTATGCCCCCTTGTTATTGACCCCCCTACTAAGGGGAAAAGTTCCTCTTTATCTACCCTATCTATGCCCCTCATCATTTTGTACACCTCAATCAGGTCCCCCCTCAGCCTTCTTTGCTCCAAGGAAAACAACCCCAGCCTGTTTAGTCTTTCTTCATAGCTGAGGCGCTCCATCCCAGGTAACATCCTGGTGAATCTTCTCTGCACCCTCTCCAAAGCAATCACATCCTTCCTATAGTGAGGCGACCAGAACTGCACACAGTACTCCAGCTGTGGCCTCCCCAGCGTTTTGTACAGCTCCATCATAACCTCCCTGCTCTTATATTCTATGCCTCGGCTAATGAAGGCAAGTATCCCATATGCCTTTTTAACCACCTTATCTACCTGTTCCGCTGCCTTCAGAGATCTATGTACATGTACACCAAGGTCCCTCTGACCCTCTGTACTTCCTAGGGTCCTACCACTCATTGTGTATTCCCTTGCCTTATTTGTCCGTCCAAAATGCATCACCTCGCACTTTTCAGGGTTAAATTCCATTTGCCACTTTTCCGCCCATCTGACCAACCCGTTTATATCGTCCTGTAGCCTGAGGCTTTCCTCCTCGCAATTTACCACCCCACCAATTTTCGTGTCATCTGCGAACTTACTGATCATACCTTTTACATTCTCATCCAAATCATTTATGTAGATCACAAACAGCAAGGGACCCAGCACCGATCCCTGAGGTACCCCACTGGACACAGGCTTCCAGTCACAAAAGCATCCTTCGACCATCACCCTCTGCCTCCTGCCACTCAGCCAGTTTAGGATCCAACGTGCCAAGGCACCCTGGATCCCATGGGCTCTTACCTTCTTGACCAGTCTCCTATGCGGGACTTTGTCAAAAGCTTTACTGAAGTCCATGTAAACCACATCCACAGCATTTCCCTCATCCACCCCCCTAGTCACCCCCTCGAAAAATTCAATCAGATTTGTCAGACATGATTTACCCTTGACAAAGCCATGCTGACTATCCCCGATTAATCCTTGCCTCTCCAAGTGGAGATTAATTTTGTCCCTCAGAATTTTTTCCAATAATTTCCCTACCACAGATGTTAGGCTCACTGGCCTGTAATTCCCTGGTTTATCCCTGCTACCTGGTAGCCCAATATATATTTTTAAGGAGGTTTTACTAGTTTCTCATAGAGTAGGAAATAAATATTTCCCAACTTGTGCTAAGCTATATTGTAATTCATTTTCTTACATAGTGGTTTTTTCCTTTTCTCATCAACTCCGAAAATTATATGATTTGACTAACTCTCTGGCAGTCCCACAGAGACTGTCTTGAAAAGCGCCAGAGACCCATTGATTTTAAAAAGACCAGTTGATAAATAGCTTCAGAAAAGTTACTGGTACCAGGCAGAATTTAAATAACTGTCTGTTAAATTCAAGAAATCCAACACATATTTGAACAGATCACACATAATGTTTGTATTTGAATTGAGTGGCTTAGTCTCCTCCTTCAGCTACTTGTTTCCAGACAAACCAAACTAATTATAAATAAAGTTAAACTGAGCATTCTTATGTGGGTGATGCTAGTTTTCACCCATTATGCACTGTGACACAATTGAAGAAGACTACACCAATCTAAATCTTAAGCAAATATGCTTTGTCAATTTCTTTACAGTAGCACTAATTCAAAATATATCCACTATTTAGAGAGTGTGTCTTGAAATGCTTACCTTTGCTATGTGAAACTCTGAGACCACAGGCATTACTCAAGTAATTCAAGAATGGGGGAGAGTCAGGCTATGGTCTCAGAATCTAAGAGACATTGTATCAGTGCCATTATAAAGTGTTTAGAAATTATATAATTAATGTAATACAATGTAAGGTAATAGCAGCCTTGACTTGAGGTCTCAATCTTGCTTCAGTCATTTTCATGCCTTTTTAAAAAAAAATGATGACATATTGTTATAAAATATAATAAGTGGCAATATGACCTGCTGCATACAATGAATCTGCACTTTTTTTGTGACTAGAGGCAAAATGTATTGTCTCGTACATTCTACTGCAGTCTCATGACATTTCCACATGGGATATCATTCTTCTTGTTTGTCAGCCGTGGCTCAGTGGGCACACTTGCACCTTTGAGTCAGAAGGTTGTGGGTTCAAGTCCCACTCCATGAGATTTCAATACAAAAATCCAGTCTGATGCTCCAGTGCAGTGCTGAGGGAGTGCTGCAGTGTTGGAGGTGTCGTCTTTCGGATGGGACGTTAAACCGGGGTCCCTTCTGCCCTCTTAGGTGGATGTAAAGGATCCCATGGCACTGTTTCGAAGAAGAGCAGGGGAGTTATCCCTGGTGTCCTGGCCAATATTTATCCCTCAATCAACATCACTAAAAACAGATGATCTGGTCATTATCACATTGGGGTTTGTGGGATTTTGCTGTGTGCAAATTGGCTGCCGTGTTTCCTACATTACAACAGTGACTACACTTCAAAAGTACTTCATTGGCTGTAAAGGGCTTTGTGACGTCCTGAGGTTGTGAAAGGCGCTATATAAATGCGCCTCTAGCCAAGCTCTTCCAGTACAGCTACAACACTGGCATCTACCCAACAATGTGGAAAACTGTCCAGGTATGTCCTGTCTACAAAAAGCAGGACAAATCCAATCCGGCCAATTACCGCCCCATCAGTCTACTCTCAATCATCAGCAAAGTGATGGAAGGTGTCGTTGACAGTGCTATCAAGCATCACTTACTCACCAATAACCTTCTCACTGATGCTCAATTTGAGTTCTGTCAGGATGACCCGGCTCCAGACTTCATTACAGCCTTGGTCCAAACATGGACAAAAGAGATGAATTTGCAGAGGTGAGGTGAGAGTGACTGCCCTTGATCTCAAGGCAGCATTTGATTGAGTGTGGCATCAAGGAGCCCTAGTAAAAATGAAGTCATTGGGAATTAGGGGGAAAACTCTCCACTGGCTGGAGTCATAACCAGCACAAAGATGGATGGTTGTGGTTGTTGGAGGTCAATCATCTCAGCCCCAGGACATCGCTGCAAGAGTTCCTCAGGGCAGTGTCCTAGGCCCAACCATCTTCAGCTGCTTCATCAATGATCTTCCTTCCATCATAATGTCAGAAGTGGGGATGTTCGCTGATGATTGCACAGTGTTCAGTTCCATCCGCAACTCCTCAGATAACGAAGCAGTCCATGCCCACATGCAGCAAGACCTGGACAAGGCCAGGCTTGGATTGATAAGTAGTAAGTAACATTTGCACCACACAAGTGCCAGGCAATGACTATCTCCAACAAGAGAGAGTCTAACCACTGTCCCCCACCATCAACATCCTGGGGGGGGGGGGTCACTGTTGACCAGAAACTTAACTGGACCAGCCACATAAATACTGTGGCTACAAGAGCAAGTCAGAGACTGGGTATTCTGTGGCAAGTGGCTCACCTCCTGACTCCCCAAAGCCCTTCCATCTACAAGGCACAAGTCAGGAGTGTGATGGAATATTCTCCACTTGCCTGGATGAGTGCAGTCCAACAGCACTCTAAGCTAAACACCATCCAGGACAAAGCAGTCCACTTGATCAGCACCCCATCCACCACCTGAAACTTTCGCTTCCACCACCACCGGCGCACCGTGGCTGCAGTGTGTACCAGCAACTCGCCAAGGCTTCTTCGACAGCACCTCCCAAACCCGCGACCTCTACCATCTAGAAGGACAAGGGCAGCAAACGCATGGGAACACCACCACCTCCAAGTTCCCCTCCAAGTCACACACCATCCTGACTTGGAAATATATCGCCATTCCTTTATCGTCGCTGGGTAAAAATTCTGGAACTCCCTCCCTAACAGCACTGTGGGACTACCTTCACCACACAGACTGCAGTGGTTCAAGAAGGCGGCTCACCACCACCTTCTCAAGGGCAATTAGGAATAGGCAATAAATGCTGGCCTTACCAGCGACGCCCACATCCCATGAACGAATAAAAAAAGTCTTTCTTTCTTTCTGACGAAACGACATCAACCTGAAACGTTAACTCTGTTTCTCGCTCCACAGATGCTGCCTGGCCTGCTGAGTATTTCCAGCATTTTCTGTTTTCATTTCTTTTTTTCTATTCAAATTACTCTCTGGATATCACTTTCCCACAGTGCAGTTTAGGTACAGGTACATTTAGAGTTTTAGTGCTCCCTCATGTGATCAAACTTTGCTCTCGATTGATTTTTATGATTTATAAAATACATATAAAAAGCCTTTGAAATTACATAGAATTAAAAAAAAAAATTCTACACAAGAAAACAAAGTAGAAAATGCAACAAGTTTAACAATGATCTTTTGTTCTGCGCCACTCTCTAAATCTACCAATTTTGACATTGATGACAAAATGTTTTCCTGGTGTAAATAGGACAAGTGATTTGTTATCCTACCAACTCTCATGAATTAATCGTGAGACACGTGATTTTTTTCTCGGGGAATGACGCAATGACGGTGGACGGGATTTGAACAGCACGGCTGCACTCCGACTGGTCAGTGCACGGCAGCGCTGCTCAGCATAGGCCACGGAGATTGGAACGCTTCACGGGGTCACGCGCGCAGGGATTGGAAACTTCGGTAGTGGGCGTTCCATTCCTGTGCCGTGTGTACCCCGACTCGTGGCTCGCGTTGTTGGGGACCCGGCCAGAGGCTGCATGTGGTGTGCTGATTTCCCAGAGCACTTCAATTCAAATCATGCAAATGAAAGAGCGTGGAGTGCGCTTCAAGGGCTGAAAACATTATCAGGAGTGAGATAATGCGAGTGGGAAGTGCCACTCTTTCAGAGGTGAAAGGAGACACGGTGAACGTCGAGAATGTGAATCAAAAATGGTAAAAATACATAACTGTAATAACCGGGTGCTCACCACGTTGGACTTTTTCAGGAACTTATTTTGCAGCTTCGGAGCACGTGGGCTGAAGCGCTCTGGAAATACTGAGCATGCGCAGCAGGTCAGTGAGCATATTACATAGTATTACTTCGTTCATTGAAGACGGCACAGGCAGCTGTTGGTGCTGTGATGGGAATGGTAAACAACCTATAGGTCGGAGAGTGAGCAGCGGAGTAGGACCGTGGCTGTTACTCCAGGGACAGGCCCGTGTACCGAGCCCACAGCGGCCTGAGCCCAAATATCACCCACTGTCAGACCCCACATCAATATCATTAGCACTGTCACACGCCTCACTGAGTCTTTTACAAATTCTTAGAATGCAGGAAATGACATTGCACACAGTAAGTTTGAAGACTTACAGGTTTGATACAGGGCATCTGACACACCAAATCATTGGCCTCTCGCGTTAAGGACTGAAAACCCATATTTTCAAAACTGTCAAGGGCACACTCAGTGCTGAAAGAGTTAATGAGCTGAGCTCTTAACAATCAGTGCCAGTGATTGAGTTACTGTTGTTCTTAAGAGCATGTCTGTAAATGTAACATCAATCTTCTCTGTGGCTGTTCCTAGCCTGTGGGGGCATTTTTTTGTTAAATGGGTTCCGTACTTAGCTACAAACTCTGTGACAGCTAAATTCATGCTAATGGGTTAGAATGGGACCAATCTGCTCCTAATAGCATCATGTTGGTTTACAAGTCTGGCTTCAAATGTAGAGCTAAGTAGCATACATAGCCCAAGGCAAACTCAAAGGGCCCGAACAACCACAAAGCATTTTAATGGCCACCATGTTGGCACCTCCCCCCGGGAAGCTCAGTTGCTGATGGTGTTTTCTTCTGGACGAGATATGACATAGAATCCTTATGTTTTTATTTTGATTGTTATCAGAGTTAAGAGTGGCATGTGGGTGATGTGCAGAGTTTAATTTCTGCTTTATTTCTGTTGGCTGCATTTCAAAGTCACTGTTAAAAATAGTCGTGGTACTTGATATCCCCTGCAGATATAGATCTCTTTTTATTAGTATTTTCTATTTTTTCCCCCCCAAAGGCATTGCAGATTTCATACACAGGATTTTCATTCCTTTTAATGGAAAGAAAGAACTGATATTTCTACAGTGCCTTTCACAACCCCAGGACGCCCCAAAACGTTTTACAGCCAATGAAGTACGTTTGAAGTGTGGTCACTAGGAAATGTGGCAGCTAATTTGTGCACAGCAAGCTCCCACAAACAGCAATGAGATAATCATAGAACGATACAGCACAGAAGGAAGCCATTCAGCCCATCGTACCTGTCCTAGCTCTTTGAAACAGCTATCCAATTAGTCCCACTCCCCTGCTCTTTCCCCATAAAATTTGCTTCATCCTAGATGGGACTATGAACCCACCATCCCTGGCTTACGAGGCCAATGTCTTATCCATTCAGCCACTGGGGCTATAATGACCAGATAATCTTGTAGATCTTTCTGCTAAATATTGTGGATCTCCTCTGCTCTTCTATCAAAATAGTGCCATGGGATCTTTTGTGTCCACCCGAGAGGGCAGACAGGGCCTCAGTTTAACATCTCATCTGAAAGACAGCACCTCCAACCTCGCTCAGTACTGCACTGGAATGTCAGCTTGGATTATGGGCTCAGGGTCACTGGAGTGGGACTTGAACCCACAACCTTCTGACTGAGAGGCAAGAGTGCTATCAACTGAGCCACAGCAGACATCTGATGCTAATTAATCTCTCAACTAATAATCGCCCTGTTGCTGATGAAAGGCAAGGAAATAGGAGGTCCATTTGGTGCCAAGTTCAGTGTTTAATGCAATAGTCTGCCTAAAGTTTTGGGATTTGGTTAAGTGGGAAGAGGTTGTGCACTCCACATCTGGTAAACAGGTATTCTACCTGTGAAAACTTTGCAGTAGCTTGAAACTGGTGAAGGGTTTCCACGTATGTCGGAGAGCTGGCTGGCCAAATGACAAGCTTGTTGTGGAATAGTGCGGTCAGTTAAAGGCAGGAGTAAGCTTCCAAATAGCATATCATGTTTGTGAAATGTTGTTCAGAATGAGGATTTATGGATTATTGGTCTTCACAAACAGTGTTGAATATTTAGGATGTGATGGAGCCCCAAATTTTGTAGATTACTGAGATGAGGGGACATCTCAAATCTTGTGGATCTCCTGACTCTTGTAGACCTCTCCCTTGAATCTTGTGGATCTCATGAATTTCATCCATTACAGAGACATAGGAACCTCACAACTCTTACTGGACTATTAGAAACGTGAGGGCTAGGGGAGGGGGAGGCACTTTCAACAGCCTGCTGCCTATTTGTCGCTTGAAAAACAGGCGGTCAGCAATTGAAAATTGTAGGGGGCACTTTGGCTGCTCCACCTGATACAATTTTCCTGTAAATGGGTGAGCAGCCCACGCAGGCCATGTGCTGTTTAAATCTGAAAGTCAGGGTCCTACACTGGTTATAAGAACCCGATTGCAATTTTCAGGTCAAATGGGTGCGTTCTGAATTCTTTTTCTCAGTTGTACCAGGCAACGAGCAGCCTTATGACTTTTTTCCCGGGTTGCTTTCAGCAGTGTCCAGAGGATTAATCTTGTATTCCTGGAGATTCCAGGACAATCCTGGTGGATTGCCAACCCTATTGTTGACTGCTCCTTTCTCTTTGTGATTTCTGTGGCTCCACAGCTGCCGCGAAAGGAATCTAGACTAAAAACAGAAAATGCTGGAAATACATCATCTTTGTGACCTTTCATCAGAAATAGAAGAAGTTGGAGGTGTAACAGTTTTAAGCAAGTACAGAGGCAGGAAAGGGGGAGCAGGGAGGAGGAGAGGAAAGAACAGGTGTAGTATAGTATAGTAATAGGGGATTCTATTGTAAGGGGAATACATAGGCATTTCTGCAGCTGCAAACGAGACTCCAGGATGGTATGTTGCCTCCCTGGTGCAAGGGTCAGGGATGTCTCAGAGCGGCTGCAGGGCATTCTGGAGGGGGAAGGTGAACAGCCAGTTGTCGTGGTGCATATAGGTACCAACGATATAGGTAAAAACCAGGATGAGGTCCTAAAAGCTGAATGTAGGGAGTTAGGAGGTAAATTAAAAAATAGGACTTCAACATCCAGGGGTATTCAATATTCAGGAAAGTCAGGCAAAAAAGGAAAAGGAGGTGGGTAGCATTGCTGGTAAAAGAGGAGATTAACATAATAGTAAGGAAGGATATTAGCTCTGATGATGTGGAATCTGTATGGGTAGAGCTGAGAAATACCAAGGGGCAGAAAACGTTAGTGGGAGTTGTATACAGACCCCCAAACAGTAAGGCGGAGGTTGGGGATGGCATTAAACGGGAAATTAGAGACGTGTGCAATAAGGGCACAGCAGTTATCATGGGTGACTTTAATCTACATATAGATTGGGCTAACCAAATTAGTAACAATACTGTGGCGGAGGAATTCCTAGAGTGTATACGGGATGGTTTTCTGGACCAATATGTCGAGGAACCAACTAGAGATCAGGCCATCTTAGACTGGGTATTATATAATGAGAAAGGATTAATTAGCAATCTTGTTCTGTGAGGCCCCTTGGGGCGGAGCGATCATAATATGATAGAATTCTTCATTAAGATGGAGAGGGAAGTAGTTGACTCAGAGACTAGGGTCCTGAATTTAAATAAAGGAAACTACGATGGTATGAGGCGTGAGTTGGGTAGGATGGATTGGGGAACATTACTTAAAGGGTTGACGGTGGATAGGCAATGGCAAACATTTAAAGATCGCATGGATAAACTACAGAATTTGTTCATCCCTGTTTGGCATAAAAATAAAACAAAAAAGATGACTCAATCATGCCTAACAAGGGAAATTAGGGATAGCATAAGATTCAAGGAGAGTACATATAAATTGGCCAGAAAAAGCAGCAAACCTGAGGATTGGGAGCAGTTTAGGATTCAGCAAAGGAGGACAAAGGGATTAATTAAGAAGGGGAAAATAGAGTATGAGAGTAAGCTTGCAGGGAACATAAAAACTGACTGTAAAAGCTGTAGTGTATGTAACTGTTCTACCTTTAAGAGAACCATTGTATGTAACCGTTCACCTTTAAGAGAACTATTTTAGGTGTGGCACTACTTTATCTTGGCTGCTGTACACTGTAATACCGACGGTGACCACACCGGTATATAAGTGCTGTGTCAGGATTTATTGGGCAGATTTGCCCTGACCTTCGAATAGTAAAGTCCTGTTAAAGTTACTCTTGTAGTCTGTGTATTAATTCGCCATAATACCTACAGACTTTACAGTGGCGACGAGTTCGATCTTACCCTGCGGCAACAATACTTCCGAAGCAGTTAACGAGCGTCGAGAAGAGGCACCCGCCCTCGTCGTTCTGCTGAGAGAAAACTCGAGTCTGCAGAGCAAGGAAGAAGGAAGAATTCAGACACGAAGCCTTCCATCAGCAACAGGCACTGATTGTCCCTTCTGCCACGGTGGTGAGTGAGCCGATCAGCACGAGAAGCAAGTCGGCCACGGTGACTGTGAGTAAAGGGAAAATAAAAAAATAAACGGAGGATAAGGGCGGTGAACTCGACCACGGTCGGGGGAAAGGAGCCGGACAGAAGTCGGGCCCAGAGGCGCTGAGACTGGGGCAGCGTGGAGCACGGAAGCCGCGGTACAAGCAGGCTGGGAGACGCAACGGCGTCGTGAGACAGCTAGACCGCGACCGGCGAAAAAGGCCGGGCAGCTACCGAGGCCACGAGGCACTGTGACCGGGATCGTAAGGCGCGGGAAGATATAAAAATAAATAAACCGCGGGGAACTCAGCCGCAGCCGGGGAGGAAAGCACCGGACTGCGAGAGGGCTGGGAGGCACGATTGGAGTGAAAAAGGCCGGGCAGCGACCGAGGCCACGAAGCACTGCGACCGGGATCGTAAGGCGCGGGAAGATATAAAAATAAATAAATCACGGAGAACTCAGCCGCAGCCGGGGAGGAAAGCACCGGACTGCGAGAGGGCTGGGAGGCGCGATTGGAAGCCGCTGAGGGAGAGACAGAGCCCGAGCGAGCGGGAGAGACAGAGCCCGAGCGAGGGAGACTGAGCGAGATCCAGCCAGCGGCTGAAACTGTTCGCCGTCAACGGGTTGTACCCAGCGCCGGTTGCCCTGCCGAGAAAAGGGAACAACAGAGCCCGAGCGAGGGAGACTGAGCGAGATCCAGCCCAGCGGCTGAAACTGTTCGCCGTCAACGGGTTGTACCCAGCGCCGGTTGCCCTGCCGAGAAAAGGGAACAAGGAACGCACTGAAGCTGACGCGCAGGCTGCGAACCCCGAAAGCCAGCGGTCGTCGCCCGAGGGAAAAGCTTACCCCTCCCGCCAGGGGAAGAAACGCGGGAAGCCGCCAGTAGGCGGGGAAGACGACAGAAGCGGGAAACCGCCATTTTGAAAGTGGGCGGGGGAAGAAGACAAGCGCGGGAAACCGCCATTTTGAAGAAAAAAAAAGTTAAAGAAAAATTTTGTGTTTGTTTCGCAGAAAGATAGTGAGAGATAGTGAAGATGCCTAAGCATGGTAACATCAACAACTTCGATTCCGAGGTGGAAGATTGGGCCACGTACGTAGAATGTATCGAGATATATTGTGAGGCCAATAAGATAGCAGATGATGATAAAGCTCTCACCTTATTAAACGCAATGGGGGCAAAGACATACGGGCTATTGAAGCATCTTCTATCACCAGCTAAACCGGCGGATCAGACTTTCGCTAATATTGTTGCTGTCCTGAAGGATCATTTGAACCCCACACCACTGATGTTGGCGGAACGATTCAAATTCTATGCGAGAACGCAACGGAAAGAGGAAAGCAACGCGGAATACTTGGTCGAACTGCGTAGACTAGCGAAATACTGCCAGTTTGGGGAAAATCTGACAGAGGCATTGAGAGACAAGTTCGTGTGCGGGTTGTCGAAGGAAGGAACACAAAAGCATCTGCTAGAAGAGAACGATCTCACACTTGATAAGGCTGTCCTTATTGCAGCATCGCACGAAGCCGCAGCGAGAGGCACAGCGGAAATGCAGCTGAAGGCAGCGGTACTCAGTGTGGATCAAATTACTTCGGGTACATCGAAATGTTATCGTTGTGGGAAGACAACACACGACCAGAACCAATGCTAGTTTAAAAACCAGGAATGTAGAAAATGTGGCAAACTTGGTCACATAGCTAAGGTATGCCGGTCAGGAAAGAAGACCAACAACAACAAAAAAAAGTCACCGCAGGAAAAGTACAATAAGGTACACAAGGTGGCTGAGAAGAGTTCAGATGAACAGAATTCGGATTCAGACCCAACCGTTCAGGAACTGGGTAGTCTGAGAATTCACAATGTGAGTAAGGAAGCTGACCTGCAAACTATCTGGGTCATGCTAAAAATAGCCGGAGTCCAAGTGAAAATGGAATTGGACACAGGATCAGCCCTATCAGTCATAAATCGAAGGGATTACAACCGGCTATTCTCACACATACCCTTGAGAGATACCAAGATCATATTGCAGACATACACGGGGCAGAAAGTATACCCCATGGGAAAGATAAAAGTCAAGGTGAGAGACAGGGGCAAAGAACACCAAGGAATGTATTTATATGTACTACCTGAGGGAGGTCCACCACTTCTGGGACGGGAGTGGATCTGGGAAATAAACATGGAATGGCACTATTTAAAAGCAATAATGAGTGAGAACTCGGTGAAGACAATCAGCTCAGACTCTGAAACGGATGACGATAAGACCAGCCCAGGTGCGAAAGACAAGTTTAAAATGGACTTGCTGACTAAGGTTGGAAAAACAAAGGAGTGCATAAATGCTTATGCTTCAGAGGAGAACAAAGTTTCAGAACAGAATTCCACTGAACAACAACAACATAGTTTGACAGAGAATTCTGAGTCTGTCCAGTTTACAGATATGCACAATTCTGAGGAACACCGGGCTCTAACTCAACTCCATTTCAAATTACAACAGCAATTAGAACAATTGAGTTGCCGTCTCGAACAAGAGATGAAAGCAATGAAAAAGTTCTGTGACACAGAGTGGGAGAACCTGGAAAGACAACAGAAACAGCTGATGGAGAAAAAGGAGCAGGAGCGCACAAACCGTCGGGGCAAGGAGGCCAAACGAATCAAAGCTGATTCGGTTTCAGAAGGTGCGTGCTTCAATCTGGTGGAGCAAGAGGTTCAGCAACTGAAAGCGCTTGTTAGCGGATTGCAGGCAGAAAAGACTGATTTGGTCGCCATGAACTCCGAGCTCCTACTGAAGTTGGGTGCAGCATCACCGGACGATTCAAGTGGGGAAATTCGAATGGTGGAGGCTGCGGATGATGGCGAAGTAGAAACAGCAAAGGAGCCCCAGGGCAAGGTTATAAACAGCCCTGCAGCTACTGGGAAACGTATGAGGTCAGAAGAGTTAATGGTCAGCCAACTCTTTCATATGCTGAAGGACAAGACTCTGAAATGGGAACAAATTGAACATGAGTTTAAATCTTCAAAGGAGAGGGGTTTGGAGTTAACGGTCAGCCAACTCCTTCATATGCTGAAGGACAAGACTCTGAAATGGGAACAAATTGAACAGGAGTTTAAATCTTCAAAGGAGAGGGGTTTGGAGCTCCCAAAAGTGATTGAAATAGCTGAGGTTGCAACACAGACTGAGAAGATGGCAGCAGAGCAACCCTTGGATGCCAGAAGTACGCTGACTCACGTCAATGTTGAACAACAGAAGGTTGAAACAGCTGCTGCAGTAGAGGGATTGAATAGTCCGATCAACCAATCTCCGAATGAAGTTGAAGTATTGAAATCACAAATGACGTCATTAGTAAAAGACTTGCAGGAAGCCCAGAAAAAGCTGGATGAAGCTGAACGCCTGAAGAAGTCTCTTCAGGAAAGATGTCTGGATTTGGAACAAAAGCTGGCTAATGTCCAGCTGGGTATGGAGGAAATAGAAGACCCTCTCACTGGCCTAGCTCAAGATGACACCGAATATTACCATGATCTGTTGGACGACATTGAATATTACGATGACCTGTTCTGCCCAGCTTGTGATGAAAACTCCCAAAGTGCAGAAACCATGAAGAATCACAAAAAGTCTAAGGAACATCGGGAGATGGTGGCGCTACTACAGAAAAAGGAGGACGAGAAGGAGGAACTGTGCATGCAGCTGGCAGTTGACAGTGGAGCCCAGAGAGTCTCCAAGAAGCAGAAAAGGAAAAGACGAAGCAGAAGATGATGATCATCTGGACCATCATCATCACTACTAGATCACGCACGGGGTCCCTTCGAACGGAGCCAAATCAGTTTGGAAGTAGAAAAACTTCCCAAGGTACTCAAGTTTTTACAAGCCAACAATGCTGGTTCAGAAGGACGGAAGTTCAAGCTGTTAAGTCCAGTGAAGGACTATTGGATGAGTCACTCCAGCAACGTGAACCGACTACACCACAGGGAACTGCTACACCACTGAGGTGTTGTCAGGACCGAGTCAAGAAGCATGGAAGGCGCATCCACCGAGATTGAATCTGTGAACTGTTTTCCGCAGAGACTGAATCTATGAACTGTTTCCCGCAGAGACTGAATCTGTGAACTGTTTCCGCAGAGACTACATCTGTGAACTGTTTTAACATGAAGTTGGATATATGTTATGATGTTATGTTTAATGGGGAATAAGTATGTTGTAAGCTAAAAAGGGAGGATTGTAGTGTATGTAACTGTTCTACCTTTAAGAGAACTATTGTATGTAACCGTTCACCTTTAAGAGAACTATTTTAGGTGTGGCACTACTTTATCTTGGCTGCTGTATACTGTAATACCGACGGTGACCACACCGGTATATAAGTGCTGTGTCAGGATTTATTGGGCAGATTCGCCCTGACCTTCGAATAGTAAAGTCCTGTTAAAGTTACTCTTGTAGTCTGTGTATTAATTCGCCATAATACCTACAGACTTTACAAAAGCTTCTATAGATATGTGAAGAGAAAAAGATTGGTGAAGTCAAGCGTAGGTCCCTTACAGTCAGAATCAGGGGAATTTATAATGGGGAACAAAGAAATGGCAGACCAATTAAATACATACTTTGGTTCTGTCTTCACAAAGGAGGACACAAATAACCTCCCGGAGATGTCGGGGAACATAGGGTCTAATGAGAGGGAGGAACTGAATGAAATCAGTATTTGTAGGGAAATGGTGTTCGGGAAATTGATGGGGTTGAAGGCCGATATATCCCCAGGGCCTGATAATCTACATCCTAGGGTACTTAAGGAAGTGGCCCTAGAAATAGTAGATGCATTGCTGGTCATCTTCCAAAATTCTATAGATTCTGGAACAGTTCCCATGGATTGGAAGGTAGCTAATGTTACCCCACTATTCAAAAAAGGTGGTAGAGAGAATACAGGGAATTATAGACCGGTAAGCCTGACATTGGTAGTGGGGAAAATGCTAGAGTCCATTATAAAAGATGTAATAGCAGAGCACTTGGAGAACAGTGACAGGATCGGACAAAGTCAACATGGATTTACAAAAGGTAAATCGTGCTTGACTAATCTACTGGAATTTTTTGAGGATGTAACTGGTAGAGTAGATAGGGGAGAACCAGTGGATGTGGTGAATTTGGACTTTCAGAAGGCCTTCGATAAGGTCCCGCATAAGAGATTAGCGTGTAAAGTTAAAGCACAAGGGATTGGGGTAAGGTATTGACTTAGATAGAGAACTGGTTGGCAGACAGGAAGCAAAGAGTTGGAATAAACGGGTCTTTTTCTGAGTGGCAGGCAGTGACTAGTGGGGTACCGCAGGGATCGGTGCTAGGACCCCAGCTATTCACAATATATATTAATGATCTAGACGAGGGAACTAGATGTAATATCTCCAAGTTTGCAGACGACACAAAGCTGGGTGGGCGTGTGTGCTGTGAGGAGGATGCAGAGAAACTCCAGTATGATTTGGACAGGTTGGGTGATTGGGCAGATGCATGGCAGATGCAGTATAATGTGGATAAATGCGAGGTTATCCACTTTGGTGGCAAAAACAGGAAGGCAGATTATTATCTGAACGACAATAGATTGGGAGAAGGGGAAGTGCAACAAGACCTGGGTGTCCCTGTGCACCAGTTGCTGAAGGTAAGCATGCAGGTGCAGCAGGCGGTTAAGAAGGCAAATGGTATGTTGGCCTTCATAGCGAGAGGGTTCGATGTAGGAGCAAGGATGTCTTGCTGCAGTTGTACAGGGCCTTGGTGAGACCACACCTTGAGTATTGTGTGCAATTTTGGTCGCCTTATCTGAAGAAGGATGTTCTTGCCATGGAGGGAGTGCAGCGAAGATTCACCAGACTGATACCTGGGATGGCAGGAATGATGTATGAGGAGAGATTGGGTCGATTGGGCTTATACTCACTGGAGTTTAGAAGAATGAGAGGGGATCTCATTGAAACTTATAAAATTCTAACAGGACTAGACAGACTAGATGCAGGAAGGAAGTTCCCGATGGCGGGTGAGTCCAGAACCAGGGGTCACAGTCTAAAGATAAGGGGTAAGCCATTTAGGACTGAGATGAGGAGGAATTTCTTCACCCAGAGAGTGGTGAACCTGTGGAATTCTCTACCACAGAAGGCAGTTGAGGCCAATTCATTAAATATGTTCAAGAAGGAGTTAGATATATTTCTTAAGGCTAAAGGGATCAAGGGATATGGGGAGAAGGCAGGGACAGGGTACTGAGTTTGGATGATCAGCCATGATCTCATTGAATGGCAGAGCAGGCTCGAGGGGCCGATTGTCTACTCCTGCTCCTATCTTCTATGTTTCTAGGTGGAGGGCAGGAGTGATGAAGTAACTAAAGGGATGATGGTGCAAGGCAAAGGTGTGTGGTAATGGGACAAATGAAGAAACAAAAGATGGGTCTAGAGGAGCTGTAAATGGTAACAGCAGAACCATTACCAGCACCTGCTGTCTGGAAAAAATAGGAGCAGTGGTTATGATCTGAAGTTATTGAAATCAATGTTGAGTCCGGAAGGTTGCACAGTGCCTCAATAAAAGATGAGGTGCTGTTCCTCGAGCTTCCGTTGCGCTTCATTGGAACAGTGTAGGAAGACAGAGAGGTCAGAGTGGGAGTGGGACGGAGATTTACACTCCTTTTACCTGCCACATTAGACTTCTGCTGCCTCTATTATTGAAAAGTTCTTTAAACTCTGTTGTTGCTTTACTGAGGTCACAAGCATCAAACATGCTTGTCATGAACCAGAAATGATTCAGACTTTGGCCATCAATTAGCCAAGGGAGATCCACTAGTACCTCGAGCAAGAATGATTTGAAAATTTGTCCCACATGATGTTGTGGATTTGTGGAGTTCACTATCTTGGTTTGGACTTGCCCCTGCTTGCAAAATGGCCACTGTTTGCACCCCACTTATGAATCCTGTTTTAAAGTGGGAAATAATTGAAATGGTCCTTGTGCCCATATTTATTTTGACAGTGTCTCAGATTCTGAAACCGTGGTGTTGAGCTGGTTCTCACGGAATAGACCATTGGCTCCTCCTGAACTTCTCCCCCACCCCCCAGGCACTGTAATTGGACCGTGGAGATTTCTGCTACTCTGCATACATCAACACCTTTATTCAGTGTTAGTTCCACGTCTCTTAATAGCCTTTCTTCAGAGCTTCAGATCGGGTCTCACCTGCGATTCCGTCTTTGATGAGATTCTCGGGTCGTAGACCAAATTGCAAAATGCTTTTTGAGATTGGTGTACTTTCCATGTTCACGCTGCACCTTAGTGTGGAATCTGTGCTGTCCGTAAGTTATGTTTCTTCTGTGACTGCAATAGCCATCAAAATGTTGAATCCACACATTTCAGTTTAGCTGGCTCAACAATTTCAGATGTGTTAAATTTTCTGTAGCTTCTCCTAATGAATAGAGGGACAAAGAACACTGCTGCCCTCTGCCCCTGAAGTACTTTTGGAGTGTAGTCACTGTTGTATTGTAGGAAACATGGCAGCCAATTTGCACGCAGAAACTACCCACAAACAGCAATGTGATAATGATCAAATAATCTGTTTCAGTGATGTTGTTTGAGGGATAAATATTGGCCAGGACACCGGGGCGAGCTCCCCTGCTCTTCTTCGAAATAGTGGCATGGGATCTTTTACGATAGCAAAATACTGCAGATGTTGGAAATCCGAAATAACAACAGAAAATGCTGGAAAAACTCAGCAGGTCAGGCAACATCTGTGGAGAGAAATTTGAGTTGACGTTTCGGGTCGAACCCTTCTTCAAAACTGGAAAGAAAAGAAAAGAAAAGAAAACGTCCATCTGAGAGAGCAGACGGCGCCTCAGGTTAACGTCTCATCTGAATGATGGCACCGCCACCAGTGCAGCACTCCCTCAGCACTGCACTGGGAATGTCAGCTTAGATTTCGCAATTAAGTCTCTGGCATGGGACTTGAACCCACAACCTTCAGACTCAGTGGCATGAGTGCTATCCACTGAGCCAGGCTGATACAAAGCTATTACTCTCCGTACTGTAGTTCCAAGATTATAGCACTGTACTATTATGCTTGGCCTAGCTCTGGAGATGGTGTCACCATTCCCTCCCCACAGTGCACTCAGTTCTAGATATCCAGTCCATGAGTCAGAGTATAACTGCACAAATAGCACACAGAGGAAGATATACGAGGTAGAATTTAAGGCCAATATCCTTAACAGTGCATTCATTATAGATCAGTCAGATCTGAGACATTTACTGCTGCTCACCTCTGAGAGGTGGGGTATCTGCTTAGTGAAAAACCATCCTAGTTCCTTACAAGAGTGTCTGAAAGGTGAGGAAAATCTAGCATCATCAGATAGTTGAAAGTGTGACTTTCTTTTACTACCTGCAAAGTAACATTTTCATAGAATCATTGGGCTGGATTTTCCAGGGGCTCAGCGGGCGCGATTGGTAGTGGGTCGGGTGGGAAAGTGTTTTTTTCTCCAGCGGGTCGGGACCCCGCTGTGAACCCGCCATCCCGCGCCTTTACCAAATGTCGGGTCTGTCAGCGCTGAGCAGACCCAACATGCAGCGGTGGGTTCACAGCAGGGGACCCAATTCAGGTAATTAGTGGCTTATTTATAGCCACCTAAGAATGAGTTTCAGTTCACCTTTTGCATTTGACAGCTCGCCCATGGGGTCCACACTCGTCGTGGACCACATCCGTCAAGCTGAGGCGGGAGTTTGGTGGCCATTGAATCAGCTGTTGAGTTGACAGCTTCAAATGTACAGTAAAAGCTCCCACCTTAGAGAGATATCTTCCCTTAGCCACAAGCTGTTCCTCACTGCATTTCCACAACAGATTGACAATGCTGCAAGTCTTTACACAAGTCTCCATTCGGTCTGACCTCATTACCTTTTTCACCATTGACAGATCGCTTCTGTCATCTCAACTTCACCTGCCATCTATTCCATCAGCATGGATGGTTCTCAGAATCCCACCACAATCAGCCCCAACACCAGCAGCACCAAAACAACACCACCAACCTTCTCCACAATCACCTGATGCTGCACAGGACAGAGGGCATCAGCACCCGACTACATTGCTGTCCGGGAGGCCAGGGATGGCCTCACCATGGCAAGATTTACTTCACTTGATGCTGTACACCCTGGCTGCCACATGATGTGCCAGGTTGGCACCACCCCACACCAACACCATAAAGCATCCCTACAATGCCCAAACCATTCCTTTCACACTTGTCACCATTGCGGGGGGTACTGTTATGTCTCACCATTCACTGCAACTCACTAAGCTACTTCCAAAGGTGCACACAAACCTGTTGAAGAACGCAAAGTGTTGAAAATAAAGGTTTCAATGTTTGACACCACATTAACAGAAACTTTACATGAACATTGCATAAAACACCCAAGTGCCTACCCTTGAGTGTTGTTAGTTGGTATGGTTGCACTAGGATGAGGGTGAGGAGTGGCTAGTGAGATGGGGAAGTGTTAATATAGATAGAGAGGGATGGGTGGAGGTGCAAGGTAAGTTGATGTAAGGATGTGCAGGAGTAGGGTAGGGAAGGCAGAGTGATGGGGATGTGATGAGAGGCACAGCAGGATGAGGTTGAGTATGGCTTTGTATTAACATTTTGTGATCTACTGAGATCATTGAAATGTTTGTGGCACTGCACCCAGGTCCTCCTGACCACATCCCTGCTTGTGTCCTCCTGTGCAATGTGCAACCAGGCTGTGTTGATCTCCTAGGGAGGTCTCTTCCAGCCATGGGAAGGGAAGAGGACCTCCCTGCGTGCTGCGACTCCCTCTATAAGCATATGGAGGGAGTCATGGAAGAGCCTGGGTGCAGCCCTGTGCCTTTGTGCAGTGCTTGTCAGTGTTTGCAGCACCTCAATGCTGCAGAACACTGACAGCACAAATGTCAAAATGAAGTTGGCCATGGTCCCTTTAAGGAAACCGGCTGATGACGGGTCATTAAATGACGTCACCAGACCCGCTTCCTCTAATTGGCCGGCAAACGCGCTGGGTGAGCTTAACAAGCCGTATCAAGGTAAATTCATTTCAGAGGCCGGGTTGGACCCAGCAGTGGGGTTGGGACCCACCACCGATGTCGCCCGCCGAGGTCAGCAAAATCACGGCCAGTGAATAGTACAGCAAAGAAGGAGGCCGTTTGGTCCACTGAGTCTGTGCTGGCTCTTTTAAAGAGAAATCCAGTTAGTCCCACTCCTCCACTCTTTCCCCGTAACCCTGCAATTTATTTCCTTCAAATATTTATCCAATTCCCTTTTGAAGACTACTATTGAATCTGTATCACCCGTTGCATAAAAAAGTTTTTCCTCATGTCGCCTCTGGTTCTTTTGCCAATCAGCTTAAATTTGTGCCGTCTGGTTACCAACCCTTCAGCCATTGGAAACAGTTTCTCTTTATTTACTCCATCTAAACCCTTCATGATTTCAAACACCGCTATAAAATCTCCTCTTAGCCTTCTCTGCTCTAAGGAGAACAGCCCCAGTTTCTCCAGTCTGTCCACATAACTGTAATCCCTCATCCCCGGAACCATTCGAGTAAATTTCTTCTGCACCCTTGCCAAAGCCTTCACGTCCTTCCTAAAGTGTGGTGCCCAGAATTGGACACAATACTCCAGTTGGAGCCAAACTAGTGTTTTATAAAGGTTTAACTTAACTTCCTGGCTTTTGGACTCTCTCCCTAAAGCCCAGGATCCCATATGCTTTATTAGCTGCTTTGTTAACCTGTCCTGCCACCTTCAAAGATTTGTACACACACACCCCCAGGTCTCTCTCTTCTTGTACCCCCTTTAAAATTGTACCTGTAAAGTCTGTGGGTTGTTTAGTTAATTAATACACAGACTACCAGAGTAACTTAAAACAGGACTTTACTATTCGAAGGTCAGGGCGAATCTGCCAAATAAATCCTGACACAGCACTTATATACCGGTGTGGTCACCGTTGGTATTACAGTATACAGAAGCCAACAAAGTAGTGCCACACCTAAAATAGTTCTCTTAAAGGTGAACAGTTACATACAATGGTTTTCTTAAAGGTAGACGGATACATACACTACAATCCTCCCTTTTTAGCTTACAACATACTTAGTCCCCCATTAAACATAACATATATTCAACTTCATGTAAAACAATTCACAGGTATAATCTATGCGGGAAACAGTTTACAGATTCAGTCTCTGCGGGAACAGTTCACAGATTCAGTCTCTGGTCTTGACTCGGTCCGAACAACATCTCTGTGGTGTAGCCGGTTCACATTGCTAGCGTGACTCATCCAATAGTCTTTCCCTTGACTTAACAGCTTGAACTTCCGTCCTGCTGAACCAGCAGTGCTGACTTTTACAAACAGCTGGACTGCCTTGGTAATTTTTCCTACTTGCCAACTGATTTGGCTCCCTTCGTAGGGCCCACGTACATGATCTGGTAGAAGTGATAATGATTTAGATGGTTATCACCTTCTGCTTCGTCTTTTTCTTTTCTGCTTCTTGGAGACTCTCGGGGCTCCCTTATCAGCTGCCAGCTGTAGCGCCACCATCTCCCTATGTTCCTTAGACTTTAAGTGCTTCATCCTGATTTCTGCACTTTGGGAGTTTTCATCACAAGCTGGGCAGACCAAGCCCTCGTAATATTCCGTGTCACTCAACAGGTCATGGTAATATTCGGTGTCGTCCTGAACTAGTCTAGCGAGAGGGCCTGCTACTTCTTCCTTACCCAACTGGACGTTAGCCGACTGTTGTTCCCTCCCTAGACATCTTTCCTGAAGAGACTTCTTCATGCGTTCATATTCATCCCGCTCTTCCTGGGTTTCCTGCAAATCCTTCACTAATGACCTCATTTGTGATTTCAATACTTCCCCTTCCATCGGGGATTGATTGATCGGGCTATTCAATCCTTCTACTGGAGCAGCTGTTTCAACATTCTGTTGTTCACATAGATGTGATTCAGCGTACTTTTGGCATCCCAGTAAAATCTGTGTTGCAACCTCAGCTATTTCCATAACTTTTGAGAGCTCCGAACTCCTTCCCTTTGAAGATTGAAGCTCGTGTTCAGATTGTTCCCATTGCAGAGTCTTGTCCCTCAGCATATGAAGGAGTTGGCTGACCGTTAACTCTTCCACGGGAACACTGTGGATCAGAGTCTTCTCCATTTCATCCACCTTTTCCTCCAATGCTTTCACCTTCTTTTCCTCTTGTACTTTGGCTTTCAGCGCTCGGAGAAGTTGCGCCTTGATGCTCTCTAGCTCATGTTCAGGGGCCATTCTTACAGTCTCTGTGTTTCTTACAGTTTCCTTTTCTTCCACTGAAAGGATTCCCAGTTGAATCTGTTCTTCAAGTTGTTGAACCTCGGTCATTGCCGCCTCATATTTGTCTCGGGTTTCCTTCAATATTTTTATGAGTTCTTGGACATCTTGTCTTTCATGTTCTGCCATGTCTTTCACCTCTAATTTCTCATCTATGGATGGAACTTCTACCGATGAGTCTGTCTTGGCCTTGAGCTCATCAAGAATTTCCTGCAACCTTTGGACTTCTTGCTCATGTTCAACCTTTAGTTGCTCATATGCTTCTACTGAAACTAGCTTTTCGGAGGTTGCCGAGTTAATCCCCTCCAGGATTGTAGCCTGGGCCTGTTCATACTGTTCCTTCAACTTCTCAAACTCTGCTTGTAAGGAGTCGTAGAGAAGAACGGGAATAAAATCCTGGCTTCCTGAAGATTCCTCTTCATTTGCTCCTTCCTGCAAATATTCTAACTCCTGAACAGCATAAGGGAGATGTGATCGGTAATTGGTCACAATGGCTCTATGGTCGCTCTCTGCTTGAGCTAGCTGCTTCTGTTGTCTTTCCAGATTCTCCCATTCGGTGTCATAGAACTTTTTCATTGTTTTCATCTCTTGTTCGAGACGGTAACTCACTTGTTCTACTTGCTGTCGTAATTTGAAATAAAGTTGAGTCCGAGCTCGGTGTTCGTCAGTCATGGATATGTCCGTAAACTGAACAGACTCAGAATTCTCTGTCAAACTATGTTGTCGTTGTTCGGTGGCGTTCTGTTCTGAAACTTTGTTCTTCTCTGGAGCATAAGCCTTTATGCATGCCTTCGTTCTTCCAACCTTAGTCGGCAAGTCCATTTTAGCCTTGTCTTTCATATTTGGGTTGGTCTTATCGTCATCCGTTTCAGAATCTGAGCTGATTGTCTGCACCGAGTCCTCACTCGTTATGGCTTTTAGATAGTGCCATTCCATGTCTATTTTCTTGATCCACTCCCATCCCAGAAGTGGTGGTCCTCCCTCAGGTAGTACGTATAAGTTCATTCTTGGGTGTTCTTTACCCCCATCTCTCACCTTGACTCTTATCTTCCCCATGGAGTATACTTTATGCCCCGTGTATGTCTGCAATACGAACTTGGTATCTCTTAAGGGTATATGTGAGAATAGCCGGTGGTAATCCCTTCGATTTATGACTGATAGAGCTGATCCAGTGTCCAACTCCATTTTCACTTGGACTCCAGCTATTTTTAGCATGACCCAGATAGTTTGTAGGTCAGCTTCCTTACTCACATTGTGAATTCTCAGACTGCCCAGCTCCTGGCCGTTTGGGTCTGAGTCCGAATTCTGTTCGTCTGAACTCTTCTCAGCCACCTTGTGTACCTTGTTGTACTTTTCCTGTGATGGCTTCCTTTGGTTGTTGGTCTTCTTCCCTGACCGGCATACCTTAGCTATGTGACCCAGTTTGCCAGATTTCCTACATTCCTGGTTCTTAAACTAGCATTGGTTCTGGTCGTGTGTTGTCTTCCCACAACGATAGCATTTTGTTGTACTCGAGGTAATTTGATCCACACTGAGTGCCGCTGCCTTTAGCTGCATTTCCGCAGTTCCCTTCGCTGCGGCTTCGTGCGATGCTGCAATAAGGACAGCCCTGTCAAGTGTAAGGTCGTTCTCTTCGAGTAGTCGCTTTTGCGTTCCTTCCTTTGACAACCCGCACACGAACTTGTCTCGCAATGCCTCTGTCAGATTCCCTCCAAACTGGCAGTGTTTCGCTAGTCTACGCAGTTCAACCAAGTATTCTGCGTTGCTTTCGTCTTTCCTTTGCGTTCTCGCATAGAATTTGAATCGTTCCGCCAACATCAACGGTGTGGGGTTCAAGTGATCCTTCAGAACAGTCACAATATCATCGAAAGTCTGATCCGCCGGTTTAGCTGGTGCTAGTAGATGCTTCAAGAGCCCGTATGTCTTCGCGCCCATCGAGTTTAGCAAGGTTATAGCTTTGTCATCTTCTTCTATTTTATTGGCCTCACAATAGATCTCAATGCGTTCCACATACGTGGCCCAGTCTTCTACCTCGGAATTAAAATCGTTGATGTTACCACGCTTAGGCATCTTCCTCTCTTCCTGATAACACCACGAATTATTTCTTTAAATTTTCTTTTCTTTTTTTTTCCAAGATGGCGGTTCCCGCGAAAATGGCGGTTTCCCGCGCTTATCTTCTCTCCCCGCCCACTTCAATGGCGGTTTCCCGCTTCTGTCTTCTTCCCCGCCTAATGGCGGCTTCCCGCGTTTCTTCCCTAGCGGGAGGGGTACACTTTCCCCACGGGCGACGGCCGCTGGCTTTCAGGTTCACAGCCTGCGCGTCAGCTTCAGGGCTTTCCCTTTTCTCGGCAGGGCAACCGGCGCTGGGTACACACCGTTGACGGCGAACAGTTTCAGCCGCTGGGCTGGCTCTCGCTCGGTTCCCCTTGCTCGGGCTCTGTCTCTCTCCCGCTCGCTCGGCTCTACCGGCGCTGGGTACACCCCGTTGACGGAGAACAGTTTCAGCCGCTGGACTGGCTCTCGCTCAGTTCCCCCTTGGTCGGCTCTGCCTCTCCCGCTCACTCGGCTCCCAATCGCGCCTCCCAGCCCTCTCGCAGTCCGGTGCTTCCCTCCCCGGCTGCGGCTGAGTTTATCTCTTCCCACGCCTATGCTCCCGGTCGCAGCGCTTCGTGGCTTCGGTCGCTGCCCGGCCTTTTTCGCCGGTCGCGGTCTAGCTGTCTCACGACGCCGTTGCGTCCCCCAGCCTGTCTGTACCGCGGCTTCCTTGCTCCACGCTGCCCCAGTCTCAGCGCCTCTGGACCCGACTTCTGTCCGGCTCCTTTCCCCCTCGACCGTGGTCGAGTGCACCGCCCTTATCCTCCGGTTATTCTTTTTACTTTCCCTTACTCACAGTCACCGTGGCCGCCTTGCTTCTCGTGCTGATCGGTTCACTCCTCACCATGGCAGAAGGGACAGTCAGTGCCTGTTGCTGATGGAAGTCTTTGTCTCTAACTTCTTCTTCCTTTCTAGTTCTGCAGCCTCGAGTTTTCTCCCAGCAGAACGACGAGGGCGGTTGCCTCTTCTCGACGCTCGTTAACTGCTTCGGAAGTATTGTTGCCGCAGGGTACGATTGGACTCGTCGCCACTGTAAAGTCTGTGGGTTGTTTAGTTAATTAATACACAGACTACCAGAGTAACTTAAAACAGGACTTTACTATTCGAAGGTCAGGGCGAATCTGCCAAATAAATCCTGACACAGCACTTATATACCGGTGTGGTCACCGTCGGTATTACAGTATACAGAAGCCAACAAAGTAGTGCCACACCTAAAATAGTTCTCTTAAAGGTGAACGGTTACATACAATGGTTTTCTTAAAGGTAGACGGATACATACACTACAGTACCGTTTAGCTTATATTGTCTCTCCTCATTCTTCCTACCACAATGTATCACCTCACACTTTTCTGCATTGAATTTCATCAGCCACGTGTCCGCCCATTCCACCAGCCTGTCTGTGTCCTCCTGAAGTTTATTACTATCTTCCTCACTGTTTACTGCACTTTCAAGTTTCGTGTCATCTGCAAATTTCAACGTTTTATTGAGAGTTTGCAAAGGTTTTTATTTACAAAGCCCCAGGGTGGGACATCAGATTGTGAATAAGCTTATACGACAAGGAAATAACGAAAAACCCAGCTGTCTTTAATCCCTTGTATTACACGAGCCAGACATTTTGACAAACTGCGACAATGTAAGACGGATAAAGGAGTGTAAGGGAACAATGAAATAAATGTCCTGTCAAATGTCTTTACAATGAATGGTAAATAACACTGTAGCATATTGTGCAAAGATGAAATAGAATGAAAACACTTCAAACTACAGCAATAATACAAAGATTTTGTCTTGAGAATAGTTTTTTCCCTTGTTGAGTTTCTCTTCTTTCTGGAAGGTGCTGATTCACACTGGGATGTGATTTCACATGTGCTGGCACCTCGCCAGTACCTTGTCCAAGTGTCCTTTATAAACATAATAATAAAGAATCATTATAGAATCACATAGCCCATCGTGCCTGTGCCGGCTCTTTGAACGAGCTATCCAATTAGTTCCACTCCCCCACTCTTTCCCCATAGCCCTGCAACTTTTCCTCTTTTCAAGTATTTATCCAATTCCCTTTCGAAAGTTATTACTGAATCTGCTTCCATCATCCTGCCAGGGAATGCATTCCAGATCATCATAACTCGCTGCGTAAAAAAATCTCAGCATCTCGCCTCTGGTTCTTTTGCCAATTATTTGTCTTCTGGTTACCAACCCTCCTACCAGTAGAAACAGTTTCTCCCTATGTGCTCTGTCAAAACCTCTCATAATTTTGAACACATCTATTAAATCTCGCTTAACTTTCTTTGCTCTAAGGAGAACAACCCCAGCTTCTCTCGTCTCTCCACACAACTGAAGTCCCTCATCCCTGGTACCATTCTGGTAAATCTCCTCTGCACCCTCTCCAAGGCCTTGACTTCCTAAAGTGTGATGCCCAGAATTGGACACAATTCTCCAGCTGGGGCTGAACCAGTGATTTATAAAGGCTGAGCATCATTTCTTTGCTTTTGTACTCTATGCCTCAATTATAAGGATGTTAATCCTTAATAATTAATTACATTTCACTGATTTACTCTCACATAAAATTAGAAACAGATTGATGTGAAAACAACCTCATTCCTGATCCTGGTTTGCCCTCAGTAACTGTCCCAGTACGAATAGGAGCGGGGGCTGATGTGGTTCTGAGCCTGTTGCAGTCTGACTGGAGAGTTGGTCCATTATTACTCCAGATTCTCCTCCTCCTTACCCTGACATGCCAGATCAGCATTTTATGTTATTAATAGTTTTCAATGTATACTATCTAACTCTACCCCTGCTGTCACTCACTGATGTTTGAGCCTGGACAATGAGAGAGGCGATTTTCATCTCCAGTGAGAGAATTTGGGGCAGGGGACCTCGGTATGGTACCTTCATTGAGACCCAACCTCAAGTGCCAAGCTTTGCTGCCAATGAGTTCAATTTCAAAATCTGATCTAGGTTATAATCGAATGGAATTTAGGAAACGAGTATTTGTCATGTTCATTATTTCATGAATTAACATTACAAGATCTTTTTACGTTTATTTCACAGAAAAGCGCAGGGATAGCCCAGGGCACTCCTGGCTGGCCTCCCACATTCTACCCTATGTAAACTTGAGGTCATCCAAAACTCAGATGCCCGTGTCCGAACTCACACCAAGTCCCGTTCGCCCATCACCCCTGTGCTCACTGACCTACATTGGCTCCCAGTTAAGCAACGCCTCGATTTCAAAATTCTCATCCTTGTTTCCAAATCCCTCCATGGCCTCACCCCTCCCTGTCTCTGTAATCTCCTCCAACCCCACAGCCCCCCGAGATATCTGCGCTCCTCTAATTCTGGCCTCTTGAGCATCCCTGATTATAATCGCACAGCCTTTGGTGGCCATGCCTTCTGTTGCCTAGACCCTAAGCTCTGGAATTTCCTGCCTAAACTTCTCTGCCTCTCTACCTCTCTCTCCTCCTTTAAGACGCTCCTTAAAACCTACCTCTTTGACCAAGCTTTTGGTTACCTGCCCTAATTTCTACTTATGTGGCTCGGTGTCAAATTTTGTGTCTTATAATACACCTGTGAAGCACCTTGGGACATTTTACTACATTAAAGGCGCTATATAAATACAAGTTGTTGTTGTTGATAGCAACTGTAAATCTAAAATTCTGCTGCTATATTACTGTTGTAGATTCAAAGGGTAGATTAATTAGCCCTTTCCAAACAGGCTTGGTATATTCTGCCGATGTTTCACAATGCAAGCAGTTATAAACTCGAAAGCTACTATGTTCACTAAACGGATAAACATTTTTGAAGACAAAAACAATATTTTTACTGAAACCAAGATCGCAAATTTTCTTTGTGAAAGGTGATTATCTTGCTGCAAATAAAAAGATTTTTTTTAATTTTATATTCTTCATGTTTATTTTACACAATCTTTGGAACCTCCTCAAACAAAATCAATTTTTTTTCATGGTTAAACGATAAATTTTACTTGTGTTTTTCTTAAATAATACAGCGTGCCGTAATCTCAGATGTGTGAGGAAATCATTGAAATACCACACAAAAAAAAGGAAAAAATGTTTGACTTCAATAGAAAAGAAAATCGGGCGGAGTGTAAAACGGGCGGTCGACTCACTGTCACCAGTTTAGCTCTGCCGCCCAAGACGCTTTTCACCCCCTAAGACTCCAGGGGGGAGAAATTCGGTATCGCCCCGTTTGGGGCGCAATTATCGGCCGGGCACAAAGTTTAGCGCCCGGCTCTAATTATCGCCTCTGCAAACTTGGCTTCTACCGCCCCTTGAGGTGATTGGAGCGCTAAATCAGGCGCTACACACCTCTCGTAAGGCACTAACACCGAGGAGCGAGGCGCTACCTCAGAGCGCTGGCTAAGCTCATGTGATGCCAGTCAGCAATGGAACACAGACACACTGGCGCCGGCCAGTTCTTAAAGGGGAGGGTCAACCTTGCTCTCCATCCACATCCTTCTCATTGCAGCCTTGAATCTTGGTCTGGAGAGACCTGTACATCAAATCTGCTGGGAAGAACAATGGAGAGACCCAGGGAAAGAGCTCAGAGTGCAGCCCCCAAAGTCTCTTCTAAATCGATACAAGGAAGGTCAAATCAAAATAAACCTGCAAAGTGCTGCTCAGTACCAAAAACTCCTTCACACAGCGTTGAATCTCTCCAGAAGCCTCTCTCTCTCTCTCTCTCTCTCAGAATGCGTGGTGCAAAAATGTCGCCGACAAAAAAAGGCAGGAAGCGGTCGCCTTTAAATAGCGCTCCCCCAGTCCCTTCCTGACTGCAAAACGTTCCCCTCTACCTGTCGTTGCTAGCAGCAGGCGGTAAGGCAGGGGGCGCCACTCAATATCCGGTCCGGGGTGCTACCGGGACGTTGCACGCTCGACTGATGTCACGATCTGCCGGCGCAGGAGATCGTGGCGGTCGTGTTTAGCGCTGCTGCAAAATGTCTGGCCAATTTCACGAGCGGCGCAAACATCGCTGCGCCCGGGCGCTAGTTGCTTTGTGCCCCATTAGTGCCCTCTTAAGGCGTTAATGGGAGGCGCAAAGCAACCGAATTTTTCCCCCCAAGCATTTCATGTTCCTCAGGATAAATGGTCATGGATTTAACGCGGGTGTTTGCCATTTGATATTGATTTGATGGCTGCCATCAACTTCCACACGGTTGGCTCTCTTCCACCTCTTGCTGGCCAATCAGCTCAGTAGAGGCGTATTAACCGAGTTAATGTTGTCCTAGTCCAGTGGTGCTGCTCACTATAAAAGCATATCAATGAACCAGCGATATTACCAGCAGGCAGGGTGAGGGGAAGGGTGACGTGTTGGCGGGGGGCGAGCGGCGGGGGGGGGGGGTGGAATCCGGCTGCTGTAGCCGAGCTGGAAGAAAACTAAGAGGGGGCTGGGGGCGGGAGCACTGAGTGACCAACAACAGCAGCAGAGGCACTGGAAGGGGTGCAAGAAAGATTTACAGGGATAATACCAGAACTGAGAGGGTATAACTATCAGGAAAGATTGAACAGGCTGGGGGTTTATCTTTAGAAAAGAGAAAGCTGAGGGGTGACCTAATAGAGGTCTTTAAAATTATGATGTGTTTGATAGGGTAGACGTAGAGAAAATGTTTCCACTTTTGGGGGGAGACTAGAACTCGGGGCCATAAATTTAAGACAGTCACTAATAAATCCTATAGGGAATTCAGGAGGAACTTCATTAACCAGAAGTGATGAGAATGTGGAACTCGCTACCACATGGAGTAGTTGAGGCAAATAGAATAGATACATTTCAGGCGAAGCTAGATAAGTACATGAGGGAGAAAAGGATGGAAGGATATGTTGATAGGATTAGATAAGATGAAGGAATGGCGATATATTTCCAAGTCAGGATGGTGTGTAACTTGGAAGGTGCTATATAAATGCAAGTTGTGGAGCATAAACACCGACATAGACAAGTTGAGCCGAATGGCCTGTTTCTGTGCTGTAAAAGACTATATAATTCTATGTACAGAGCCTAGAGGTGTGAGTGATTATATATGTACAGAGCATGTTGTTGAATCTGTAAAATATTTCGATTTGAAGGAATGGATGATAAAAAAAGATCAACTGATAAATACCTTCCAAACTGTTAACTTTTTTTTTTCATTTATGGGACGTGGGCGTCGCTGGCATGGCCAGCATTTATTGCCCATCCCTAATTGCCCTTGAGAAGGTGGTGGTGAGCCGTCTTCTTGAACCGCTGCAGTGTGTGTGGTGAAGGTACTCTCACAGTGCTGTTAGGTAGGGAGTTCCAGGATTTTGACCCAGCGAATAAAAATAATTGCTAAATTTAAAGGCTTTGCCAATCCAGCACATATTTCAACTAATGTTTGTATCTGAATTGTGTAGCTTAGCCCCTTCCCATAGACACTTGTTCTTTTCTGACAAACTATTCAGTGTATTGAGTTAGGATATTATCTATATGAATATAGACGCAGCAGGATTTTAACTATCCCTAACTGCCCTTGAGGAGGTGGTGGTGAGCCGCCTTCTTGAACCGCTGCAGTCCCTGAGGTGAAGGTACTCCCACAGTGCTGTTACAGAGGGAGTTGACCTAGCGACGATGAAGGAACGGCGATATATTTCCAAGTCAGGATGGTGTGTAACTTGGAAGGTGCTATATAAATGCAAGTTGTCATTGTTGTTGAAGTGCTTCGAGATGTTTCTCAGAGACATGATAAGGCCCTCTATAAATGGAAGCCTTTCCTTTCAGCAGTTATGACATTTGATATGTACCTATTCCAAGATCTGTTTTGCAATAGCTGTGCTGGATGCAGATTACACTGCCCTCCGATTTAAATCTCACGGTAAATGCGGCTATAAAGTACACTAGACTGGCCTTAGTGAGATCACATTTGTATCAAGTTACAAGACCAATTTTGAATTAAAAGCATACAGGATCCTTGATAAAGAGAGTCACAGAGTACAACTGCAAGGAAGTTATGCTAAACCGTTGTAAATTACTGGTTAGGCCTCAGCTGGAGTATTGTGTCCAATGCGAGGAACCACATTTTAGGAAGGATGTCAAGGCCTTAGAGAGAGTGGAGAGGAAATTTACTAGAATGGCACCAGGTATAATGGACTTCAGTTATGTGAAGAGACTGAAGAGGCTGACGTTGTGTTCCTTAGAGCAGAGAAGGTTAAGGGGAGATTTAATAGAGGTGTTCAAAATCATGAGGGGTTTTGATAGAGTAGATAGGGAGAAACTGTTTCCACTGGCAGGAGGGTCAGTACCCAGAGGACACAGATTTAAGATAATTGGCAAAAGAACCAGGAAGGGGGGGGGGGTGGGATGAGGAGAATTTTTTTGTACGCAGTGAGTTGTGATCTAGAATGCACTGCCTGAAAGGATGGTGGAAGCAGATTCAATGATAACTTTCCAAAAGGGAATTGGATTAATATGTGAAAAGGAAACATTTTCAGGGCTATGGGGAAAGAGCATGGGAGTGGGGATTAATTGGACAGCTCTTTCAAAGAGCCGGCACAGGAACGATGGACTGAATGGCCTCCTTCTGTGCCGACGATTCGATTTATTTGCTTTGATCCTGCTCACCACTCCCTTTTTACTTTCACCTGTTCTTTTAACCTTTTGGGCACAAATTGCGATGAAGAATTGCCTCTTTCTGCTTGTTAAAATGCGATGGTAAGCATGTCTTGTTTGTATTTCTGAAGCTCTTTAACAGATCACGCACCTGCATAAAAAAGTAGGAACATTGGTCAACAAAGCACCCCAGCTGATGGATGTGAGCTGCCTAGATGTGGGTATGTCTGAGCGGGTGATCTGTGCACTTTAAGTTTCCTCTGTACTCCTTATGGGTTTCACATCAAAGAGAATATTAATATAATTGGAACTACGGGGCTGTAAATAGCTGCTTTCTTCCTAAAGACTGCTAGATAAATAGAGAGGCTCGTTTAATGAGGCTCCTTGATCACACCCAGTGCAGAGGTTTCAGTCTCAGGGTTTAATTATAGGTCTTTGTGTTTCTGTTGAATTCGGCACTTTGAAAATGCACACTTCAAACATTGCAATCAGTTTACCTTCTTTGGCACTGTTCAGACTTGTGCTTTTAATTGTAGTTTGTTCTTTCCTCTCCGTTTTTGCATCTCAGGATATTGCTTCTGCTCCTTGAGTTTGATGGTAATTAGATCGCGCTCTCATCCCAAGCTACACAGTTCAGATCTATCTTACCATTGTGCACTGTTCCAATGGCCCCCTTGTGTGAACTGAGGGGCAGACAAGCGGCCTCTGGAAACGGGAGCAGAAATGTTGAAAAAGGCAATCTTTATCTTTGGAGAAGTAATTTTAATCGTCAATAAATATCAGTTATTCTAATGTAATTGCTTGGGTTTCAAGATTGTCTTCTCCATGTTCAGTAGAATATAAGCACCTTGTAACACGACATAAGCTACACTGGAATGCTTTGAGAGAAAGGGGCGGATCATGGATCACAGTTTTATTTTATTAAGCTAAGCATTTTAATTAGTCGTAATGAGTGTCTTTGATTCGTACAGTGATTACAAAATTATTTACATTGCGTTACATCTACCCTGCCCATGTTGTGTGAATTATCTCCCCCAGAGTCAAGTCTCCTCTTGCCTATTTTCCCACTTTACCCCGTATTAAACATTTTTGCCCAGATTTTGCTGCGAAAATAATGGTGAGTTTGATGCGCACGCTGTTATTAATTCGTAAATCGGCTAGCAATCTGTGGCAAGGAAGAGATACAGCGTGGGTTGCGAATTGGCACAAGTGGCTGGACGATTTGCGCCACTCTGCCGTTAACTTTGTGACAACGGCAGCTCGCCCTCAACCTCCCCATGAGTTTCAAGAAGTTGCTGCATTTACGCATTAATTGCCAATTAAACTTGTCGTAGAAAGTTAGGGCTGGTACATAACAGCGTAAGGACCTTTTTAATGAAGAGATTTATGTTCCCGCAATGCCACTCAACCTCTTTAGACCAGAAAAGGAACAATTGAAACTGTGGAGTCTCATTCTTACAGGTAGTGAATTGTTGTTAGAGAATTTTTAATTTAATATTAACATTTTTTTTAAATCTTAGTTTTCCTTTGTCTCTTTTTTTCTCTCTCTCTTAATCCAATCTTACTTTCCCTCTCTTTATTTCTCTTTCTGTACCTGATTTGACTCTAGTTCACCCTATTTCCTTCTTCACCAGTCCTTTGTTTCTTTCTCAATCCTTAAATTGCATTGGTTAAGGAGATAGATGGTTGGTCCCGTCATTCACCTAGATCCCAGATGCCCTGTTGCCCTCACTGCGCCATTATCAGCTCACACTTCCACCAACTTGCAGGGCAAAAAATGTTCGAGCTGAAGTTTGAGAGGAAAAGTCTAATTAACAGGGCACGCCATGAGATTGCCCCACTCCAGTAAAATCTGGGCCTTTGGAAATTACGCACTGGGTTCTCTCGATTGTCATGATTCGCTGGAAGAGCCAAAGAAACCCCAGATAAACAACACAAACACCATCTACACCATTTCCCCAAGGGTTTCAATGGATCTTCTGCAGAAATTATGGCAAACAATTGGGAGAACCCCCTGCGGAAATTTGCCCCCAATTTTCATGAGCTTCTTGACACAGGCAAAATATCTCGCTCTCTAATTTCTCTCTCCCGCTACTACAACAACAACAACTTATATTTATAGAACGCCTTTAACTAGTAAAACATCTCAAGGTGCTTCACAGAGTGGATTCGGACAAAATTTGGCACCGAGCCACGTAAGGAGAAATTAGGGCAGATGACCAAAAGCTCAGTCAAAGAGGTAGGTTTTCAGGAGCATCTTAAAGGAGGAAAGAGAGGCGGAGAGGTTTAGGCAGGGAATTCCAGAGCTTAGCGCCTCGGCAGCTGAAGGCATGGCCGCCAGTGGTGGAGCAATTAAATTGGGGATGCGCAAGAGGTCAGAATTAGAGCGCAGATATCTTGGAGGATTGTAGGGCTAGAGAAGGTTACAGAGACAGGGAGGGGTGAGGCCATGGAGTGATTTGAAAACAAGGATGAGAATTTTATAATTGAGGCGTTGCTTAACTGGGAGCCAATCTAGGTCAGCGAGCATAGGGGTGATGGGCAAATGGGACTTGGTGCGAGTTAGGACGTGGGCAGCCGAGTTCTGTATGACCTCAAGTTTATGCAGTGTAGAATGTGGGAGGCCGGCCAGGAGTGCATTAATATAGTCAAGTCTAGAGGTAACAAAGCATGGATGAGGGTTTCAGCAACAGATAAGTTGATTAACACCCACCTCCCCCTTTGACAACAGGCCCTGTCTGCCCTCTCAGGTGGATGTAAAAGTTCCCACACAATGTTCCCTAGAAGCTGCGCGGCCACGTGTATAGGCAGGGTCTGTGAGGTCTGTGAGCCGCTCACCGGCTTTTGCATTGTAAAAACCGCGCACGCGCAAAGTTTGAATGGGCTGCACAGCCAGTTAAAGGGCCCGCGCACCAAAAAAAATTACACAGAACATTGTTCCCATGACACTATTTCAAAGAAGAGCAGGGAGTTCTCCTCAGTGTCTGGGTCAATATTTATCACTCAAACAACATCACTAAAACAGATTATCTGGTCATTATCACATTGCTGTTTGTGGGAGCTTGCTGTGTGCAAATTGGCTGCCACATTTCCTACATTACAATAGTGACTACACTTCACAAAAGTACTTCATTGGCTGTAAAGTGCTTTGGAACATCCCGAGGTTGTGAAAGGCGCACCAGAAATGCAAGTCTTTCTTATGGCTACTGGTCACTCTGATTAGCTTTGCCTGGTTAGGTGAGTGTCAACAGTTTGCAGCTAAGCTGTTGGATGGATCATAAAATATTTCTGTTCATATTAATAAATATTTTACCTGAAGATGTTTTAGTGGCCTGATGCACTTCAGCTTTTGATCAGCTCCGTCTGTGCCCTGGGGCAATCTTGTGACTGGAGCTCATGGCTCTCTTGGTTGGAAGTCAAGGACCTCGCCCATTTGAGGTAAGGTGCTACCTGTGCCTGGATTCGTTCAGAGTTTGATGTCAGTCAGGTGTCAGGTGTTTACTTAGCATTTGAAAAGGGCCATGTCTGATTCATGCTGAAATTTTGCTGACACATCGTGTCTCTAGAAACGCTCTTTATGTTGAATTGGGCTGGCTTTTGGCTGTTGTGAAGTTCTGTTTGATGTTGACTTCTATTCACGGACTGTTTTTCTCCCTAGCAGTGCCACCCCCCCCCCCCAATTTCTTGAGCATTTTTACTGAAGTGTTTCAATGGTTATTTCTACCACTGAATGTTGTACAGATGTGCTATTGTACTGACCACTCAGGGATTAGCAACATAGATCTCCTAGATTAACCATTTGGGCACTGCCTTTAAATTAAGAGATGACTTTAGATTTAATTCTTCTAGAAGAATTTTGTGCTCATAAAAGGAGAAAAATATTAAGGATGAGAGAGGGAACATTTCTCTACTTAGTGCTCCCATTGCCAGTGTCAATCTGTTGAAGGCGAAAAAGACTTGCATTTATATAGTGCCGTTTTGACCTCAGGATGTCCCAAAGCATGTTACAGATAATGAAGTACTTTTGAAGTGTAGTCACTGTTGTATGAAAGGAAATGTGGAAGCCACTTAGTGTACAGCAAGCAGCAACTTGATAATGACCAGATAATCTGTTTTTTTCAGTTATGTTAGTTGAGGGATAAATATTGGCCATGGCACTGGGGAGAACTGCCTTGCTCTTCTTTGAAATAATGCCATGGGATCTTTTACATCCAGCTGAGAGAGCACAGTGATACAGTATTGCTGTATACAGGATACAGTGCCCTGTTATAAATTAACACTGTCTTATAGTTTATTTTATTAATTCTCAGGATGTGGCCATCGCTAGCAAGGTTGGCATTTATTGTCCATCCCTAGTTGTCCTTGAGAAGCTGGTGGTGGGCTTTTTTCTTGAACCGCTGCATTCTAGTGGTATATGATACAACTAAGTGGCTTGCTAGGTCACATCAAAGGGCAGTTAAGTGGCAACCACGTTGGTGTGGGACTGGACTCGCATATAGGCCAGACCGGGTAAGGATGGCAGGTTTCCTTCCCTAACGGACATTAGTGAACCAGTTGGGTTTTTACAACAATTCGACAGCTTCATGGTCACTGTTACTAATACCGGCTTTTTATTTCCATGGCTAAATAGAACCTTGGTTAGACCACACTTGGCGTACTGTGCACAGTTCTGGTCTCCATATTATAAAAAGGATATAGAAGCACTGCAAAAGGTGTAGCAAAGATTTACTAGAATGATACCAGAACTGAGAGGTTACAACTATTGAACAGGCTGGGGCTCTTTTCTCTAGAAAAGAGAAGGCTGAGGGGTGATCTGATAGAGGTTGTTAAAATTATGAAGGGGTTTGATAGGGTAGATGTAGAGAAGATGTTTCCACTTGTGGGGGAGACCAAAACTAGAGGTCATAAATATAAGAGAGTCACTAATAAATCCAATAAGAAATTCAGGAGAAACTTCTTTACCCGGAGAGTGGTTAGAATGTGGAACTCACTACCACACGGAATAGTTGAGGCGAATAGCAGAGATGCATTTAAGGGGAAGTTAGATAAGTTCATGAGGGAGAAAAGAATAGAAGGATATGTTGATAGGGCGAGATGAAGTAACGTTTGGAAAAGGCTCGTGTGGAGCATAAATACCGGCACAGACCAGTTGGGCTGATTGCCTTGTTTCTGTAATTTCTATGTAATGTGTCACAGGCTTGTTGGCTGATTCATCAAGAATATAGACAATGCGATTAGACTCAAATGACCAAATAACATTTGGGTGGTGCCTTTGCTTCCTATTGCTCCACAATCAAATCATCAGGATGCTGCCTCTCAATGCAAGAGCTGGATGCGTTCTTGAACTACAAGCCAGGCTGTGAGGAAAAGGATGTTTTTGAATGCAAATGATATACAAATTCACTTTGGATTCATCGTTACATCAGCAAAGAACTAGACAAAGATTTTCAGGCTATCAGGCCTTTCCCTTCACATAGCAAAGGAAGTTGCCCTCTGTTGCATATTTGTAACAAAATTCGAAACACATGTATAAAGAAACCGTTTAGAATTTCCCTACAAATAAGGAACAGAAAACATTAAAGCAAAGCTTCATATTATCAATATAACCTTACAGCCTACATGTGACAGATATTGGGATTTCTGTTTTTAATTTATACAGTTTTGGAAAGTTAGGGTAAATCAGTGAGCGATGTCACTGGAAGGTCTGTACAAGAATCCCTTTGTTCTAGGATAAAGTTGGTAACCAATACAAGTAGCTTGTTGCATATGATCAGACCTTGCTGTCCTATTCAATGGGAAACATCTGTCCTAAATGGGTTGTCTTTGTTCTTTCACTGTGTAGTGGGTTGCATAAAGTAAGTCCATTGTTCATGTCCATGGGCCTCCAGTTCTACATGAATTCATTTGGTCACGCCTGTCTCAAAATGTAATCTCTTTAGTCAAGGACCATCTCTAGGATGATGTGAACATTGGTGGGTTAATACCCTACATCCCAGACATGAAATCTATGGTTTTACTATGACGTGTGTTTGCTAAGGACAATCTTTAAAGGGTCTGCTTTTTCTTCAAGGAAAAAAGATGGGGGTTTCATTTCCTGCTTCACAGCATTGTGGGCAAGTGATGGTCCATGAGGGAACATCTACCATGTAACTTCCATCAAAGACTGTTAAAAAGAAACTGCAAATCGGAAATCAAAATGGAAAATTCTGGAAATAAACAGCAAACCTTTCTACATCTGGAAAGAGACCGGCAGATTAATGTTTTGGGTGTAGATCTTTGGCCAGAGTGGGTCCACACTTGAAATGAGTTCCGACAAAGGGTCCACACCCAAAACCTGAACCATTTTTCCTTACTGGTACCAGTGGAGCTGCTGCATATTTCCAGTACTTTCTGTTCCATTTCATTTGAGACGTTTTAAAAAATCTACGAATAAGAGATATAAAGATGTCGTACAGCCTCGTCTTGTTTTTAAGCAGTTGATATATTGGGGGTCATTTTCAACTGTGCCACCTGGTTGGTAAATTGGCGAGGCAAATTGCCCATCCGTTATAAACCCCGCCCAGTTTTCATTTCTATTGATTACAATGAAATAGGGTGGGTTGTAGAATAGCGAGTAATGGGTTGCGCAGGCAGCGCAAGGAGCGCACGTCAACCCAAGCACCCCACCCACCCGCCCCTTCAACCACCGTCTGCCCCACCTGTGACAGAGACTGTAGGTCCCGCATTGGACTCATCAGTCACCTGCAAATTCATTTTTAATGTGGAAGCAAGTCATCCTCGGTTCCGAGGGACTGCCTAAGAAGAAGAAGAATGAGTTCCCCATCACATTGTTACCCACTGGTGGAGGGGACAAATGAAGTACCAAAGCAAAGCAACAAATTTAAACTTGGCAGAATTATACTCTTAGATGTCAGGCTCAGTGGGTAGCACTCTCACCTCTGAGTCAGAAGGTTGTGGGTTCAAGTCCTACTCCAGAGACATGAGCACAAAATCTAGCCTGACACTCCTAGTGCTGTCTTTCGGATGAGATGTTAAACTGAAGCGCCACCTGTCCCCTCAGGTAGATGTAAAAGATCCCATGGCTCTATTTTGAAGAAGAGCAGGGGAGTTATCCTGGTGTCCTGGCCAATGTTTATCCCACAGCCATCATCACTAAAACATATTATTTGGTCATTATCACATTGCTGTTTGTGGGAGCTTGCTGTGCGCAAATTGGCTACTGTGTTTCCTGCATTACAACAGTGACTGCACTGGAAAAGTATTTCACTGGCTGTAAAGTGCTTTGAGACGTTCTTGAGGTTGTGAAAGGCAAGTTCATCTTTTTGGTTCGATGCTGCACTCCTGGGTGTTGAGCTGAGGTCAAGGAACTACAGGTTACAGCGTTACTGGTTTATCTCTGACTCACAATCCTTTCGTAGGTGGCTCCCAGCTTGGAATGTGGATTCAGCCCGTATATCTTTCCTGAGCGATGGCCACTGTCACCACAGAGGCCCCATCTGAACTTTTCATACAGTAAATATGTAAGTGTCTATAAATAAACTTTTTAAAAAAAGTCCACTGGATGGCAGCATCTATTTCAGAGTGAAGGTATGCCAAATGTGATGTTTGTTATAGGGGTTGGATGTGGGAGTGAGGAGTGTTCCTTAAGACAGTGTGTTACGCCATGTCAGGGTTTCTACTGCAGATAGATTCCCTGGTCTCTAACCACCATCACCAACCAGTGCAGGAATCGCTGCAGACCACAGCTATTTTTCAAGGCTGTTCGGTCCAATATAAAGATTTTGGGGTTGAATGTTTTGTGGGGGTTCTTCCCGATTATCCACCGTCACTTAGCAGGCGATCCGCAGAAATCCAGGAGAAAAGCCGATTGGGAGAACCCCAACGGAAATTCAACCCCAGAGACATTGATCACACTACAAGCATACTGGCCGGAAAGGCGATATTGAACTCCAATACGGAAAAGAAAATTGGGTGGGTGTACAGTGGGCGGGTGGAGTAGAACAGGAGGGGGGGTATAGAACAGGCGGGGGGGTGTAGAATGGGCGGGGGGAGTAGAACAGGCGGGGGGTGTAGAACGGGCGAGGGGACTGCAACGGGTGGAGGGTGTAGAACGGGCGGGGGGAGTAGAACGGGCGGGGGAGTAGAATGGGTGGGGGGAGTAGAACGGGCGGGGGCTGTAGAACGGGCGGGGTGTAGAACGGGCGGGGGGAGTAGAACGGGCGGGGGAGTAGAATGGGTGGGGGGAGTAGAACGGGCGGGGGCTGTAGAACGGGCGGGGTGTAGAATGGGCGGGGGGAGTAGAACGGGCGGGGGAGTAGAATGGGTGGGGGGAGTAGAACGGGCGGGGGCTGTAGAACGGGCGGGGGTGTAGAATGGGTGGGGGGAGTAGAACGGGCGGGGGCTGTAGAACGGGCGGGGGTGTAGAACGGGCGGGGGGAAATAGAACAGGCGGGGGGTGTAGAACGGGCGGGGGGGAATAGAACGGGCGGGGGGAGTAGAACGGGCGGGGGCTGTAGAACGGGCGGGGGTGTAGAACGGGCGGGGGGGAATAGAACGGGTGGGGGGGAATAGAACGGACGGGGGGAGTAGAACGGGCGGGGAGAGTAGAATGGGCGGGGGTGTAGAACGGGCGGGGGGAGTAGAACAGGCGGGGGGAGTAGAACGGGCGGGGGGGTGTAGAACTGGTGGGGGCTGTAGAACGGGCGGGGGGTGTAGAACGGGCGGGGGGAGTAGAACAGGCGGGTGGTGTAGAACGGGCGGGGAGCTGTAGAACGGGCGGAGGGAGTAGAACGGGCGGGGGTGTAGAACGGGCGGGGGGAGTAGAACGGGCAGGGGGTGTAGAACGGGCAGGGATTAGAACGGGCGGGGGATTAGAACGGGCGGGGGGTGTAGAACGGGCAGGGGGAGTAGAACGGGCGGGGGTGTAGAGCGGGCGGGGGGGTGTAGAACGGGCGGGGGGAGTAGAACGGGCGGGGGGTGTAGAACGGGCGGGGGGAGTAGAACGGGCGGGGGGTGTAGAGCGGGCGGGGGGTGTGCAACGGGCGGGGGGTGTAGAACGGGCGGGGGGCGTAGAGCGGGCGGGGGTTGTAGAACGGGCAGGGGGTCTAGAACGGGCAGGAATTAGAATGGGCAGGAATTAGAACGGGCGGGGGATTAGAACGGGCAGGGGATTAGAACGGGCGGGGGTATAGAAACATAGAAACATAGAAGATAGGAGCAGGAGTAGGCCATTCGGCCCCTCGAGCCTGCTCCGCCATTCAATGAGATCATGGCTGATCATGTAAACTCAGTACCCTGTCCCTGCCTTCTCCCCATATCCCGTTAGCCTTAAGAAATATATCTAACTCCTTCTTGAATATATTTAATGAATTGGCCTCTACTGCCTTCTGTGGTAGAGAATTCCACAGGTTCACCACTCTCTGGGTGAAGAAATTCCTCCTCATCTCTGTCCTAAATGGCTTACCCCTTATCTTTAGACTGTGACCCCTGATTCTGGACTCCCCCACCATCGGGAACATCCTTCCTGCTTCTAGTCTGTCTAGAACGGGCGGGGGGACGAGAACGGGTGGGGGGTGTAGAACGGGTGGGGGTGTGTAGAACGGGTGGGGGTGTGTAGAACGGGCGGGGGGAGTAGAACGGGCGGGGGGGTGTAGAACGGGCGGGGGCTGTAGAACGGGCGGGGGGAGTAGAAACATAGAAACATAGAAGATAGGAGCAGCGGTAGGCCATTCGGCCCCTCGAGCCTGCTCCGCCATTCAATGAGATCATGGCTGATCATGTAAACTCAGTACCCTGTCCCTGCCTTCTCCCCATATCCCTTTAGCCTTAAGAAATATATCTAACCACTTCTTGAATATATTTAATGAATTGGCCTCAACTGCCTTCTGTGGTAGAGAATTCCACAGGTTCACCACTCTCTGGGTGAAGAAATTCCTCCTCATCTCTGCCCTAAATGGTTTACCCCTTATCCTTAGACTGTGACCCCTGGTTCTGGACTCCCCCGCCATCGGGAACATCCTTCCTGCATCTAGTCTGTCTAGAACGGGCAGGGGGTGTAGAACGGGCAGGGGATTAGAACGGGCGGGGGGTGTAGAGCGGGCGGGGGGTGTAGAACGTGAGTGGGGTGTAGAACGGGAGGGGGGTGTAGAACGGGAGGGGGGTGTAGAACGGGAGGGGGAGTGTAGAACGGGAGGGGGGTGTAGAACGTGAGTGGGGTGTAGAACGGGAGGGGGGTGTAGAACGGGAGGGGGGTGTAGAACGGGAGGGGGAGTGTAGAACGGGAGGGGGTTGTAGAACGGGCGGGGGGTGTAGAACGGGCGGGGGCTGTAGAACGGGCAGGGGTGTAGAACGGGCGGGGGGGTGTGGAACGGGCGGGGGTTGTAGAACGGGCGGGGGCTGTAGAACGGGCGGGGGCTGTAGAGCGGGCGGGGGGTGTAAAACAGGCGGGGGGTGTAGAGCAGGCGAGGGGTCTATAGAACGGGCGGGGGGACTAGAACGGGCGGGGGAACGAGAATGGGCGGGGGGCTGTAGAACCGGCGGAGGCAGTAGAACGGGCGGGGGGTGTAGAATGGGCGGGGGGTGTGCAACGGGCGGGGGGTGTAGAATGGGCGGGGGGACGAGAACGGGCGGGTGGACGAGAATGGGCGAGGGGACGAGAACGGGTGGGGGGCTGTAGAACGGGCGGGTGCAGTAGTACGGGCAGGGGGCTGTAGAACGGGCAGGGGCTGTAGCATGGGCAGGGGGCTGTAGAACGGGCGTGGGGCTGTAGAATGGGCGGGGGGCTGTAGAACGGGCAGGGGCTGTAGCATGGGCAGGGGGCTGTAGAACGGGCGTGGGGCTGTAGAACGGGCGGGGGCCTTTAGAACGGGCGGGTGCTCTAGAACAGGCGGGGGCTGTAGAATGGGTGGGGTGAGTAGAACGGGCGGGGGCTGTAGAACAGGCTGGGGCTGTAGAACGGGCGGGGGGCGTAGAACGGGCGGGGGGAGTATAACGGGCGGGGGCTGTAGAACGGGCGGGGGGCGTTAGAACGGGCGGGGGCTGTAGAACGGGCGGGGGGGTGTAGAACGGGCTGGGGGTGTAGAACGGGCGGTGGGAGTAGAACGGGCGGGGGCTGTAGAACGGGCGGGGGGCGTTAGAATGGGCGGGGGCTGTTGAACGGGCGGGGGGTGTAAAACGGGCGGGGGGTGTAGAACGGGCAGGGGGAGTGGAACGGGCGGGGGGTGTAGAACGGGCGGGGGATTAGAACGGGCGGGGTGTGTAGAACGGGCAGGGGGACTAGAACGGGCGGGGGGACGAGAACGGGCGAGGGGACGAGAAAGGGCGGGCGGGCTGTAGAACGGGCGGGGGCAGTAGAACGGGCGGGGGCAGTAGAACGGGCGGGGGGCTGTAGAACGGGTGGGGGGGCTGTAGAACGGGCGGGGGCTTTAGAACAGGCAGGGGCTGTAGAACGGGCGGTGGGAATATAACGGGCGGGGGGCTGTAGCACAGGCAGGGGGCTGTAGAACGGGCGGGGGCAGTAGAACGGGCGGGGGCAGTAGAACGGGCGGGGGGGCTGTAGAACGGGCGGGGGCTTTAGAACAGGCAGGGGCTGTAGAACGGGCGGTGGGAATATAACGGGCGGGGGGCTGTAGCACAGGCAGGGGGCTGTAGAACGGGCGGGGGGAGTAGAACGGGCGCGGGGGTTGTAGAATGGGCGGGTGGCTATAGAACGGGTGGGGGCTGTAGAACGGATCGGGGAGTGTAACGGGCGGGGGGTTGTAGAACGGGCAGGGGGAGTAGAACGGGCGGGGGGTGTAGAACGGGCGGGGGAGTAGAATGGGCAGGGGGCTGTAGCACGGGCGGGGGCTGTAGAACGGGCGGGGTCTTAGAACGGGCGGTGGCTGTAGAACGGGTGGGGGGAGTAGGATGGGCGGGGGGTTGTAGAACGGGCGGGGGCTGTAGAACGGGTGGGGGGAGTAGAACGGGTGGGGGGGAGTAGAACGGGCGGGGGCTGTAGAACAGGCGGGGGGAGTAGAACAGGCGGGGGCTGTAGAACTGGCGGGGGGTTGTTGAACTAGCGGGGGGTGTGTAGAACGGGCGGGGGCTGTAGAACGGGCGGGTGCTGTAGAACGGGCGGGGGGAGTAGAACGGGCGGGGGCTGTAGAACGGGCGGGGGGAGTAGAACGGGCGGGTGCTGTAGTACGGGCGGGGGCTGTAGTACGGGCGGGTGCTGTAGAATGGGCGGGGGCTGTAGAGCGGGCGGGGGGAGTGGAACGGGCGGGTGCTGTAGAACGGGCGGGGGCTGTAGAACGGGCGGGGGATTAGAACGGGTGGGGGGTGTAGACCAGGGGGGGTGTAGAGCGGGCGGCGGGTGTAGAGCGGGCGGGGTGAGTGAAATGGGCGGGGGCTGTAGAACGGGCGGGGGGAGTAGAAAGTGCGGGGGGTGTAGAGCCGGCGGAGGGTGTAGAATGGTCGGGGCGTGTAGAACGGGCGGGGGGAGTGGAACGGGCGGGGGCTGTAGAACGGGCGGGGGGCTGTAGAACGGACGGGGGCAGTAGAACGGCCGGGGGGTTGTAGAATGGGCGGGGTTGTAGAACGACCGGGGGGTGTAGAACGGGCGGGGTGTGTAGAACGGGTGGGGGGACGAGAATGGGCGGGGGGACGAGAACGGGCGAGGGAACGAGAACGGGCGGGGGGCAGTAGAACTGGCGGGGGGTGTAGAACGGGCGGGGGGGAATAGAATGGGCGGGGGGGAATAGAACGGACGGGGGGAGTAGAACGGGCGGGGAGAGTAGAATGGGCGGGGGTGTAGAACGGGCGGGGGAGTAGAACAGGCGGGGGGAGTAGAACTGGCGGGGGCTGTAGAACGGGCGGGGGGTGTAGAACGGGCGGGGGGAGTAGAACGGGCGGGGGGTGTAGAACGGGCGGGGGGTGTAGAACGGGCGGGGGGTGTAGAACGGGCGGGGGGTGTAGAACGGGCAGGGATTAGAACGGGCAGGGATTAGAACGGGCGGGGGATTAGAACGGGTGGGGGGTGCAGAACGGGCGGGGGGTGTAGAGCGGGCAGGGGTTGTAGAGCGGGCGGGGGGTGTAGAACGGGCGGGGGGTGTAGAACGGCCGGGGGGAGTAGAACGGGCGGGGGGTGTAGAGCGGGCGGGGGGTGTGCAACGGGCGGGGGGCGTAGAGCGGGCGGGGGTTGTAGAACGGGCAGGGGCGTAGAGCGGGCGGGGGTTGTAGAATGGGCAGGGGGTGTAGAACGGGCAGGAATTAGAATGGGCAGGAATTAGAACGGGCGGGGGATTAGAACGGGCAGGGGATTAGAACGGGCGGGGGTATAGAAACATAGAAACATAGAAGATAGGAGCAGCGGTAGGCCATTCGGCCCCTCGAGCCTGCTCCACCATTCAATGAGATCATGGCTGATCGTGTAAACTCAGTACCCTGTCCCTGCCTTCTCCCCATATCCCGTTAGCCTTAAGAAATATATCTAACTCCTTCTTGAATATATTTAATGAATTGGCCTCTACTGCCTTCTGTGGTAGAGAATTCCACAGGTTCACCACTCTCTGGGTGAAGAAATTCCTCCTCATCTCTGTCCTAAATGGCTTACCCCTTATCTTTAGACTGTGACCCCTGGTTCTGGACTCCCCCACCATCGGGAACATCCTTCCTGCATCTAGTCTGTCTAGAACGGGCAGGGGGTGTAGAACGGGCAGGGGATTAGAATGGGCGGGGGGTGTAGAGCGGGCGGGGGGCGTAGAGCGGGAGGGGGAGTGTAGAACGTGAGTGGGGTGTAGAACGGGAGGGGGGTGTAGAACGGGAGGGGGGTGTAGAACGGGAGGGGGAGTGTAGAACGGGAGGGGGTTGTAGAACGGGAGGGGGTTGTAGAACGGGAGGGGGGTGTAGAACGGGAGGGGGGTGTAGAACGGGAGGGGGGTGTAGAACGGGAGGGGGTTGTAGAACGGGAGGGGGTTGTAGAACGGGAGGGGGTTGTAGAACGGGCGGGGGGGTGTAGAACGGGAGGGGGTTGTAGAACGGGCGGGGGTGTGTAGAACGGGAGGGGGAGTGTAGAACGGGAGGGGGAGTGTAGAACGGGAGGGGGTTGTAGAACGGGCGGGGGTGTAGAGCGGGCGGGGGTGTAGAACGGGCGGGGGGTGTGGAACGGGCGGGGGGTGTAGGACGGGCGGGGGGTGTAGAACGGGCAGGGGCTGTAGAACGGGCGGGGCCTGTAGAGCGGGCGGGGGGTGTAAAACAGGCGGGGGGTGTAGAGCAGGCGAGGGGTCTATAGAACGGGCGGGGGGACTAGAACGGGCGGGGGAACGAGAATCGGCGGGGGGCTGTAGAACCGGCGGAGGCAGTAGAACGGGCGGGGGGTGTAGAATGGGCGGGGGGTGTGCAACGGGCGGGGGGTGTAGAACGGGCGGGGGGGATGAGAACGGGCGGGTGGACGAGAATGGGCGAGGGGACGAGAACGGGTGGGGGGCTGTAGAACGGGCGGGTGCAGTAGTACGGGCAGGGGGCTGTAGCATGGGCAGGAGGCTGTAGCATGGGCAGGAGGCTGTAGAACGGGCGTGGGGCTGTAGAATGGGCGGGGGCCTTTAGAACGGGCGGGGGCTGTAGAACGGGCGGGTGCTGTAGAACGGGCGGGTGCTGTAGAACGGGCGGGGGCTGTAGAACGGGCGGGGGGTGTAGAACGGGCGGGGGGTGTAGAACGGGCGGGGGGAGTAGAACAGGCGAGTGCTGTAGAATGGGTGGGGGCTGTAGAACGGGCGGGGGCTGTAGCATGGGCAGGGGGCTGTAGAATGGGCAGGGGCTGTAGCACGGGCAGGGGGCTGTAGAACGGGCGTGGGGCTCTAGAACGGGCGGGGGGCTGTCGAACAGGCAGGGGCTGTAGCATGGGCAGGGGGCTGTCGAATGGGCGTGGGGCTGTAGAATGGGCGGGGGCCTTTAGAACGGGCGGGTGCTGTAGAACGGGCGGGTGCTGTAGAACGGGCGGGGGCTGTAGAACGGGCGGGGGGAGTAGAACGGGCGGGGGGAGTAGAACGGGCGGGTGCTGTAGAACGGGCGGGTGCTGTAGAACGGGCGGGGGCTGTAGAACGTGCGGGGGCGTTAGAACGGGCGGGGGCTGTAGAATGGGCGGGGGGTGTAGAACGGGCGGGGGGAGTGGAACGGGTGGGGAATGTAGAACGGGCGGGGATTAGAACGGGCGGGGGGTGTAGACCAAGGGGGGTGTAGAGCGGGCGGGGGGTGTAGAGCGGGCGGGGTGAGTGAAATGGGCGGGGGCTGTAGAACGGGTGGGGGGAGTAGAAAGTGCGGGGGGTGTAGAGCCGGCGGAGGGTGTAGAATGGTCGGGGCGTGTAGAACGGGCGGGGGGAGTGGAACGGGCGGGGGCTGTAGAACGGGCGGGGGGCTGTAGAACGGACGGGGGCAGTAGAATGGCCGGGGGGGTTGTAGAATGGGCGGGGGTGTAGAACGGCCGGGGGGTTTAGAACGGGCGGGGTGTGTAGAACGGGTGGGGGGACGAGAACGGGCGGGGGGACGAGAACGGGCGAGGGGACGAGAATGGGCGGGGGGCAGTAGAACTGGCGGGGGGTTGTAGAGTGGGCAGGGGGTTTTAGAATGGGTGGGGGCTGTAGAACGGGCGTGAGGGAGTAGAACGGGCGGGGGGCTGTAGAGTGGGCAGGGGGTTTTAGAATGGGTGGGGGCTGTAGAACGGGCGCGGGGTGAGTAGAACGGGCGGGGTTTGTAGAACGGGCAGGGGGAGTAGAACGGGCGGGGGCAGTAGAATGGCCGGAGGGTTGTAGAATGGGCGGGGGCTGTAGAACAGGCGGGGGCTGTAGAACGGGCGGGGGGAGTAGAACAGGCAGGGGCTGTCGAACGGGCATGGGGCTGTTGATCTAGCGGGGGGGGCGGTGTAGAACGGGCGGGGGCTCTAGAACAGGCGGGGGCTGTAGAATGGGCGGGGTGAGTAGAACGGGCGTGGGCTGTAGAACGGGCGGGGGCTGTAGAACAGGCTGGGGCTGTAGAACGGGCGGGGGGTGTAGAACGGGCGGGGGGAGTATAACGGGCGGGGGCTGTAGAACGGGCGGGGGGCGTTAGAACGGGCGGGGGCTGTAGAATGGGCGGGGGGGTGTAGAACGGGCTGGGGGTGTAGAACGGGCGGTGGGAGTAGAACGGGCGGGGGCTGTAGAACGGGCGGGGGCTGTAGAACGGGCGGGGGGCGTTAGAATGGGCGGGGGCTGTTGAACGGGCGGGGGGTGTAAAACGGGCGGGGGGTGTAGAACGGGCAGGGGGAGTGGAACAGGCGGGGGGTGTAGAACGGGCGGGGGATTAGAACGGGCGGGGGGTGTAGAACGGGCAGGGGGACTAGAACGGGCGGGGGGACGAGAACGGGCGGGGGGACGAGAACGGGCGAGGGGACGAGAAAGGGCGGGCGGGCTGTAGAACGGGCGGGGGCAGTAGAACGGGCGGGGGCAGTAGAACGGGCGGGGGCAGTAGAACGGGCGGGGGGCTGTAGAACGGGTGGGGGGGCTGTAGAACGGGCGGGGGCTTTAGAACAGGCAGGGGCTGTAGAACGGGCGGTGGGAATATAACGGGCGGGGGGCTGTAGCACAGGCAGGGGGCTGTAGAACGGGCGGGGGCAGTAGAACGGGCGGGGGCAGTAGAACGGGCGGGGGGCTGTAGAACGGGCGGGGTGGCTGTAGAACGGGCGGGGGCTTTAGAACAGGCAGGGGCTGTAGAACGGGCGGTGGGAATATAACGGGCGGGGGGCTGTAGCACAGGCAGGGGGCTGTAGAACGGGCGGGGGGAGTAGAACGGGCGCGGGGGTTGTAGAATGGGCGGGTGGCTATAGAACGGGTGGGGGCTGTAGAACGGATGGGGGAGTGTAACGGGCGGGGGGTTGTAGAACGGGCAGGGGGAGTAGAACGGGCGGGGGGTGTAGAACGGGCGGGGGAGTAGAATGGGCAGGGGGCTGTAGCACGGGCGGGGGCTGTAGAACGGGCGGGGTCTTAGAACGGGCGGTGGCTGTAGAACGGGTGGGGGGAGTAGGATGGGCGGGGGGTTGTAGAACGGGCGGGGGCTGTAGAACGGGCGGGTGCTGTAGAACGGGCGGGGGGAGTAGTACGGGTGGGGGGAGTAGAATGGGCGGGGATGTGGAACGGGCGGTGCGTGTAGAACGGGCGGGGGCTGTAGAATGGGTGAGGGGTGTGTAATGTATGTAACTTTAAGGGGGAGAACTACTTTTTACAGCTCCTGCATACTGTAGTACCGGCAGTGACCACACCTATATATAAACCCTGAGTAGTGATCTGTATAGTTAGTTCTAGAGTAACCCTCATTGAGTAAACACCTGTTGAATCGTTCCCTGCAGTCTGTTGTGATTATTGAAGGACACAACATTAAGATACACGGATATAACATTGGCGACGACGCAGATTCGAACCTATCTGCAACGCTGCATCACCTCCCAGGGATTCGCTCCTGGAGAACAGTGGAAGGAGGTCGAGTCCAGAAGCACGGGCGTCGACCATGGGCAATCGCCCAGTCATCCAACGGAGATTTGAGCATCGCAGGGGAGGCTGTCGAGAGCCAGGCTTGGCTTTCCAGTCACGGTGGTCCAGCGAAACGGGCTGGCAACAGGTACTGCGCAGACCCTTCCCGGACAGCTGCGGCTAGAGCCCGACTGAGCGGCACAGAAAAAGGCCGAGCAGCGTCGACGGGGGAGAGAGAGAGGGCAGAGCGCACAGGGCGCAGCCGGTGTTCAGGACCGAGCGGCGTCAACGGGGAGAGAGACGAGAGAGAGCAGAGCGCAGCCGGTGTTCAAGGGCCGAGCAGCGTCAACGGGGGAGAGAGGCGCGCAGGAAAACGCGAGGCGCTGCCAGAGTGCAGCCGGTGTTCAAGGGCCGAGCAGCGTCACCGGGGGAGAGAGGTGCGCAGGAAAACGCGAGGTGCTGCCATTGCCACGAGGACCGCAGGGAGCGGCATTGGCAGCAGCGCAGGAGCAGCGAACGAAACCCACAGGGCATCACCATTTGCCACGAGGACCGGCGAGAGCAGCGTTGGCAGCAGCGCGGGAGACGCCATTTTAAGCCGCAGCAGGGAAGAAAGGAATGCGCGGGAGACACCATTTTAAGCCAGTCTAACCACACCCAAAAATGCCGAAGAGTGGCAGTACCACAGCGTTCGACAATGAAGTCGAAGATTGGATGACATATGTTGAACGCATAGAAGTATACTGCAAGGCGAATGAAGTGCCAGATGACAAGAAAGCGCTGGTATTGTTGAATTCAATGGGTGCAAAAACATATGGCTTACTACGAAACCTAGTAACCCCAGAGAAGCCAGTAGAAAAGGATTTTGAAAACAGTGTCAATCCTACAGGACCACTTAAACCCCACACCGCTGCTGATAGCAGAAAGATTTAAGTTTCACAAAAGGAACCAGCATAAGGATGAAAGTAATGCTGAGTATTTAACGGAACTGCGCAAGCTATCGAAACACTGCCAGTTTGGAACGGGACTAGCAGATACTTTAAGGGACAAGTTTGTATGTGGGCTTCAAAGTGAAGGAACCCAGAAACGACTTCTATCAGAAAAGGATCTTACGCTGGACAAGGCTTTCAGCATTGCAGTATCACACGAAGCAGCAGCACGGGGCGCTGCAGAGATACAACGGAGACCGCAAGAATATGGCACAAATGAAATGTCATACGGAACAGTGAAGTGCTATCGCTGCGGCAGAACAACACACGACCATAATGATTGCTGGTTCAAGGGCAAAGTGTGCAGACAGTGTGGAAGAGTAGGACACATAGCAAGAGTCTGCAGGTCGGGAAAGAAAACCAGCAGCAAGAAATCTCCACAGGAGAAGTACAAGAAGGTACATAAGGTGACGGAGAGTAGTTCAGACGAACAGAAGAGTGATACAGACTCCGGAAGCAAGGAGCTGGGTTGTCTGAAACTACATAAGGTGATCATAGAAACATAGAAACATAGAAACATAGAAGATAGGAGCAGGAGTAGGCCATTCGGCCCCTCGAGTCTGCTCCGCCATTCAATGAGATCATGGCTGATCATTCAAATTCAGTACCCTGTCCCTGCCTTCTCTCCATATCCCTTGATCCCTTTAGCCTTAAGAAATATATCCAACTCTTTTTTGAATATATTTAATGAACTGGCCTCCACCGCCCTCTGTGGCAGAGAATTCCACAGGTTCACCACTGTCTGGGTGAAGAAATTCCTCCTCATTTCAGTCCTAAATGGCTTACCCCTTATCCTTAGACTATGACCCCTGGTTCTGGACTCCCTGGCCATCATAAACATCCTTCCTGCATCTAGTCTGTCCAGGCCTGACAGAATTTCATAAGTTTCGATGAGATCCCCTCTCAATCTTCTAAACTCCAGTGAGTATAAGCCCAATCGACACAATCTCTCCTCATACGTCATTCCTGCCATCCCAGGTATCAATCAGCCTGGTGAATCTTCGCTGCACTCCTTCCATGGCAAAACGGAGGATCACCAAACTATCTGGGTCACGCTCAAGATAGCAGGAGTCCAAGTGAAAATGGAATTGGACACAGGATCAGCCCTAACAGTCATAAACCGAAGGGACTACAAGCGGCTATTCTCACATATACCCTTGAGAGATACAAAGATTGTCTTGAAGACGTACACAGGGCAAAAAGTCTACCCCAAAGGAAAAATAAGGGTGAACGTTATATACAACGGCAAGGAAACACCAAAAATGGACCTATATGTATTGCCAGATGGAGGACCACCACTACTAGGACGTGAATGGATCCGGAAGATACAGCTAGATTGGCATTCCATACAAGCACTGACTGTAGATGCCAAAAAGGATGACGACGTCACACCTGGACGACTGTCAAAAATGCTAACTGACGCACAAGAAGTGTTCCAGCAGGGACTCGGAACACTAAAAGGCATAACAGCGACGATCAAAATAGAGGAAAATGCAAGCCCAAAGTTTTTTAAGGCCAGACCGGTACCTTATGCGATCCGCCCAGCCGTCGAAGCAGAGCTGGAAGGTTTGGAACGTTCAGGAGTACTGTCCAAAGTGGACTGGAGCGAGTGGGCTACACCCATTGTTCCTGTAATGAAGAGGTCATTGAGTAATACGCCTGGGGAACCAAAGAAGGTTCGCATCTGTGGGGGCTTTAAGGTGACAGTGAACCCAGTCCTTCACACTGTACAATATCCGCTTCCGCGGATTGAAGATATTTTCACCTCGCTATCTGGAGGGAAACGCTTCACTAAGTGTAGTGGCGCTTCTTAGTTTCCAAACAGGCAGCCACTGAGCTGTGGGGCTTTTAACAACGAGTAGACGCGTGTCGAAATAAAACGTTCCCAAACGTAGCTTTGTCTTTTAAACTGTTTACTATAACACTTCACAAACGGAATTACAAAGCAAACACGTATAAACGAACACGGTCAAAAACTGTATTGCTCCAAACCTCACAACTTCTGCCTCCTTCAGCCACGTGGAGTTTAAACTGTAAAATGGCTGCATACCATGTGTGGCTTAGGGACTGTACCATTGTGGCAAGAATGAAGGGGGTGTCTCGGACTATACTACTGGAGCAAGAAAATAGGGGGTTTCTTAATACAATAAGTCAATCAGGTAAATTAACTGTATTATGCTATTTAACCAATATTTTAAAGTATTTTCTTAAGCTTTTATGGCTCTTACATTCCGGCCCCTAATTGACTAGGCACATGAAGCGTATCAATTACTCAAACATTAAGAGTCATAAACTAATGAGTTCAACATATTTACAATATAAGTGTCCACTTTTTTCGTTCAGGAACTTTTCACGCTGCTTCTTGTAGCAGGCAGAGCTTTGTGATCGGTCTTTCCAGGGTACTGGTCTTGGTTTGCAAACAAACGTGACGAACGACGCCTCTGGAGTCTGGCATGGTCTTAATTATTTTTCCCATCAACCAAGAATTTCTAGGGGCTGAATCATCCACGATTAAGACAATGTCTCCGACAATGAAGTTCCTCTTTATTTTGGATCATTTTTGACGCTCCTGTAGCAGAGGTAAGTATTCTCTTGTCCATCTGGTCCAGAAAAGGTCTGACATATACTGAACTTGCCTCCACTTCCGACGGGCATACAGATCTTCCTTTTTGAAGACTCCCGGGGGCATGGCTGGCTGTGTTTTCAACAACAACAGGTGGTTCGGAGTCAGGGCTTCGAGGTCATTGGGATCATCTGATGTCTTAGTCATCGGTCGGTCATTAATGATGGCTTCGACCTCGCACAGAACGGTTTGGAGTCCCTCGTCGTCGAGCGCTTGCTGCTTCAGTACAGAACTGAGTAGTTTTCTTACGGTGCGTATCTGTCTTTCCCAGACACCTCCATGGTGGGATGCAGCCGGAGGATTGAAGATCCACTTAATTCCTGTTTGCATCATGGCTTCCTGTATTTTAAGCCGATTCCAACCTTCAATAGCTTCCCGTAGTTCTCTCTCCGCTCCGACGAAATTAGTGCCATTATCAGAACGCGTAATGGACACCTGACCTCTTCTACAGACAAAGCGCCGCAAGGCGTTAATACAGGAATCAGTGTCAAGCGTGTGTGCCACCTCAATATGAACTGCTCTGATGGTCAAACAAGTGAAAAGCACACCATATCTCTTGACAAGGCTCCGTCCTCGCTTTACCTCGAAAGGCCCGAAATAGTCCACCCCTACGTTTGTAAATGGGGGCTTGTCTGGTAACAAACGGTCTTCAGGCAGGTCTGCCATTTTCTGCTCCCCAGCTCTAGCATGTAACCGTCTGCAAACAATGCATTCAGAGAGTATTTTTCTTATTACAGAATTAGCCCCTGGAATCCAGTATCTTTGTCTTAGCTTCGCGAGCACGTGATTCCTCCCACTGTGTCCAATACTCTGGTGTATATGCTGAAGAATGAGAGTAGCAACCCGGAGGTCCTTAGAAAGGATAGCAGGATGCTTGGCCTCCTCTGGCATAGCAGATTTGTTTAGTCTCCCTCCCACCCTCAGTACTCCATCTTGCAGTGTAGGGTCCAGCTTGTAGATATGACTACCTTTCTTGATTGGAGTATTTCGCTGTAAAGCTTCGATTTCTTCTGGGTATCTTTGTCTTTGAGTGAAGCAAACCAATTTCCAATTCCAATTCCAATTAAAATGCTTTATTGGCATGAAAGTTTACAGAGAACCATATTGCCAAAGCTTACATAGCAAAAAGGTACAGTTTTCCAACATTCTGTAGGTGTCAATCGATTTGACATTTGTTGGGTACATACAATATTACTTTTAAACAATATTAATTTTAAACAGTCTTTGTACTTCATTTGGTACGTTCAATATTAATTTTAAACAGTCTTAATTTTAAACAGTCCTCAGGTTGTGACATGTTGTTACATATTTGGCCCCAAGGTATGGTCTGTCTCCTTCTCCTAGGACTAATCTCAATTTTGACAGATCATCCAATTCCTTGAAATCTGGGGTTGTTTGGCTTAGCTTGTTGAATAATATGTTTCTTGATGTGTTGAATTTTTCGCATTTTAGGAGGAAATGCATTTCTGTTTCAACCTCGCCAGCCAGACATTGATCGCATATTCTATTCTCTCTAGGCTGCCAGGATTTCTTGTATCTGCCTTTTTCAATTTCCAGTTGGTGGTCGCTTAGTCTGTACCTGGTGAGGGTCTGTCTCTGTTTTGTGTCTCTGATGGTCGTGAGGTAGTCTGCCAGTTTATATTCTCTTTTTAGGGCCCGGTAACATTCTAATCTGCTTTGGCTTTCGGTTATTTTGTTCCAATGTTCCAGGTAGGTTTCTTTGCATTTTTTAATGATTTGGTTCACTCGGATTGGTGTTTGGGCGGCTGTGTTGGTCTGGGGCTGGTCAGGGTCCGGCTGAGTACTTAGTTTCCGTAGCAGCTGACTCAGGGGACTCTTTTCTGGGTTTAGCTCTTGGGTCTGAAAGGCTTTGAAATGAAGGGTGTCTGGGGAGCTAGATTTGAGGTGATTTAGGAAGTTTAGTGCTCGTTTTTGGATGTTTATTATCAGTGGGTATCTGCCTAGTTCGGCTCTGCATGCATTTGTTGGCGTTTTCCTTTGGGTGCGAAACTATCTCCATCTCAGCCTTGGCCAAATCCTCCACGGTCAATGAATTCTTACCCAATGTGGTCTTGTGCTGATGCATATGCTGCTGTAGAAGCATTCTCTGCTTATCGGGGTTACTTTCAGACTGACTGATAGTGGCTCGGTACTCTTTTCTCTTACCGCTCAGGTGTAGCAGCAACTCTTTCAACCTTAGAAACCATGCAACTGCTTTCCTCAACTGGTGCCATCCTGAGAAATGGTTAACAAGCTTGTTCACTGTGTCAAAGTTCTCTTTCGTAGTTATGAGATTTACTGTGACTGATCTCTTGACTTCGACGTCGTCTTCGGCAATCTGACTTGGCATATCTGGTCTTTCTGGCCATGATCTCTCTGTTTCCAGCAGATAACTTGGGCCTTGTATCCAAGTTTCACTCCTCATGAAGTTTTCAGCCTTCAATCCCCGTGAGGCTTGATCTGCTGGGTTTAATGAGGTGTTTACATACCTCCATTGACATGGTTGTGTAGCTTCTCTAATGGATGAGATTCTGTTTGCTATGAAGGTCTTGAAGCATATCTTCTCATTCTCTATATACTTCAGCACCGTCGTGCTATCCGTCCAGAAGACAGATTCTTCTAGTGGGAGCTGTAACTCTTTCCGCATCGCCTGGTCAACCTTAACTGCAACAACCGCTGCCGTCAACTCCAGTCTCGGGATGGTGACCTGCTTCAGCGGAGCCACCCTGGATTTCCCCATGAGGAAGGCACAATGTTTCTGGCCCTGTTGATTTGTCAGCAAGAGGTAAGTAGCCGTGCCATAGCCGTCCTCACTGGCGTCCGAGAAATGATGTAGTTGAGCCGTCTTTGTAACTCCAAAACTCACGGGCTTGATGCATCTACTGACGTTGAAGCTAGAAAGTTGTTGCAAATCTGTCAACCATCTGTGCCATCTCTGAGCTTGACCTTCTGGGATATCTTCATCCCATCCTCTCTTGTCTCTACACAGCTCTCGTAGCATCAGCTTCACCGGCAGAATGAGTGGTGCCAGGAATCCAAGAGGGTCGTAGATGGAACTGACCACGGAGAGAATCCCTCGTCTTGTGGATGGTCTTTCGTTCACCATTATCCTGAAGTTGAACATGTCTGACTCGATGCACCATTGTACACCAAGAGCTCTCTCGATAGGAAGGACATCGTGGCTCAGGTCCAGATCTTTGACTTCAGTGGCTCTTTCCTTTTCTGGGATAGAAGCTAGAACTGCTCTGCTGTTGCTTATCCACTTAGTCAGATGGAATCCTCCATTCGAACACAGAGTTCTAAGGTCTCTTGACAGTGCGATGGCATCGTCTTCTGTTGACACGGACTTCAGACAGTCATCGACATAAAAGTTTCTGAAGATTGTCTCCACAGCCTCTGATGGTGCTTTGCCTTTGCCATCTTCTGCAGCTTTTCTGAGAGCGTAGCTTGCACAGCTGGGAGATGATGTGGCTCCGAACAAGTGTACGGCCATTCTACATTCCACCATCGCTTGACTAACGTCGCCATCTGGCCACCAAAGGAAACGCAGAAGATCAGCATCTTCATCAGGGATTCTGACTTGGTAGAACATTGATTCTATGTCTGCCATCATGGCAACGAGCTCTTGTCTAAACCTAGTCAAGACGCCAATGAGGGTATTAGTAAGATCAGGACCTTGAAGCAGCTGGTCATTCAGTGAAGTTCCTCTGAATGAGGCGGCACAGTCAAACACTACACGGATCTTTTTCTTCTTTGGGTGATACACCCCGTGATAAGGAATGTACCAGACCCTTCCATCGTCTCTGTTCAACTGTTCCTCGGGCACTTTTACAGCATAGCCTTTCGCTATGATGTTTCTCATGAAGCCTTTGTAGTCTTCGTGAAAGTCGGGGTTCTTGTTCAGCTTTCTCTTTAGACTGATGGCGCGTTGCTCTGCTATGCAGCGATTGTTCGGCATCTTCGCGGTCTGTCTTCTCAGTGGCAAACCAATGTGATAGTGGCCATCAATGAACTGTGTAGACCTTGTCATCAAATCCATGAACTGATGGTCTTCTTGTGACATCTCTGTCTTTTCCTCACAGCTGCGTTCTGAAAAGTCTGCGTTGAACTGCTGTATCAACAGCTCTTCAATGCTTGTGATAGAGATGCGATTAACTGTGACGTTTTGTCGTTCCTCCTTGTTCGACTTGTTGCCATCATCTCTCCTTACCGGTCCATTGACTACCCATCCAAGGGCTGTCCTGACGGCGTAGGGTCCGTCATCCTTGCTGTTTATCACCTGCCATGGCTCCATAGTTTTGTAGGCATTGGTTCCAATTAATAGGCCAATTTCTGCTTCAATGTATGGGAGACGCACCTTTTCTAGGTAAGGCCATCTATCCACATCCTTCTGCAGGGCTAAGTTCCCTATTCTAACAGGAATCTCCCTCTGTGTGAAAACATTAGGCAGGTCTATGAAGTCCTTCTCTTCAAGTCCACACACTTCTAAGTCTGACAGGATATAACTTTGCATTGACTTCTCATGACCCATGGTGCGTAATAGGATTTCTGTTCTTCTGCCTCTAACGTTCAGCTGTCGCATGAGTGATTCTGTGCAGAACGTTGCTGAACTACCTGGATCCATGAAGGCGTAAGTCTCCACAAGCTTCTCGCTCCTCTTAGACTTGATCTTTACTGATACGATGGCAAGAATACAATCACTGTCACCGGCCCCAGTGAGTCCACAAGTCTCTGGTTCTAGCGACACCAGAGCACTTGAAACAACCTTCTCGTCGGTATTGTTTTCTTCACTCTTCTTAGAGACTTGTTCTTCTTTATGGATATGCAGCAGACTGGGATGTTTCCGAGTGCACTCTCTGCATGTTGTTCTTTGCTTACAGTTTCTACTCAGGTGCCCCTGAGAGAGACATCCAAAACACAGGCCGTTGTACTTCAGGAATTCGATTCTGTCCTTATGTGGCTGTGCTTTGATGTCGCTGCAGAAATCCAATGTATGATTCTTCTGGCAGAATAAGCATGGCTTCTGAAAGGCATTAGCAGGCGTCACTGTGCTGCTCTTTTTGGGAGATGAGTTCTGGGGCCTTTCTTCCTCGGCCTGAGTGACGATAGTTGCAAAGCTGCTTCCCCTGGAACCACCTTTCCTGAGAGTCTTTGATTCAACGGGCTTGGCTTTCACTCTTCCATCGGTGGTCGGGCTGGCGTCCTGGATGTTTCCAAACAATGGGTCCCTAGCAATTTTAGCCTGTTTGTCTATGAAATTCACTAAGTCTGCAAACCTGGCTCTACTTTTCCGTCTCTCCATTATCTCAAAGGCTGTTCTTCTCCATTGTTCTCTCATCCTGTAAGGAAGCTTAGAGATGATGATTCTCATAGTCGTAGGATTGTCCATCTCTTCCATGAATTCAACATCCTCCATGGTGTTGCGACATCCTATGAGGAAAAGAACATATGCGTTCAATGCCTCTCCGTCCTCCGATCTGATCTGTGGCCACTTGGTAGCCTTTTCAATATATGCAGTGGCTATCTTCAGCTCGTTACCATAGTGCTCCTGCAGCAACTTCCTGGCTTCTATGTATCCCCGGTCCGGCCTCATGTGTTCACAGCTTCTGACCAGGTCTTGTGGTTTACCACTGGTGTACTGTCCCAGGTAGTACAACTTATCACTGCTGCTCTCTGTTTTGGAGTCAATGGCTTGTTCAAAGGATCTGATGAAGGGCTTATACTTGAGTGGGTCGCCTTGGAACACTGGTATGTCTCTTTGAGGGAGTCGAAACAGATTCTGTTGTTTTACAAGCATCTCTGTAATTTCGTTCTGACGTTGCATCACTCGGCATAGGCTTCTCCCTGTGTCTTCAGGCCTGTGGTGGTCATCAGCAGGGTCTAGTCTAGACCGTCTGACGTCTGGGGTAGCATCACGTGCTCCTGTTAGTGGAGAGGCCACTCTTCCACGCTGTAATGCCAGGGGATTGCCTTCGGACTCTCTTGTAACTCTTGAAGGTGCCCTGGATCCAACTCTATGTGACAACATTGACTGGCAGTATTCGCTCCCGCCGTCCCGTGAGCCTTCATAATCTTCATACGCACTCACCCTGGCGTCTGAGACCGCGATAGCTGTTTTTATCTCCAGCTGTTCTTTCTTTGCCTGCACCTGGGCCTGTTGGGCCTGCAGTTGGGCCTGTTGGGCCTGCATTTGGGCCTGCAGTTGGGCCTGTTGGGCCTGCAGTTGGGCCTCTTGGACCTGCAGTTGGGCCTCTTCCCGTTCAAGAACTTGCTTCTCCGCTAAAGATGCTGCGCGCGCCATCAATGCCGCCCGTTCAACCTCCTCTCTCATGCGTCGCGACGAGCTTGTGGTAGAAGCGACTGACCTGCGTCCAGAAACAGAGCTACCTTCTTTTCAATTTTTGCTCGGTCTGGCGGAAGTCTCTGAAATGCTATCGTCTGGTCCGACTTCATCGTCAACTTTATCTTTCTCTGCTGTATCAGCATCTTGACGAATCTTTAACATCCACTGTTCTGTGGCCTTGATATAGTCCTTAATGCTGGTTGATTTAAGATCAAACCAGTTGTGCTGATCAGCGTTTCCCTCTTCTTCAGACAGAAGTGCTAATATATCTTCATTGAGTACATTAAATTCTTCATGCAGCTTGGAGAAATCGTAATACATTATGTCTTCAGCTTTCTTAATATTAGCATTATCTTCCATGAGACGATCAATTATCTTCATTTTTCCAGTTATCTGAGCTAATTTAGCCTTCCTTGCACCTATGCTTCTATGTAACTTCTCTTCCATTGCCTTTGGGGGGAGCTTTATTTCCCTCTTTTGGCCAACAATCCTTCTGGCTGGGGGAAGCTCCTGGCTCCGTAAGGCCTCGGCCATTTTACCCGCAGCTCTTATTTAGCTTCTCAATAGAATGAACAAAGCAAGTAACAGTCACTGTACCTTCGCTTTCTTATATTGTCGTCTGGCTCCGTGACCATTCATGTATACGTTCGCCGACGATTCCGTCCTTTCCTTCTTAGGGAGCAAGTTTTTGACTAATGTAGTGGCGCTTCTTAGTTTCCAAACAGGCAGCCACTGAGCTGTGGGGCTTTTAACAATGAGTAGACGCGTGTCGAAATAAAACATTCCCAAACGTAGCTTTGTCTTTTAAACTGTTTACTATAACACTTCACAAACGGAATTACAAAGCAAACACGTATAAACGAACACGGTCAAAAACTGTATTGCTCCAAACCTCACAACTTCTGCCTCCTTCAGCCACGTGGAGTTTAAACTGTAAAATGGCTGCATACCATGTGTGGCTTAGGGACTGTACCATTGTGGCAAGAATGAAGGGGGTGTCTCGGACTATACTACTGGAGCAAGAAAATAGGGGGTTTCTTAATACAATAAGTCAATCAGGTAAATTAACTGTATTATGCTATTTAACCAATATTTTAAAGTATTTTCTTAAGCTTTTATGGCTCTTACACTAAGATTGACCTGGCCCAGGCATACCTGCAAATGGAGGTAGAAGAAGCCTCGAAACAGTACCTCACGATCAACACTCATAAAGGTCTCTACCAATACAACCGGCTGGTGTTCGGGGTAGCATCAGCTCCAGCTATTTGGCAAAGGGCAATGGAACAAGTCCTGCAAGGGACTCCAGGGACCCAGTGTTATTTGGACGACATCCTGGTCACGGGCAAAAATGACAGTGATCACCTCGCCAACCTGGAGCAGGTGCTCACTAGATTGAAGGAATATGGGCTCCGAGCTAATCGCCACAAATGCGAGTTTTTCCAGAAGCAGATCTCGTATTGTGGCCACTGTTGAATCCGTGAATCTTAAGGTATGGTGTTCTTCAATAAATAGACGGAGACTGCAGATCAACAATCAACAGGTGTTTACTGGATGAGGGTAGTCTAAAAACTAACAGTACAGATGCCTGCTCAAGGCTTATATACAGGTGTGGTCACTGCCGGTACTACAGTATACAGGAGCTGTAAAAAGTAGTTGTCCCCTTAAAGGTACATACACTACAATTCCTCCCCTTTTAGATTAACAGTACCATAACATTCAAATAACAGTTAATACTTTAACATGCACATTAACTGAAATAGTCCATTTATAGATTCAGTCTTTGGGGCGGCTTCCTGATCCTTTCTGGATAGCGTCTTTCCTGAGTGTCTTGTTCTTGGTGTGGAGGCGATTCTGGTCCCCTGTCGTCGGTTAGTTCATCAGTTTCCGCTGCTATTGTTTCTGGGGTAGATGCTACCGGTATGTCAGGTTCATCCTCAGGTACGCGAGACATGGGGTTGACTCGTTCCTGTGACGCTAGGATCTGGTCGACATGGCGTCTCACAATGTTCTCCCCGACATCCACTGTGTACATTAGTGGTCCCTGCCGTGTGCATATCGTTCCGGGTTGCCATTTCTCTGTTCGGTAGTCGGGGGCCAAAACTGGTTGTCCTACATTGAAGCTCCTTGTCGGCTTCTCATTGATGTGCTGGAATTGCTTATCCTCAACATTTCTTCGCACATTTGGTCCAGATGAGATCTCAACCTTCGGTTAAAGAACATCATGGCTGGGGTCTGGTTGGTAACTGCATGTGTCGCATTTCTGTAGGCTAACAGGAAATTGTCCACCTTATGCTGTAGTGGAATGTCATCATCGCACATGGCCCTTACTGCTTTTTTAAAGGTTTGTACGAACCTCTCAGCCAATCCATTTGTGGCTGGATGGTACGGGGTGGATGTGTAATGCCTTACCCCATTCCTTCTCATAAATTTCCGAAACTCTTCGGACACAAACTGTGGTCCGTTATCAGAGCAAATCTGCTCTGGCAAGCCGTTCCTGGCAAATATGGTCCGTAGGACTGCAATCGTTTTCTCCGTAGTGGTGGAGGACATTTTTATCACCTCAGGCCATTTCGAGTGCGCATCCACTGCTATTAAGAACATTGAGTCCATGAATGGACCAGCAAAATCAATATGCACCCGTTGCCATGGAGAGGAGGGCCACTCCCATGGGTATAGAGGGGCATGTGGTGGTGCATTTTGGACCTTCTGGCATCCTGAGCAGCTCTTTGTCAGGTCCTCGATTTGTTGATCGATCCCCAGCCACCACACATAAGCCCTAGCAAGGCTTTTCATTTTCACCCCTCCCAGATGGCCTTTGTGAAGCTCATTGAGCACTCTCTCCCTTAACTTGGGTGGAATTACCACTCGGGATCCACACATCACTGTCCCCTGGCATACTGACAGCTGTTCTCTTCTGGATGAGAATGCTGGCAACAGTGAGTCGCCATGTGTTGGCCACCCCCTCACCGTCAAATCATATACCCGAGACAGTGTCAGATCATTTCGGGTCCCCTTCTCTATATCCGCGTTAGTTACTGGCAAGCGTTCAATTATTGACAAGTAAAATATTTCGACAGGGTCGACTGCTGGCGCTTCCTCCACAGTAGGCAGTGGCAGGCGTGATAGCCCATCAGCGTTTCCATGCTGTTTCGTGCCCTTATACTCTATTTCATATTGGTTCACCCCTAGAAAAAGGGACCATCTTTGTAGCCGTTGTGCAGTCATCACCGGAATGCCCTTCTTTGGATTAAAGATGGAGACAAGTGGTTGGTGGTCAGTCAGCAAGGTGAACTTATGCCCATGCAGATAGTGGTTGAATTTTTTTACTCCACATACTAGGCTGTGGGCCTCCCTGTCAATCTGGGCGTAGTTGCGCTTGGCTGAGGTTAGTGACCGAGACGCAAAGGCTACTGGCCTCTCCAACCCGTCTGGGAATTTGTGCGACAGCACCGCTCCAATACCATAGGGTGATGAATCACACGCCAACCGAATTGGTAGTGCTGGGTTGAAATGGGCCAACACCTCTTTTGATGTGATCAATTCTTTGCACTTCTGGAAAGCTCGTTTACATTCGTCATTCCACTTCCATGGTACCCCCGTTTGCAGTAGGGTGTTCAGTGGGTGTAATACTGTCGACAAATTTGGTAAGAACTTATGGTAGTAGTTCACCAACCCGAGGAACGACCTCAGTTGTGACACATTTTCCGGTGCTGGAGCCTTGACTACTGCCTCAATCTTTTCAGGGGACTTATGTAACCCCTCTTCATCAATAACGTGGCCACAATACGAGATCTGCCTCTGGAAAAACTCGCACTTGTGGCGATTAGCTCGTAGCCCATATTCCTTCAATCTAGTGAGCACCTTCTCCAGGTTGGTGAGGTGATCACTGTCATTTTCGCCCGTGACCAAGATGTCGTCCAAATAACACTGGGTCCCTGGAATCCCTTGCAGGACTTGATCCATTGCCCTTTGCCAAATAGCCGGAGCCGATGCTACCCCGAACACCAGCCGGTTTTATTGGTAGAGACCTTTATGAGTGTTGATCGTGAGGTACTGTTTTGAGGGTTCTTCTACCTCCATTTGCAGGTACGCCTGGGCCAGATCAATCTTAGTGAAGCGTTTTCCTCCAGATAGCGAGGCGAAAATATCTTCAATCCGCGGAAGCGGATATTGTACCGTGTGAAGGACTGGGTTCACTGTCACCTTAAAGTCCACACAGGTGCGAACCTTCTTTGGTTCCCCAGGCGTATTACTCAATGACCTCTTCATTACAGGAACGATGGGTGTAGCCCACTCGCTCCAGTCCACTTTGGATAGTACTCCTGAACATTCCAAACCTTCCAGCTCTGCTTCGACGGCTGGGCGGATCGCATAAGGCACCCGTCTGGCCTTAAAAAACTTTGGGCTTGCCTTTTCCTCTATTTTAATCGTCGCTGTTATGCCTTGTAGTGTTCCGAGTCCCTCCTGGAACACTTCTTGTGCGTCAGTTAGCATTTTTGACAGTCGTCCAGGTGTGACGTCGTCATCCTTTTTGGCCTCAACCTTCAGCGCCTGTATGGAATGCCAATCTAATTGTATCTTCCGGATCCATTCACGTCTTAGTAGTGGTGGTCCTCCATCTGGCAATACATATAGGTCCATTTTTGGTATTTCCTGGCCGTTGTATATCACGTTCACCTGTATTTTTCCTTTGGGGTAGGCTTTTTGCCCCGTGTACGTCTTCAAGACAATCTCTGTAGCTTTCAAGGGTATATGTGAGAATAGCCGCTTGTAGTCCCTTCGGTTTATGACTGTTAAGGCTGATCCTGTGTCCAATTCCATTTTCACTTGGACTCCGTCTATCTTGAGCGTGACCCAGATAGTCTGGTGATCCTCCATTTTGATTACATTATGTGGTCCAAAGATGTGCGGGTTAGGTTGATTGGCTATGATAAATTGACCCTTAGTGTTAGGGGGATTAAATACGTGGGCTTACGGGGATAGGTTGGGATATGTGTTGGTGTAGGGGTTATGGGGATCGGGTGGGATATGTGTCGGTGCAGGCTCGATGGGCCGAAATGGCCTCTATCTGCACTGTGAGGTTTCTGTGATTTCTGTGAACCCAGCTCCTTGCTTCCGGAGTCTGTATCACTTTTCTGTTCGTCTGAACTACTGTCCATCACCTTATGTACCTTTTTGTACTTCTCCTGTGGAGATTTCTTGCTGCTGGTTTTCTTCCCTGACCTGCAGACTCTTGCAATGTGTCCTGCTTTTCCACACTGTCTGCACACTTGGTCCTTGAACCAACAATCCTTCTGGTTGTGTGTTGTTCTGCCGCAGCGATAACACTTCCCTGCTCCATATGACATTTCATTGGTGCCATATTCTTGCGGTCTCCGTTGTATCTCTGCAGTGCCCCGTGCGGCTGCTTCGTGTGATACTGCCATGCTGAAAGCCTTGTCCAGCGTAAGATCCTTTTCTGATAGAAGCCGTTTCTGGGTTCCTTCACTTTGAAGCCCACACACAAACTTGTCCCTTAACATATCTGCTAGTCCCATTCCAAACTGGCAGTGTTTCGATAGCTTGCGCAGTTCCATTAAATACTCAGCATTACTTTCGTCTTTATGCTGGTTCCTTTTGTGGAACTTAAATCTTTCTGCTATCAGCAGCGCTGTGGGGTTTAAGTGGTCCTGTAGGATTTCCACTATGCTTTCGAAATCCTTATCCACTGGCTTCTCTGGGGTTATTAGGTTTCGCAGTAAGCCATACGTTTTTGCACCCATGGAATTCAACAAAACCAGTGCTTTCCTGGCATCTGGCACTTCATTCGCCTTGCAGTACACCTCAATGCGTTCCACATATGTCGCCCAATCTTCGACTTCATTGTCGAACGCTGTGACAGTGCCACTCTTTGGCATCCCTGGGTGTGGTTAGACTGGCTAAAATGGTGTCTCCCGCGCTCTCCCTTCTTCTCCGCTGGCTCAAAATGGCGTCTCCCGCGCTTTCCTTTCTTCCCGCGCTCGCCCTTCTTCTCCGCTGCGGCTTCAAAAATGGCATCTCCCGCGCTCTCCCTTCTTCTCCGCGGCTCAAATGGCGTCTCCCGCGCTTCCTTTCTTTCCCCGCGGACGCTGCTCAGCCCTTGAGCCCTGGCTGCGCTCTGCGTGTTCTCCTGTGCGCCTCTCTCGTTGCCACCGCTCGGTCCTGAACCCCGGCTGTGCTTTATCCCCTCTCTCTTTTTTGTTTTCCGTCGACGCCGCTCGGTCTTCAAACCCCGGCTGCGCCCTGTGCGCTTTACCCTCTCTCTTACCCCGTCGATGCTGCTCAGCCTTTTCTGTGCCGTCGGTCGGCTCCAGCCGCCGCTGTCCAGGAAGGGTCTGCGCTGTACCTGTTGCCAGTCTGTTGCTGGATCGTCGTGGCTGGAGAACCAAGCCCAGCTCTCAACAGCCTCCCCTGTGATGTTCACTCTCTGCCGGATGACTGGGCGGTTGCTCGTGGTCGACGCCCGTGCTTCTGGCCTCGACTTTCTTCCACTGTCCTCCCGGAGCGAATCCTTGGGAGGAAATGCAGAGTTGCTGGTAGATTCGAATTGACCTCGTCGCCACTGTTGAATCCGTGAATCTTAAGGTATGGTGTTCTTCAATAAATCGACGGAGACTGCAATAACTAGACATTCTTATTATGAACACAGCTAGCTTTTGCTAGACACTTTTATTGAGCACCTGTGGACTTGTCAAGCATCTTGTAGAGGCTTCCATCTTGACTGCTGCCTTGTGGGTAGCCTAGCCTCATGGGTAATGTAGTCTTAATATAATATATAGCTGGGTAGTGCAGTCTTATACATACAGCTATATACAGCTCTTTAGCTCCACCTAGTGTCCACTATAGAATGACATGCTATTGATCACTACATCCCCCTTTCTTTGAGGTTTAACAAAATCAATATCAATCAACTTTCAAGAAAACAATAAAGATAATATCAGTAACACTTTTGTTAGTGCTCTATAAACATAAACACTTTCAAAACAGTCAACACATTTTCAAAGCTTTACATTGTACTCAAAGATTAAGTCTATCAGGCTCTTTTACTTCACGTGTGGATCTTCTCAACACGGGTAAGTCTGATGTGTCTTCATGAGATTGTTCTGGCGGTGAATGACAAGATGCAGTTGCGGCATTGTCATCAATCTGGTCTTGAATAGTCTCTTGTGTTTTTAGGAGGGAACGGCGGTTCCTCCTGAGAATCTGTCCTTCCTCAGTTCTAACAGTGTATGACCTTGGTCCTACTTCCTCAAGAACTGTAGCTTTCCTGTTCCATGCATCTGGATCCTCAATCCTGACAACATCATCCCTTGTCAATGGTTTTAGAGTTTTGGATGACTTGCCATAGTATGATTTCTGTTTCAGCTTTAACAGTTGAAGTCTCTGTCTCAGTTCCTCACTTTGCTGTTCTTTTGCACAGCAGGGTAGCGTGGTGTGCAACTTGCGACCCATTAGTAGTTCAGCAGGTGAAGAACCACAGTCTAAAGGTGAGGCTCGGTAGCTCAGCAGGGCGAGATAAGGATCAGACTTGCTTTCTGTCGCTTTCTTCAGTAGCTGCTTGAGAACTTGAACACCTTTCTCTGCCTTACCATTTGACTGAGCATACAAAGGACTGGATGTGATGTGCTGAAAGTCATAATGTGCTGCAAACTGTTGCCACTCCTTACAGTTGAAGCACGGACCATTGTCGCTAACAGCAATCCTGGGAATTCCATGTCTGGCGAAGATGGATTTCACATGCATTATGACACTGCTTGCTGTGGTGCTTGAGAGCAGCGCCATCTCAGGATAGTTAGAATAGTAGTCAATCACTATTAGATAGTCTTTACCATTTAAATGAAAAAGGTCCATACCAACCTTTTGCCATGCTGCTGTTGGTATGTCAGCTACTATCATTGGTTCCTTTGCTTGTTTGTTTTGGTGTTTCTGACATGTCTCACATTTGCCTATCATGTTCTCAATGTCCTTATTTATGCCAGGCCAATAAACAGTGTCTCTTGCTATCCTTTTGCATTTTTCAATTCCGAGGTGTCCCTCATGAATCCTTTTGATTCCACGTAGAGCCTGTGGAATGACTATTCTGTTCTGTTTTAGTAATAGTCCACTTGCGACACTCAATTCTGATCTTATGTGAAAATATTTTGGACAGGAACCTTTTGGCCAACCATGATGAATGTTCTCTATTACTGTTTGTAATACTGTATCTTTTACTTTTTCTTCTGCTATTTGCTTTGATTTTGTGTCTGACACGGGCAGCGCAGCAGTGACCATACTCACATGAACATCCACGTCTTCTTCAGTAGAGCTCCCATGACTCATTGTGGGTACTCGGGATAGTGCATCTGCTAACACTATGTATTTGCCTGGTGTGTAGATCAGTTCAAAGTCATATCTTTGCAGCTTCATCATGAGTCGTTGAATCCTTGGAGACATCTCATTCAGGTTTTTTTTAATGCTGGCAACCAGAGGGCTGTGCTCTGTCTCAACTGTGAAGGTGGGAAGTCCATATATGTAGCCATGAAACTTTTCTAGTCCAACTACCAAGCCTAGACATTCCTTTTCAATCTGGGCGTATCGACACTCAGTATCAGTCATAGACCTGGAGGCATAGGCAACAGGCTTCCAATCTTCACCCTCTGCTTGTAGCAAGACCGCACCTAGGCCATCTTTTGATGCATCCGTTGACACTTTGATTCTTTTGGTTGGGTCAAAGAAGGTGAGTACAGGTGTGGTTGTCAGCACTGTTTTGAGGTTTATCCACTCTTGTTCATGTCTTTCTGTCCATGCGAACTCATTTGTTTTATGTAGCAGGTCTCGCAGACAGGCTGTCTTGGCTGACAAGTTAGGAATGAACTTTCCAATGAAGTTTATCATCCCCATGATGCGTAGCACTCCTTTTTTGTCAGTGGGTCGGGGCATTTTGAGTATGGCGTTTACTTTTTCCATATCTGGCTCTATTCCTTTACCAGATAGATTATCTCCTAGGAAAGTGACTTCCTGGATGCCAAACTGACATTTGGCTTTGTTGAGCTTCAGTCCATTCCGGCGTATGCTCTGTAGCACTTTAGTCAGTCTCTCATTATGTTCTTTCAGTGTGGAGCCCCAGATGATGAAAATACAACAGAAAACGCTGGAAAAACTCAGCAGGTCAGGCAACATCCATGGAGAGAAATTTGAGTTGACGTTTCGGGTTGGACCCTTCTTCAAAACTGGAAAGAAAAGAAACTAGATCAGAGGCAGGGCTGCGATCGGACAAAAGAATAAAAGAAACAAAAGAAGTAAAAGAGATTAGAAGCTAGACGAGATGGTAATAGGCTGGGATTAGGTGTAAAGTGTACTGGCAGGGCAAAAGATAGCTGCCAGGTGTGAGAGAGAAACAAAAGGAAAGGGGGGGGGGGGGGAAAGGAGTGGAACAATTACAAGAGAAAATGAAATGGGGGCCGAGCTTATGATCTGAAATTGTTGAACTCGATATTGAGTCCGGAAGGCTGCAGACTGCCGAATCGGAAGATAAGGTGCTGTTCCTCGAGTTTGCGTTGAGCTTCCGCGGAACAATACAAGAGGCCAAGGACGGTGAGGTCCGAGTGGGAATGGAGCGGTGAATTAAAATGACAGGCGACCGGAAGCTCGGGGTCACCCTTACGGACTGAACGGAAGTGTTCCGCAAAGCGGTCACCCAATCTGCGTTTGGTCTCCCCAATGTAGAGGAGACCGCATCGTGAGCAGCGAATACAGTATACTAGATTGCGAGAAGTACAAGTAAATCGCTGTTTCACCTGGAAGGGGTGTTTGGGGCCCTGGACAGTGGGAAGGGGGGAGGTATAGGGGCAGGTGTTACATCTCCTCCGCTTGCACGGGAAGGTGCCAGGCGAAGAGGAAGGGCTGTTTGGGGTGATAGAGGAGTGGACTAGGGTGTCTCGGAGGGAGCGGTCCCTGCGGAATGCTGAAAGGGGAGGGGAGGGGAAGATACGTTTGGTGGTGGGATCACTTTGGAGGTTGCGCCTGGCACCTTCCCGTGCAAGCGGAGGAGATGTAACACCTGCCCCTATACCTCCCCCCTTCCCACTGTCCAGGGCCCCAAACACCCCTTCCAGGTGAAACAGCGATTTACTTGTACTTCTCGCAATCTAGTATACTGTATTCGCTGCTCACGATGCGGTCTCCTCTACATTGGGGAGACCAAACGCAGATTGGGTGACCGCTTTGCGGAACACCTCCATTCAGTCCGTAAGGGTGACCCCGAGCTTCCGGTCGCCTGTCATTTTAATTCACTGCTCCATTCCCACTCGGACCTCACCGTCCTTGGCCTCTTGTATTGTTCCACGGAAGCTCAACGTAAACTCGAGGAACAGCACCTCATCTTCCGATTAGGCAGTCTGCAGCCTTCCGGACTCAATATCGAGTTCAACAATTTCAGATCATAAGCTCGGCCCCCATTTCATTTTCTCTTGTAATTGTTCCACTCCTTTTCCCCCCCCCCCCTTTCCTTTTGTTTCTCTCTCACACCTGGCAGCTATCTTTTGCCCTGCCAGTACACTTTACACCTAATCCCAGCCTATTACCATCTCGTCTAGCTTCTAATCTCTTTTACTTCTTTTGTTTCTTTTATTCTTTTGTCCGATCGCAGCCCTGCCTCCGATCTAGTTTCTTTTCTTTCCAGTTTTGAAGAAGGGTCCAACCCGAAACGTCAACTCAAATTTCTCTCCACGGATGTTGCCTGACCTGCTGAGTTTTTCCAGCATTTTCTGTTGTTATTTCGGATTTCCAACATCTGCAGTATTTTGCTATTGCCCCAGATGATGATGTCATCAACATAGACCCGAACTCCTTCCAGACCTTCAATTATGTGTTCCATCGCTCTCGGAAAGATTTCAGATGCAGATATTATCCCGAAAGGCATTCTGAGGAAACAATCCCTGCCAAATGGTGTGTTGAAGGTACAGTATTTGGTGCTCTCTTCATCCAGTTTTAGTTGCCAAAATCCTTGTGAGGCATCGAGCTTTGTAAAGTATCTGGCACCTGACATTTCACTGGTGATTTCTTCTCGCTTGGGAATCTGGTAGTGTTCACGTTTTATGTTTGCATTTAAGTCCTTTGGATCCATGCATATTCTTAGATCATTGTTCTTTTTCTTTACACATACCATGGAGTTAACCCAGTCTGTTGGCTCTTTGACTTTCCTGATGATTCCTAGTGTGGTCATTCTGTCCAGTTCATTCTTGAGCCGGTCATGCAGGGGTGCTGGAAATTTTTGTGGAGCATGTACCACTGGCTGAGCATCCTGCTTTAGCTGGATCTTGTAAGTGAATGGTAGAACTCCAAATCCTTTGAACACATCCTGGAAATTATTCACTACAGAATCCACCGAGTCATCTGGTCTGCTTATTGCACAGTTTATACGGTAGACTCTTTTGACCAGTTCTAAGTCCTCACAAGCTTTGTCACCCAGTAGTGAATCAAGCCTTTCAGCCACAACAGAAAACATGAGATGATGCACTTTGTCTTTGACTGTCACTTTAAGTCTGCATACACCTAAGCTATCTATTTTCTGTCCATTATAGTCCTTCAGTAGTACTGACTTTTTCTGTATTTTGGGCTTTTCTTTCATATTGTTGATGTCACTCATACTGATTAAGTTTGCTTTTGCCCCAGTGTCTAGTTTCAAGGTAACTAATGCTCCATTTACCTGCAGTGGGATCATCCATTTGTCCTCTTTTACTGCATTAACTTTATGTTCAGCATTGTCCATTTCTGAGGGCTGCACATTTTCTGTATCCTTTTTGAAATTGTCACATGACACCATTCCTACAAAAAATGTCTCACTTAAATCAGTGTCCTCAATTACATTAACTCGTTGCCCTTTCTTAGTTTGTACTTTTGAAAAGCACTGTTTGGCAAAGTGATTCTTTCCATTACACTTTGTGCACATTTTTCCAAATGCTGGGCATTGTCTTAACTGGTGTTTGTAACCATAGCGTTTACAATTAAAAATTTCATCCTCCGATTGCTTTTCATTTCTGTTCTGCCCACGTTTGTTCCCCTTGTAGGACACAGCACCGACAGCAGCACTTACTACAATCGCATCATTATTGATTTCACTGAAAGTCTTCGCATGTTTTTGAGCTAGCTCGCTGGCTTTGCATATTGTCACAGCATTTTCCAATGTTAGTTCGGTTTCTCTCAACAGACGTTCCCTGTCTTTTTTATCATGAATACCAAACACAATCTGGTCACGAATCATGGATGCTTTGAGCTCAGAGAAATTACATGTCTGTGCTTTCAGTTTCAGATCAGTTATAAAGCTATCAAAAGTCTCATTTTGTTGCTGTGTCCGAGAACGGAAGATGTATCTTTCATACGTCTCATTCACTTTGGGAGAGCAATGTGCATCAAATTTTTTTAGCACATCTTCTAATTTTTCTCTGTTCTCCGCTGGATTAAATACAAATGTATTAAATACCTCTATCGCCTGTGGGCCTGCAACCGTAAGCAGCAACGCTATCTTCCTTGCGTCTGGCTTCGTACCGAATCCGATGGCTGCAATGTAGAGTTCGAATTGCTGTTTAAAAGTCTGCCAGTTGTAGTCGATTTTTTCTGTGAGATTCAAACGCTCTGGTGGCTTCAAATTCTCCATGTCGCTTTTCACAATTTTCAGCAGATCTTCACCACCCTGGTACCATGTTATGTTCATTAATAACTAGACATTCTTATTATGAACACAGCTAGCTTTTGCTAGACACTTTTATTGAGCACATGTGGACTTGTGCAGCATCTTGTAGAGGCTTCCATCTTGACTGCTGCCTTGTGGGTAGCCTAGCCTCATGGGTAATGTAGTCTTAATATAATATATAGCTGGGTAGTGTAGTCTTATACATACAGCTATATGCAGCTCTACAGCTCCACCTAGTGTCCACTATAGAATGACATGCTATTGATCACTACACTTTCTTCCCACGCTCACCCTTCTTCTCCGCTGCGGCTTCAAAAATGGCGTCTCCCGCGCTCTCCCTTCTTCTCCGCGGCTCAAATGGCGTCTCCCGCGCTTCCTTTCTTTCCCCGCAGACGCTGCTTAGCCCTTGAGCCCTGGCTGCGCTCTGCGCATTCTCCTGTGCGCCTCTCTTGTTGCCACCGCTCGGTCCTGAACCCCGGCTGTGCTTTATCCTCTCTCTTTTTTGTTTTCCGTCGACGCCGCTCGGTCTTCAACCCCCGGCTGCGCCCTGTGCGCTTTACCCTCTCTCTTACCCCGTCGACGCTGCTCAGCCTTTTCTGTGCCGTCGGTCGGCTCCAGCCGCCGCTGTCCGGGAAGGGTCTGCGCTGTACCTGTTGCCAGTCTGTTGCTGGATCGTCGTGGCTGGAGAACCAAGCCCAGCTCTCAACAGCCTCCCCTGTGATGTTCACTCTCTGCCGGATGACTGGGCGGTTGTTCGTGGTCGACGCCCGTGCTTCTGGCCTCGACTTTCTTCCACTGTCCTCCCGGAGCGAATCCTTGGGAGGAAATGCAGAGTTACAGGTAGATTCGAATTGACCTCGTCGCCACTGTTGAATCCGTGAATCTTAAGGTATGGTGTTCTTCAATAAATAGACGGAGACTGCAGATCAACAATCAACAGGTGTTTACTGGATGCGGGTAGTCTAAAAACTAACAGTACAGATGCCTGCTCAAGGCTTATATGCAGGTGTGGTCACTGCCGGTACTACAGTATACAGGAGCTGTAAAAGTAGTTCTCTCTTAAAGGTACATACACTACAGCCACGTTATTGATATAGAGGGGTTACATAGGTCCCCTGAAAAGATTGAAGCAGTAGTCACGGCTCCAGCACTGGAAAATGTGTCACAACTGAGGTCGTTCCTCGGGCTGGTGAACTACTACCATAAGTTCTTGCCAAATTTGTCTACCGTACTACACCCACTGAACACCCTACTGCAAACGGGGGTACCACGGAAGTGGAGTGACGAATGTAAACGAGCTTTCCAGAAGAGCAAAGCATTGATCACATCAAAAGAGGTGTTGGCTCATTTCAACCCAGCACTACCAATTCGGTTGGCGTGTGATGCATTGGAGCGGTGCTGTCGCACAAATTCCCGGACGGCTCGGAGAGGCCAGTAGCCTTTGCGTCTCAGTCACTAACCTCAGCCGAGCGTAACTACACCCAGATTGACAGGGAGGCCCTCAGCCTAGTATGGGGAGTGAAAAAGTTCAATCACTATCTGCACGGGCAGAAGTTCACCTTGCTGACTGACCACCAACCACTTGTCTCCATCTTTAATCCAAAGAAGGGCGTTCCGGTGATGACTGCGCAATAGCTACAAAGATGGTCACTTTTTCTAGGGGCGCACCAATATGAAATCGAGTATAAGGGCACGAAACAGCATGGAAACGCTGATGGGCTATCACGCCTGCCACTGCCTACTGCGGAGGAAGAACCAGCAGTGGATCCTGTCGAAATATTTCATTCGACTATAATTGAATGCTTGCCAGTAACTAACGCTGGTATAGAGAAGGAGACCCGAAATGACCCGACACTGTCTCGGGTATATGATTTGACGGTGAAGGGATGGCCAGCACATGGCGACTCACTGTTGCCAGCATTCTCATCCAGAAGAGAGCAGCTGTCAGTATGCCAGGGGACCTTGATGTGTGGATCCCGAGTGGTAATTCCACCCAAGTTAAGGGAGAGAGTGCTCAATGAGCTTCACGAAGGTCATCTGGGAGGGGTGAAAATGAAAAGCCTTGCTAGGGCTTATGTGTGGTGGCCGGGGATCGATCAGCAAATCGAGGACCTGACAAAGAGCTGCTCAGGATGGCAGAAGGTCCAAAATGCACCACCAGATGCCACTCTCCACCCGTGGGAGTGGCCCTCATCTCCATGGCAACGGGTGCATATTGAATTTACTGGTCCATTCATGGACTCAATGTTTTTAATAGCCGTGGATGCGCACTCGAAATGGCCTGAGGTGATCAAAATGTCCTCCACCACCACGGAGAAAACTATTGCAGTCCTATAGACCATTTTTGCCAGGAACGCCTTGCCAGAGCAGATTTGCTCTGACAACGGACCACAGTTTGTGTCCGAAGAGTTTCTAAGATTTATGAAAAGGAATGGGGTAAGGCATTACACATCCGCCCCGTATCATCCAGCCACAAATGGATTGGCCGAGAGGTTCGTACAAACCTTTAAAAAAGCAGTAAAGGCCATGTGCGATGACGACATTCCACTGCAGCATAAGGTGGACAATTTCCTGTTAGTCTACAGAAATGCGACACATGCAGTCACCAACCAGGCCCCGGCCATGATGTTCTTTAACCGAAGGTTGAGATCTCGTCTGGATTTGCTCAGACCAAATGTACGAAGAGATGTTGAGAGTAAGCAATTCCAGCACATCAATGAGAAGCCGACAAGGAGCTTCAATGTAGGGCAACCAGTCTTGGCCCGCGACTACCGAACAGAGAAATGGCAACCAGGAACGATATGAACACGGCAGGGGCCACTAATGTACACAGTGGATGTTGGGGAGAACATTGTGAGACGCCATGCTGACCAGATCCTAGAGTCACAGGAACGAGTCAACCCCATGTCTCGGCCATACATACCCGGTGAGGAACCCGACGGACAGGTCGCATCTACCTCAGAAACAATAGCATTGGAAGCTGATGAATCAACTGACGACAGGGTGTTAGAATCGCCTCCGCACCAAGAGCGAGACACTCGGGAAAGGCGTTATCCAGAAAGAATCAGGAAGCCTCCCCAAAGACTGAATTTATAAATAGACTATTTTCAGCTAATGTTGCATGTTCAAAGTGTTAATTGTAATTAGTTTGATATTTAATTGTTAAATGAGTGTTATGGTACTGTTAATCTAAAAGGGGAGGAATTGTAATGTATGTACCTTTTAAGGGGGAGAACTACTTTTTACAGCTCCTGTATACTGTAGTACCAGCAGTGACCACACCTGTATATAAACCCTGAGTAGTGATCTGTACAGTTAGTTCTAGAGTAACCCTCATTCAGCAAACACCTGTTGAATCGTTCCCTGCAGTCTTGTTGTCTAATTATTGAAGGACACAACATTAAGATACACGGATATAACAGGGTGTAGAATGGGCGGGAGCTGTAGAACGGGCGGGAGCTGTAGAACGGGCGGGGGGAGGGGAGTAGAACGGGCGGGGGGAGAGTAGAACGGGCGGGGGGGTGTAGAACGGGCGGGGGGAGTAGAACGGGCGGGGGCTGTAGAACGGGCGGGGGGAGTAGAACGGGCGGGGGGGTGTAGAACGGGCGGTGAGTGTAGAACGGGTGTGGGGGGAGTAGAACGGGTGGGGGCTGTAGAATGGGCGGGGGGGAGTAGAATGGGCGGGGGCTGTAGGACGGGCGGGGGGACTAGAACGGGCTGGGGGACTAGAACGGGCTGGGGGACTAGAACGGGCTGGGGGACTAGAACGGGCGGTGGGACAACAACGGGCGGGGGACAAGAACGAGCGGGGGCAGTAGAATGGGCGGGGGGCTGTAGAACGGGCGGGGGGTTTCAGAACGGGCTGGGGCTGTAGAACGGGCGGGGTGAGTAGAACGGGCGGGGGCTGTATAACGAGCGGGGGGTTAGTAGAACGGGCGGGGCTTTAGAATGGGCGGGGGGTGAGTAGAACGGGCGGGGGCTGTAGAACGGGCGGGGGGCTGTCGAACGGGCGGGGGGTGAGTAGAACGGGCGGGGGCAGTAGAACGGGTGGGGGGTGAGTAGAACGGGCGGGGGTTGTAGAACGGGCGGGGGGGGAGTAGAACGGGCGGGGGGAATAGAACGGGCGGGGGCTGTAGAACGGGCGGGGGGAATAGAACGGGCGGGGGATGTAGAACGGGCGGGGGCTGTAGAACGGGCGGTGGGACAAGAACGGGCGGTGGACAAGAACGGTCGGGAGGCTGTAGAACGGGCGGGGGCAGTAGAATGGGCGGGGGAATGAGAACGGGCGGGGGGCTGTAGAACGGGCGGGGTGAGTAGAACGGGCGGGGGGTTAGTAGAACGGGCGGGGTCTGTAGAACAGGCGGGGGGTGTAGAACGGGCGAGGTCTGTAGAACAGGCGGGGGCAGTAGAACGGACGGGGGCTGTAGAACGGGCGGGGGCTGTAGAATGGGCGGGGGGTGTAGAACGGGCGAGGTGTGTAGAACGGGCGGGGGGACGAGAACGGGCGGGGGGCTGTAGAACGGGCGGGGGCAGTTGAACGGGCGGGCAGGCTGTAGAACGGGCGGGGGGTGTAGGATGCGCGGGGGGAGTAGGACGGGCGGGGGGACTAGAACGGGCTGGGGGACTAGAACGGGCTGGGGGACTAGAACGGGCTGGGGGACTAGAACTGGCTGGGGGACTAGAACGGGCGGTGGGACAAGAACGGGCGGGGGGCTGTAGAACGGGCGGGGGCAGTAGAACGGGCGGGGGCTGTAGAACGGGCGGGGGGTTAGTAGAACGGGCGGGGTCTGTAGAACGGCTGGAGTGAGAGTAGAATGGGCGGGGGCTGTAGAACGGGCGGGGGGACGAGAACGGGCGGGGGGCTGTTGAACGGGCGGAGGGAGTAGAACGGGCAGGGGGTGTAGAACGGGCGAGGGCTGTAGAACGGGCGGAGGGAGTAGAACGGGCGGAGGGAGTAGAACGGGCGGGGGGCTGTAGAACGGGCGGGGGGTGTAGAACGGGCGGGGGGTGTAGAACGGGCGGAGGGAGTAAAACAGGCGGGGGGCTGTAGAACGGGCGGGGGCAGTGCAACGGGCGGGGGCTGTAGAACGGGCGGGTGCTGTAGAACGGGCGGGGGCTGTAGCACGGGCGGGGGCTGTATAACGGGCGGGGAGTGTAGAACGGGCGGGGGGTGTAGAACTGGTGGGGGCTGTAGAACTGGTGGGGGCTGTAGAACGGGCGGGGGGTGTAGAGCGGGCGGGGGGTGTAGAACGGATGGGGGATTAGAATGGGCAGGGGGTGTAGAACGGGCGGGGGGGTAGTGGAACGGGCAGTGGGGTGTAGAAAGGGCGGGGGCGGTAGAACGGGCAGGGGGAGTAGAACGCGGGGGGAGTGGAACGGGCGGGGGCTGTAGAACGGGCGGGGGGAGTAGAACGGGCGGAGGCTGTAGAACGGGTGGGGGGCTTTAGAACGGGCGGAGGGAGTAGAACGGGCGGAGGGAGCAGAACGGGCGGGGGGCTGTAGAACGGGCGGGGGGCTTTAGAACGGGCAGGGGCTGAAAAATGGGTGGGGGGAGTGGAACGGGCGGGGGTGTAGAACGGGCGGGGGGTGTAGAACAGGCGGGGGGGATTAGAACGGGCGGGGGCTGTAGCACGGGTGGGGAGGAGTAAAATGGGCGGGGGCTGTAGAACGGGCGCAGGGGGAGTAGAACGGGCGGGGGCTGTATAACAGGCATGGGCTGTATAATGGGCGGGGGGCTGTCGCACGGGCGGGGGGAGTAGAACGGGCGGGGGGGTGTAGAGCGGGCGGGTGGTTGTATAACGGGCGGGTGGAATGGAACGGGCAGGGGGTGTAGAACGGGCGGGGGGTGTTGAACGGGCGGTGGGTGTAGAACGGGCGGGGGTACGAGAACGGGCGGGGGGCTGTAGAACGGGTGGGGGCAGTAGAACGGGTGGGGGGCTGTAGTACGGGCGGGGGAAGAGAACGGGCGGGGGGCTGTAGAACGGGCGGGGGCGGTGCAACGGGCGGGGGCTGCAGAAAGGGCGGGTGCTGTAGAACGGGCGTGGGCTGTAGCACGGGCGGGGGGCTGTAGCATGGGCGGTGGTAGTAGAACGGGCGGGGAGTGTAGAACGGGCGGGGGGTGTAGAACTGGTGGGTGCTGTAGAACGGGCGGAGGGAGTAAAATGGGTGGGGGGTGTAGAACCAGCGGGGGGAGTAGAACGGGCGGGGGCTGTATAACGGGCGGGGGGAGTAGAATGAGCGGGGGGTGTAGAACCAGCGAGGGGAGTAGAACGGGCGGGGGATGTAGAACGGGCGGGGGGAGTAGAACGGGCGGGGGCTGTAGAACGGGCGGGGGCTGTAGAACGGGCGGGGGGAGTAGAACGGGTGGGGGACGAGAACGGGCGGGGGGAGTAGAACGGGTGGGGGACGAGAACGGGCGGGGGGACGAGAACGGGCGGGGGGCAGTAGAATGGGCGGGGGGCTGTAGAACGGGCGGGGGCTGTAGAATGGGCGGGGGGGAGTAGAACGGGCGGGGGGAGTACAACTGGCGGGGGGTGTAGAGCGGGCGGGGGATTAGGACGGGCGGGGGATTAGAACGGGCGGGGGATTAGAACGGGCGGGGGGTGTAGAACGGGCGGGGGATTAGAACGGGCGGGGGCTGTAGAACGGGTGGGGGGAGTAGAACGGGTGGGGGGTATGGAACGGGCAGAGGGTGTAGAACAGGCGGGGGGTGTAGAACGGGCGGGGGGAGTAGAACGGGCGGGGGGTGTAGAACGGGCAGAGGGTGTAGAACGGGCGGGGAGTGTAGAACGGGCGGGGGGAGTCGAACGGGCGGAGGGTGTAGAATGGGCAGAGGGTTTAGAACGGGCGGGGGGAGTAGAACGGCGGGGGGAGTAGAACGGGTGGGGGGTGTAGAACGGGCAGAGGGTGTAGAACGGGTGGGGGTGTAGAACGGGCAGGGGGTGTAGAGCGGGCGGGCGGTTTAGAACGGGCAGAGGGTGTAGAACGGGCGGGGGGTGTTGAACGGGCAGAGGGTGTAGAACGGGCGGGGGGTGTTGAACGGGCAGAGGGTGTAGAACGGGCGGGGGTGTAGAACGGGCAGAGGGTGTAGAACGGGCGGGGGTTGTAGAACGGGCAGAGGGTGTAGAACGGGCGGGGGGTGTAGAACGGGCAGAGGGTGTAGAACGGGCGGGGGGTGTAGAACGGGCGGGGGGTGTAGAACGGGCAGGGGGGAGTAGAACGGGCGGGGGGGTGTAGAACGGGCGGGGGGGTGTAGAACGGGCGGTGGGAGTAGAACGGGCAGGAGGCTGTAGAATGGTCGGGGGGGTGTAGAACGGGCGGGGGGGTGTGGAACCGGCGGTGGGAGTAGAACGGGCGGTGGGTGTAGAACGGGCGGGGGCTGTAGAACGGTCGGGAGGTGTAGAACAGGCGGGGGCTGTAGAACGGGCGGGAGGCTGTAGAACGGGCGGGGGGAGTAGAACGTTCGGTGGGAGTAGAATGAGCGGGGGCTGTAGAACGGGCGGGGGGAGTAGAACGGGCGGTGGGAGTAGAACGGGTGGGAGGCTGTAGAACGGGCGGGGGGTGTAGAACGGGCGGGGGGTGTAGAACGGGCGGGGGATGTAGAACGGGCAGGGGGTGTAAAACGGGCGGGGGCTGTAGAACGGGCGGGGGGCTTTAGAGCGGACAGGGGCTGTAGAACGGGCGGGGGAGTAGAACGGGGCTGGGTGTAGAACGGGCGGGGGGGGTAGAAAGGGCGGGGTGTGTAGAACGGGCGTGGGGTGTAGAACAGGCGGGTGTGTAGAGAGGGTGGGGGGAGTAGAACGGTCGGGGGGTGTAGAACGAGCGGGGGGTGTAGAACGGGCGGGGGGTGTAGAACGGGCGGGGGGTGTAGAACGGGCGGCGAGACTAGAACGGGCAGCAGGACTAGAACGGGCGGCGGGACGAGAACGGGCGGGGGGACGAGAACGGGCGGCGAGACTAGAACGGGCGGCGGGACTAGAACGGGCGGCGGGACGAGAACGGGCGGGGGGACGAGAACGGGCGGGGGGACGAGAACGGGAAGGGGTACGAAGAACGGGCGGGGCAGTAGAACGGGCGTGGGGCTTTAGAACGGGCGGGGGCTGTAGAACGGGCGGGGTGAGTAGAACGGGCGGGGGGAAGAGAACGGGCGGGGGCTGTAGAACGGGCGGGGGGTGTAGAACGGGCGGGGGTGTGTAGAACGGGCGGGGGGTGTAGAACGGGCGGGGGGTGTAGAACGGGCGGGGGTGTATAGAACGGGCGGGGGGTGTAGAATGGGCGGGAGGGAGTAGATCGGGCGGGGGTGTGTAGAACGGGCGGGGGGTGTAGAACGGGCGGGGTCAGTGGAACGGGCGGGAGGCTGTAGAACAGGTGGAGGGTGTAGAACGGGCGGGGGGTGTAGAACGGGCGGGGGCAGTGGAACGGGCGGGGGGTGTAGAACGGGCGGGGGGTGTAGAACGGGCGGGGGGAGTAGAACGGGCGGGAGGCTGTAGAACAGGTGGAGGGTGTAGAACGGGCGGGGGGTGTAGAACGGGCGGGGGGTGTAGAACGGGCCGGGGGTGTAGAACGGGCGGGAGGCTGTAGAACAGGTGGAGGGTGTAGAACGGGCGGGGGGTGTAGAACGGGCGGGGGGTGTAGAACGGGCCGGGGGTGTAGAACGGGCGGGAGGCTGTAGAACAGGTGGAGGGTGTAGAATGGGCGGGGGGAGCCGATCGGGCGGAGGGAGTCGAACAGGCGGAGGGATTCGTACGGGCGGGTGGAGTCGAACTGGTGGGGGGACTAGAACGGGCGGGGGGAGTCGAACGGGCGGGGTGTGTAGAATGGGCGGGGGGTGTAGAACGGGCGGGAGGTGTAGAACGGGTGGGGGGTGTAGAATGGGTGGGGTTTAGAATGGGCGGGGGGAGTAGAACGCGGGCACGGTGTAGAACGGGCGGAGGGTGTAGAACGAGCGTAGTGTAGAATGGGCGGAGGGTGTAGAACGAGTGTGGTGTAGAACGGGCATGGGTGTAGAATGGCCGGGGGATGTAGAACGGGCAGGGGTTTTAGAACGGGCAGGGGTTTTAGAACGGGCAGGGGTTGAACGTGCCGGGGAAGTGGAACGTGGGCGGGGTGTAGAACGGGCATGGGTGTAGAACGGGCATGGGTGTAGAACGGGCAGGGGTTTTAGAATGCGCGGGGGTTGAACGTGCCGGGGAAGTGGAATGCGGGCGGGGTGTAGAACTGGCGGTCTATCCGATATCACCTGTTTTACACCCCCACCGAAGTTGAAAGTTCCGGCGAAAAGAGTGATGACAAAAGACCAGGAGCCCTGTCCATGCTTTTCCTGTCTACTAGGCAGTGCAGCCTTAAGAACTGCATCTTCAAAATGGGTACTTCTAGCCACATGTGGCTAATTGAGAATCCAGCTGTGGCTAATTGCATTTTTGATTAGTATATAAAAAATGAGTAATAGATACTGTTGTTGGCATGTAATCGCCATACTCATTTGTATGGTGTGTACATATTTACTTTATCCTTTTGTGCATTTTTTAAAATGGTAAGATGCAAAGCAGAGTGTACGAGTGATTTTTAATAGTTGTGTGTCCTTTACTTCTTTGGAAACTGCTTATTGGTTATCTGCTAAAATGGTGTGTGGCACTTGTAAAAATGCTGGACTGCAGCCACAATGTATGGAGAGGGGAGCTGTCATTGTGGTCAGCTCGACCAATCGGCATAATCGCTCCAGGCCAGCAGAAGAACGTGAACCCAACCTATAACGAGCAGCTCCAACAGGCAGTGGGCAAGCAGCATCCAACCACATTCTAAATAGAGAGCAGCAATGGTTCTGGAACATCCACATTCTCAACAATCATTCTGAGGAAATCAACGTACTGCTTGCAACTGCAGGACCAAAACCTGAAAGCTGCACTAATGTGCTGTGCCTGCTGAATTCATTCCAGAAGTCCAAAATTTGGTGAAAGAGAAAATGTTGTACTGGATCGTGGTAGATGTTAAGTAAATATACAAATGAAGTACATTTATCTGCGTTTGTACGTAAGGCATTTTCTCCTAAAATTAGTGGATGTGGCTAAAATGGTGTTGCCGTGGCCATGCCTGTGGGCAGTCAGTGATTTCTATTGGAGAACACTAGTGCAGAGGAGGTGAAAGAAATACTATGTCCTATTTCAGGAAAATCCTCTGCCAAATCCTTCCCCAGCTCCATGAGGCAATCAAACAGATTCAGGAGCACAAGACGCTTCTCTAGGTGAACTTACCTAAACCACACAACATCCTGCAAGCCCCTTCTTAATGAAGCATAGTATGCCCACTGGTAACCACACCCGCTCCCCCTCTCTTAATGAACCATAGTATGCCCACTGGTAACCACACCCGGCCCCCCCTTCTTAATGAAGCATAGAATGCCCACTGGTAACCATACCTAGCCCCCCCTTCTTAATGAACCATAGAATGCCCACTGGTAACCACACCCACTCCCCCTCTCTTAATGAAGCATAGTATGCCCACTGGTAACCACACCCGCTCCCCCCCCTCTTAATGAACCATAGAATGCCCACTGGTAACCACACCCGCTCCCCCCCTCTTAATGAAGCATAGTATGCCCACTGGTAACCACACCCGCTCCCCCTCTCTTAATGAAGCATAGTATGCCCACTGGTAACCACACCCGCTCCCCCCCTCTTAATGAACCATAGAATGCCCACTGGTAACCACACCCGGCCCCCCCTCTTAATGAACCATAGTATGCCTACTGGTAACCACAGCCAGCACCCGCCCCCCGCCGCGAAGGGATTATTACTAGTCCTAGCCCCTTTAGGGCTACCCCGGATCAGGCGTATTCCTCAGACGTTCACTTTCAACTAAAGTTTGAGGTAGCCGAGTCCTAAAGATGCTTAATTGGGTCTAAAGGTCTGGACTATCTCTCCCTAAAGGAAAGGAACAACCTGAAAATGTTACTGTCCTCCAGATAGCACTTTTAATAAGTTTAGCTAGACTGTAACATTCCGGATATTATGAGGGTCTGGAAAACTCCCCCAAAATTCTGCAACTCCTCACCAAAGAGTGTATAGAGATTGAGTTTGTGAGTTTGATACAGAAGTATTATGTGAGACAATTCTAAAAATATATAGATTTATTAAAGAACTGACATATAATTTACTGTTGGTGAGTCAATCGCAACATTAACAGTTCCAAAAAAAGAAAGCTTACAATTCTATTATCAGAGAACCTACTCTCAAATCTTAACTTCACTACAGTTTTACAGTTCTTAAAGTTTTATTCAGGTTATCCACCAAAATCAAATACAGTACCTTTGATCCCCGAGGTACAAAGAGTTGGAGACTTACAGAGCTGGCTCTGAAGTCGAGAATCGCTTTGCCCCTTTAAGCGAGTCTACTATCCCATTTGAGAGTTCAATATTTATATCCTTTTCCAGTGGCATTTCCTTTAAGGTTTTCTGCTGATATAAGCTAATTATCTCGAGTAATTTTTCTGCTAACCCCTACAATTCTTACAGTCACCTCAGCTGGTAGCACTACAGACCATGTCTCTCCTCTAGGTGTTCTAAGTTTATCATAAAAATGGTGTAACAGCAGGTGCGCTTTACTTGGTATCATTTTTATGAAGACAGATGTTTGGTACTTTTATGTGCTTCTTTACAAGGTATAAATTAGAACACCTAGAACACTTTGTCTTCTTCCCAAAGGTTCAGACTGTCAGGAGCCTTTAACCTTCTGTTTCAATAAGGTTATTGATTCAGTGTCAACACTATGTTATCTCATTAGCCAGAATGCTATCACAGTTTTTTCATAGTTAGGTTTCTAGATTTCCAGACCCAGTTTGTCATGTTTTAATGAGGCCAGAATTCTTTCATAGAATGGTGTCTTTTTCTGAATATGGCTTATTCCTTCACACCCCCTCTTAATGAACCATAGTATGCCCACTGGTAACCACACCCTGCCTCCCCTCTTAATAAACCATAGTATGCCCACTGGTAACCACACCCAGCCCCCCTCTTAATGAACCATAGTATGCCCACTGCTAACCACACCCAGCCCCCCCTCTTAATGAACCATAGTATGCCCACTGGTAACCACACCCAGCCCCCCCTCTTAATAAACCATAGTATGCACACTGGTAACCACACCCAGCCCCCCCTCTTAATAAACCATAGTATGCCCACTGGTAACCACACCCAGTGCCCCCTCTTAATAAACCATAGTATGCCCACTGGTAACCACACCCAGCCCCCCTCTTAATGAACCATAGTATGCCCACTGGTAACCACACCCAGCCCCACCACTTAATAAACCATAGTATGCCCACTGCTAACCAAACCCAGCCCCCCCTCTTAATGAACCATAGTATGCCCACTGGTAACCACACACTGCCTCCCCTCTTAATGAACCATAGTATGCCCACTGGTAACCACACCCAGCCCCCCCTCTTAATGAACCATAGTATGCCTACTGGTAACCACACCCAGCCCCCCCTCTTAATAAACCATAGTATGCCCACTGGTAACCACACCCTGCCTCCCCTCTTAATGAACCATAGTATGCCCACTGGTAACCACAGCCAGCCCCCCCTCTTAATAAACCATAGTATGCCTACTGGTAACCACACCCAGCCCCCCCTCTTAATAAACCATAGTATGCCCACTGGTAACCACACCCTGCCTCCCCTCTTAATGAACCATAGTATGCCCACTGGTAACCACAGCCAGCCCCCCCTCTTAATAAACCATAGTATGCCCACTGGTAACCACACCCAGCCCCCCCTCTTAATAAACCATAGCATGCCCACTGGTAACCACACCCTGCCTCCCCTCTTAATGAACCATAGAATGCCCACTGGGAACCACACCCAGCCCCCCCTCTTAATAAACCCTAGTATGCCCACTGGTAACCACACCCAGCACCCCCTCTTAATGAACCATAGTATGCCCACTGGTAACCACACCCAGCCCCCCTCTTAATGAACCATAGTATGCCTACTGGTAACCACACCCAGCCCCCCTCTTAATGAACCATAGTATGCCTACTGGTAACCAAACCCAGCCCCTCTCTTAATGAACCATAGTATGCCCACTGGTAACCACACCCTGCCCCCCCTCTTAATGAACCATAGTATGCCCACTGGTAACCACACCCAGCCCCCACTGTTAATGAACCATAGTATGCCCACTGGTAACCACACCCAGCCCCCCCCTTAATGAACCATAGTATGCCCACTGGTAACCACACCCAGCCCCCCCTCTTAATGAACCATAGTATGCCCACTGGTAACCACACCCAGCCCCCCCTCTTAATGAACCATAGTATGCCTACTGGTAACCACACCCAGCCCCCCTCTTAATGAACCAAATTATGCCCACTGGTAACCACACCCAGCCCCCCTCTTAATGAACCATAGTATGCCCACTGGTAACCACACCCAGTCCCCCTCTTAATGAACCATAGTATGCCTACTGGTAACCACACCCAGCCCCCCCTCTTAATGAACCATAGTATGCCCACTGGTAACCACACCCAGCACCCCTCTAAATGAACCATAGCATGCCCACTGGTAACCACACTCAGCCCCGCTCTTAATGAACCATAGTATGCCTACTGGTAACCACACCCTGCCCTCCTCTGAATGAACCATAGTATGCCCACTGGTAACCACACCCAGCCCCACTCTTAATGAACCATAGTATGCCCACTGGTAACCACACCCAGCCCCCCTCTTAATGAACCATATTATGCCTACTGGTAACCACACCCAGCCCCCCCTCTTAATGAACCATAGTATGCCCACTGGTAACCACACCCAGCCCCCCCCTCTTAATGAACCATAGTATGCCTACTGGTAACCACACCCAGCCCCCCCTCTTAATGAACCATAGTATGCCCACTGGTAACCACACCCAGCCCCCCTCTTAATGAACCATAGTATGCCTACTGGTAACCACACCCAGCGCCCCCTCTTAATGAACCATAGTATGCCCACTGGTAACCACACCCAGCCCCCCCTCTGAATGAACCACAGTATGCCTACTGGTAACCACACCCAGCCCCCCCTCTTAATGAACCATAGTATGTCTGCTGGTAACCACACCCAGCCCCCCTCTTAATGAACCATAGTATGCCCACTGGTAACCACACCCAGCCCCCCCTCTTAATGAACCATAGTATATCTATTGGTAACCACACCCAGCCCCCCCTCTTAATGAACCATAGTATGCCTACTGGTAACCACACCCAGCCCCCCCTCTTAATAAACCATAGTATGCCCACTGGTAACCACACCCAGCCCCCCCTCTTAATGAACCATAGTATGCCCACTGGTAACCACACCCTGCCTCCCCTCTTAATAAACCATAGTATGCCCACTGGTAACCACACCCAGCCCCCCTCTTAATGAACCATAGTATGCCCACTGGTAACCACACCCAGCCCCCCCTCTTAATGAACCATAGTATGCCCACTGGTAACCACAGCCAGCCCCCCTCTTAATGAACCATAGTATGCCCACTGGTAACCACAACCTGCCTCCCCTCTTAATGAACCATAGTATGCCCACTGGTAACCACACCCAGCCCCCCTCTTAATGAACCATAGTATGTCTACTGGTAACCACACCCAGCCCCCCCTCTTAATGAACCATAGTATGCCCTCTGGTAACCACACCCAGCCCCCCTCTTAATGAACCATAGTATGCCCACTGGTAACCACACACAGCCCCCCTCTTAATGAACCATAGTATGCCCACTGGTAACCACACCCAGCCCCCCCTGTTAATGAACCATAGTATGCCCACTGGTAACCATACCCAGCCCCCCCCCTTAATGAACCATAGTATGCCCACTGGTAACCACACCCTGCCCCCCTCTTAATGAACCATAGTATGCCCACTGGTAACCACACCCAGCCCCCCTCTTAATGAACCATAGTATGCCCACTGGTAACCACACACAGCCCCCCTCTTAATGAACCATAGTATGCCTACTGGTAACCACACCCTGCCCCCCTCTTAATGAACCATAGTATGCCCACTGGTAACCACACCCAGCCCCCCTCTTAATGAACCATAGTATGCCCACTGGTAACCACACCCAGCACCCCCTCTTAATGAACCATAGTATGCCCACTGGTAACCACACCCAGCCCACCTCTTAATGAACCATAGTATGCCTACGGGTAACCACACCCAGCCCCCCATCTTAATGAACCATAGTATGCCCACTGGTAACCACACCCAGCCCCCCTCTTAATGAACCATAGTATCCCTACTGGTAACCACACCCACCCCACTCTTAATGAACCATAGTATGCCCACTGGTAACCAGACCCAGCCCCCCTCTTAATGAACCATAGTATGCCCACTGGTAACCACACCCAGCCCCCCCTCTTAATGAACCATAGTATCCCTACTGGTAACCACACCCAGCCCCCCTCTTAATGAACCACAGTATGCCCACTGGTAACCAGACCCAGCCCCCCTCTTAATGAACCATAGTATGCCCACTGGTAACCACACCCAGCCCCCCCTCTTAATAAACCATAGTATGCCCACTGGTAACCACACCCAGCACCCCTCTTAATGAACCATAGTATGCCCACTGGTAACCGCACCCAGCCCCCATCTTAATGAATCATAGTATGCCGACTGGTAACCACACCCAGCCCCCCTTTTAATGAACCATAGTATACCCACTGGTAACCACACCCAGCCCCCGTGTTAATGAACCATAGTATGCCCACTGGTAACCACACCCAGCCCCCCTCTTAATGAACCATAGTATGCCCACAGGTAACCACACCCAGCCCCCCTCTTAATGAACCATAGTATGCCCATTGGTAACCACACCCAGCCCCCCTCTTAATGAACCATAGTATGCCCACTGGTAACCACACCCAGCCCACGTCTTAATGAACCATAGTATGCCCACTGGTAACCACACCCAGCCCCCCTCTTAATGAACCATAGTATGCCCACAGGTAACCACACCCAGCCCCCCTCTTAATGAACCATAGTATGCCCACTGGTAACCACACCCAGCCCCCCCTCTTAATAAACCATAGTATGCCCACTGGTAACCACACCCAGCCCCCCTCTTAATAAACCATAGTATGTCTACTGGTAAACCCACCGAGCCCCCCTCTTAATGAGCCATAGTATGTCTACAGGTAACCACACCCAGCCCCCCCTCTTAATGAACCATAGTATATCTACTGGTAACCACACACAGCCCCCCCTCTTAATGAACCACAGTATGCCTACTGGTAACCACACCCAGCCCCCCCTCTTAATAAACCATAGTATGCCCACAGGTAACCACACCCAGCCCCCCCTCTTAATGAACCATAGTATGCCCACTGGTAACCACACCCAGCACCCCCTCTTAATGAACCATAGTATGCCCACTGGTAACCACACCCAGCCCCCCTCTTAATGAACCATAGTATGCCTACTGGTAACCACACCCAGCCCCCCTCTTAATGAACCATAGTATGTCTACTGGTAACCACACCCAGCCCCCCCTCTTAATGAACCATAGTATGCCCACTGGTAACCACACCCAGCCCCCCTCTCAATGAACCATAGTATGCCCACTGGTAACCACACCCAGCCCCCCTCTTAATGAACCATAGTATGCCCACTGGTAACCACACCCAGCCCCCCCTGTTAATGAACCATAGTATGCCCACTGGTAACCACACCCAGCCCCCCCCTTAATGAACCATAGTATGCCCACTGGTAACCACACCCTGCCCCCCTCTTAATGAACCATAGTATGCCCACTGGTAACCACACCCAGCCCCCCTCTTAATGAACCATAGTATGCCCACTGGTAACCACACCCAGCCCCCCTCTTAATGAACCATAGTATGCCCACTGGTAACCACACCCTGCCCCCCTCTTAATGAACCATAGTATGCCCACTGGTAACCACACACAGCCCCCCTCTTAATGAACCATAGTATGCCCACTGGTAACCACACCCAGCACCCCCTCTTAATGAACCATAGTATGCCCACTGGTAACCACACCCAGCCCCCCTCTTAATGAACCATAGTATGCCTACTGGTAACCACACCCAGCCCCCCCTCTTAATGAACCATAGTATGCCCACTGGTAACCACACCCAGCCCCCCTCTTAATGAACCATAGTATGCACATTGGTAACCACACCCAGCTCCCCTCTTAATGAACCATAGTATGCCTACTGGTAACCACACCCAGCCACCCTATTAATGAACCATAGTATGCCCACTGGTAACCACACCCAGCCCCCCTCTTAATGAACCATAGTATGCCCACTGGTAACCACACCCAGCCCCCCCTCTTAATGAACCATAGTATGCCCACTGGTAACCACACCCAGCCCCCCCCTTAATGAACCATAGTATGCCCACTGGTAACCACACCCAGCCCCCTCTCTTAATGAACCATAGTATGCCCACTGGTAACCACACCCACCCTCCCCTCTTAATGAACCATAGTATGCCCACTGGTAACCACACCCAGCCCCCCTCTTAATGAACCATAGTATGCCCACTGGTAACCACACACAGCCCCCGTCTTAATGAACCATAGTATGCCTACTGGTAACCACACCCAGCCCCCGTCTTAATGAACCATAGTATGCCCACTGGTAACCACACCCAGCCCCCCTCTTAATGAACCATAGTATGCCCACAGGTAACCACACCCAGCCCCCCTCTTAATGAACCATAGTATGCCCACTGGTAACCACACCCAGCCCCCCTCTTAATGAACCATAGTATGCCCACCGGTAACCACACCCAGCCCCCGTCTTAATGAACCATAGTATGCCCACTGGTAACCACACCCAGCCCCCCTCTTAATGAACCATAGTATGCCCACAGGTAACCACACCCAGCCCCCCTCTTAATGAACCATAGTATGCCCACTGGTAACCACACCCAGCCCCCCTCTTAATGAACCATAGTATGCCCACTGGTAACCACACCCAGCCCCCCCTTAATGAACCATAGTATGCCCACTGGTAACCACACCCAGCCCCCTCTCTTAATGAACCATAGTGTGCCCACTGGTAACCACACCCAGCCTCCCCTCTTAATGAACCATAGTATGCCCACTGGTAACCACACCCAGCCCCCCTCTTAATTAACCATAGTATGCCCACTGGTAACCACACCCAGCCCCCGTCTTAATGAACCATAGTATGCCTACTGGTAACCACACCCAGCCCCCCTCTTAATGAACCATAGTATGCCCACTGGTAACCACACCCAGCCCCCCCTCTTAATGAACCATAGTATGCCCACTAGTAACCACACCCAGCCCCCCTCTTAAATGAACCATAGTATGCCTACTGGTAACCACACCCAGCCCCCCCTCTTAATGAACCATAGTATGCCCACTGGTAACCACACCCAGCCCCCCCTCTTAATGAACCATAGTATGTCCACTGGTAACCACACCCAGCCTCCCTCTTAATGAACCATAGTATGCCCACTGGTAACCACACCCAGCCCCCCTCTTAATTAACCCTAGTATGCCCACTGGTAACCACACCTAGCCCCCCTCTTAATGAACCACAGTATGCCCACTGGTAACCACACCCAGCCCCCCCCCCTTAATGAACCATAGTATGCCCACTGGTAACCACACCCTGCCCCCCTCTTAATGAACCATAGTATGCCCACTGGTAACCACACCCAGCCCCCCTCTTAATAAACCATAGTATGTCTACTGGTAACCACACCCAGCCCCCTCTTAATGAGCCATAGTATGTCTACTGGTAACCACACCCAGCCCCCCCTCTTAATGTACCATAGTATATCTACTGGTAACCACACCCAGCCCCCCCTCTTAATGAACCACAGTATGTCTACTGGTAACCACACCCAGCCCCCACTCTTAATAAACCACAGTATGCCCACTGGTAACCACACCCAGCCCCCCCTCTTAATGAACCATAGTATGCCCACTGGTAACCACACCCAGCACCCCCTCTTAATGAACCATAGTATGCCCACTGGTAACCACACCCAGCCCCCCTCTTAATGAACCATAGTATGCCTACTGGTAACCACACCCAGCCCCCCTCTTAATGAACCATAGTATGTCTACTGGTAACCACACCCAGCCCCCCCTCTTAATGAACCATAGTATGCCCACTGGTAACCACACCCAGCCCCCCTCTTAATGAACCATAGTATGCCCACTGGTAACCACACCCAGCCCCCCTCTTAATGAACCATAGTATGCCCACTGGCAACCACACCCAGCCCCCCCCGCTTAATGAACCATAGTATGCCCACTGGTAACCACACCCTGCCCCCCTCTTAATGAACCATAGTATGCCCACTGGTAACCACACCCAGCCCCCTCTTAATGAACCATAGTATGCCCACTGGTAACCACACACAGCTCCCCTCTTAATGAACGATAGTATGCCTACTGGTAACCAAACCCTGCCCCCCTCTTAATGAACCATAGTATGCCCACTGGTAACCACACCCAGCCCCCCTCTTAATGAACCATAGTATGCCCACTGGTAACCACACCCAGCACCCCCTCTTAATGAACCATAGTATGCCCACTGGTAACCACACCCAGCCCCCCTCTTAATGAACAATAGTATGCCTACTGGTAACCACACCCAGCCCCCCCTCTTAATGAACCATAGTATGCCCACTCGTAACCACACCCAGCCCCCCTCTTAATGAACCATAGTATGCCCACTGTTAACCACACCCAGCCCCCATCTTAATGAACCATAGTATGCCTACTGGTAACCACACCCAGCCCCCCTCTTAATGAACCATAGTATGCCCACTGGTAACCACACCCAGCCCCCCTCTTAATGAACCATAGTATGCCCACAGGTAACCACACCCAGCCCCCCTCTTAATGAACCATAGTATGCCCACTGGTAACCACACCCAGCCCCCCTCTTAATGAACCATAGTATGCCCACTGGTAACCACACCCAGCCCCCCCTTAATGAGCCATAGTATGCCCACTGGTAACCACACCCAGCCCCCTCTCTTAATGAACCATAGTATGCCCACTGGTAACCATACCCAGCCTCCACTCTTAATGAACCATAGTATGCCCACTGGTAACCACACCCAGCCCCCCTCTTAATGAACCATAGTATGCCCACTGGTATCCACACCCAGCCCCCGTCTTAATGAACCATAGTATGCCTACTGGTAACCACACCCAGCCCCCCTCTTAATGAACCATAGTATGCCCACTGGTAACCACACCCAGCCCCCCTCTTAATGAACCATAGTATGCCCACTGGTAACCACACCCAGCCCCCCTCTTAATGAACCATAGTATGCCCACTGGTAACCACACCCAGCCCCCCCTCTTAATGAACCATAGTATGCCCACTGGTAACCACACCCAGCCCCCCCTCTTAATGAACCATAGTATGTCCACTGGTAACCACACCCAGCCCCCCTCTTAATGAACCATAGTATGCCCACTGGTAACCACACCCAGCCCCCCTCTTAATGAACCATAGCATGCCCACTGGTAACCACACCCAGCCCCCCTCTTAATGAACCATAGTATGCCTACTGGTAACCACACCCTGCCCTCCTCTTAGTGAACCATAGTATGTCTACGAGTAACCACACCCAGCCCCCCTCTTAATGAACCATAGTATGCCTACTGGTAACCACACCCAGCCCCCCCTCTTAATGAACCATAGTATGCCCACTGGTAACCACACCCAGCCCCCCCTCTTAATGAACCATAGTATGTCCACTGGTAACCACACCCAGCCTCCCTCTTAATGAACCATAGTATGCCCACTGGTAACCACACCCAGCCCCCCTCTTAATTAACCCTAGTATGCCCACTGGTAACCACACCTAGCCCCCCTCTTAATGAACCACAGTATGCCCACTGGTAACCACACCCAGCCCCCCCCCCCTTAATGAACCATAGTATGCCCACTGGTAACCACACCCTGCCCCCCTCTTAATGAACCATAGTATGCCCACTGGTAACCACACCCAGCCCCCCTCTTAATAAACCATAGTATGTCTACTGGTAACCACACCCAGCCCCCCCTCTTAATGAACCATAGTATGCCCACTGCTAACCACACCCAGCCCCCCCTCTTAATGAACCATAGTATGCCCACTGGTAACCACACCCAGCCCCCCCCTTAATGAACCATAGTATGCCCACTGGTAACCACACCCAGCCCCCTCTCTTAATGAACCATAGTATGCCCACTGGTAACCACACCCAGCCTCCCCTCTTAATGAACCATAGTATGCCCAATGGTAACCACACCCAGCCCCCCTCTTAATGAACCATAGTATGCCCACTGGTAACCACACCCAGCCCCCGTCTGAATGAACCATAGTATGCCTACTGGTAACCACACCCAGCCCCCGTCTTAATGAACCATAGTATGCCCACTGGTAACCACACCCAGCCCCCCTCTTAATGAACCATAGTATGCCCACAGGTAACCACACCCAGCCCCCCTCTTAATGAACCATAGTATGCCCACTGGTAACATCACCCAGCCCCCCTCTTAATGAACCATAGTATGCCCACCGGTAACCACACCCAGCCCCCGTCTTAATGAACCATAGTATGCCCACTGGTAACCACACCCAGCCCCCCTCTTAATGAACCATAGTATGCCCACAGGTAACCACACCCAGCCCCCCTCTTAATGAACCATAGTATGCCCACTGGTAACCACACCCAGCCCCCCTCTTAATGAACCATAGTATGCCCACTGGTAACCACACCCAGCCCCCCCTTAATGAACCATAGTATGCCCACTGGTAACCACACCCAGCCCCCTCTCTTAATGAACCATAGTATGCCCACTGGTAACCATACCCAGCCTCCACTCTTAATGAACCATAGTATGCCCACTGGTAACCACACCCAGCCCCCCTCTTAATGAACCATAGTATGCCCACTGGTATCCACACCCAGCCCCCGTCTTAATGAACCATAGTATGCCTACTGGTAACCACACCCAGCCCCCCTCTTAATGAACCATAGTATGCCCACTGGTAACCACACCCAGCCCCCCTCTTAATGAACCATAGTATGCCCACTGGTAACCACACCCAGCCCCCCTCTTAATGAACCATAGTATGCCCACTGGTAACCACACCCAGCCCCCCCTCTTAATGAACCATAGTATGCCCACTGGTAACCACACCCAGCCCCCCTCTTAATGAACCATAGTATGCCTACTGGTAACCACACCCAGCCCCCCCTCTTAATGAACCATAGTATGCCCACTGGTAACCACACCCAGCACCCCCTCTTAATGAACCATAGTATGTCCACTGGTAACCACACCCAGCCCCCCTCTTAATGAACCATAGTATGCCCACTGGTAACCACACCCAGCCCCCCTCTTAATGAACCATAGCATGACCACTGGTAACCACACCCAGCCCCCCTCTTAATGAACCATAGTATGCCTACTGGTAACCACACCCTGCCCTCCTCTTAGTGAACCATAGTATGTCTACGAGTAACCACACCCAGCCCCCCTCTTAATGAACCATAGTATGCCTACTGGTAACCACACCCAGCACCCCCTCTTAATGAACCATAGTATGCCCACTGGTAACCACACCCAGCCCCCCCTCTTTATGAACCATAGTATGTCCACTGGTAACCACACCCAGCCTCCCTCTTAATGAACCATAGTATGCCCACTGGTAACCACACCCAGCCCCCCTCTTAATTAACCCTAGTATGCCCACTGGTAACCACACCTAGCCCCCCTCTTAATGAACCACAGTATGCCCACTGGTAACCACACCCAGCCCCCCCCCCCTTAATGAACCATAGTATGCCCACTGGTAACCACACCCTGCCCCCCTCTTAATGAACCATAGTATGCCCACTGGTAACCACACCCAGCCCCCCTCTTAATAAACCATAGTATGTCTACTGGTAACCACACCCAGCCCCCCTCTTAATGAGCCATAGTATGTCTACTGGTAACCACACCCAGCCCCCCCTCTTAATGAACCATAGTATATCTACTGGTAACCACACCCAGCCCCCCCTCTTAATGAACCACAGTATGCCTACTGGTAACCACACCCAGCCCCCACTCTTAATAAACCACAGTATGCCCACTGGTAACCACACCCAGCCCCCCCTCTTAATGAACCATAGTATGCCCACTGGTAACCACACCCAGCACCCCCTCTTAATGAACCATAGTATGCCTACTGGTAACCACACCCAGCCCCCCTCTTAATGAACCATAGTATGTCTACTGGTAACCACACCCAGCCCCCCCTCTTAATGAACCATAGTATGCCCACTGGTAACCACACCCAGCCCCCCTCTTAATGAACCATAGTATGCCCACTGGTAACCACACCCAGCCCCCCTCTTAATGAACCATAGTATGCCCACTGGTAACCACACCCAGCCCCCCCCCTTAATGAACCATAGTATGCCCACTGGTAACCACACCCTGCCCCCCTCTTAATGAACCATAGTATGCCCACTGGTAACCACACCCAGCCCCCCTCTTAATGAACAATAGTATGCCCACTGGTAACCACACACAGCCCCCCTCTTAATGAACGATAGTATGCCTACTGGTAACCACACCCTGCCCCCCTCTTAATGAACCATAGTCTGCCCACTGGTAACCACACCCAGCCCCCCTCTTAATGAACCATAGTATGCCCACTGGTAACCACACCCAGCACCCCCTCTTAATGAACCATAGTATGCCCACTGGTAACCACACCCAGCCCCCCTCTTAATGAACAATAGTATGCCTACTGGTAACCACACCCAGCCCCCCCTCTTAATGAACCATAGTATGCCCACTGGTAAACACACCCAGCCCCCCTCTTAATGAACCATAGTATGCCCACTGTTAACCACACCCAGCCCCCATCTTAATGAACCATAGTATGCCTACTGGTAACCACACCCAGCCCCCCTCTTAATGAACCATAGTATGCCCACTGGTAACCACACCCAGCCCCCCTCTTAATGAACCATAGTATGCCCACTGGTAACCACACCCAGCCCCCCCTCTTAATGAACCATAGTATGCCCACTGGTAACCACACCCAGCCCCCCCCTTAATGAACCATAGTATGCCCACTGGTAACCACACCCAGCCCCCTCTCTTAATGAAACATAGTATGCCCACTGGTAACCACACTCGGCCTCCCCTCTTAATGAACCATAGTATGCCCAACGGTAACCACACCCAGCCCCCCTCTTAATGAACCATAGTATGCCCACTGGTAACCACACCCAGCCCCCGTCTGAATGAACCATAGTATGCCTACTGGTAACCACACCCAGCCCCCGTCTTAATGAACCATAGTATGCCCACTGGTAACCACACCCAGCCCCCCTCTTAATGAACCATAGTATGCCCACAGGTAACCACACCCAGCCCCCCTCTTAATGAACCATAGTATGCCCACTGGTAACATCACCCAGCCCCCCTCTTAATGAACCATAGTATGCCCACCGGTAACCACACCCAGCCCCCGTCTTAATGAACCATAGTATGCCCACTGGTAACCACACCCAGCCCCCCTCTTAATGAACCATAGTATGCCCACAGGTAACCACACCCAGCCCCCCTCTTAATGAACCATAGTATGCCCACTGGTAACCACACGCAGCCCCCCTCTTAATGAACCATAGTATGCCCACTGGTAACCACACCCAGCCCCCCCTTAATGAACCATAGTATGCCCACTGGTAACCACACCCAGCCCCCTCTCTTAATGAACCATAGTATGCCCACTGGTAACCATACCCAGCCTCCACTCTTAATGAACCATAGTATGCCCACTGGTAACCACACCCAGCCCCCCTCTTAATGAACCATAGTATGCCCACTGGTATCCACACCCAGCCCCCGTCTTAATGAACCATAGTATGCCTACTGGTAACCACACCCAGCCCCCCTCTTAATGAACCATAGTATGCCCACTGGTAACCACACCCAGCCCCCCTCTTAATGAACCATAGTATGCCCACTGGTAACCACACCCAGCCCCCCTCTTAATGAACCATAGTATGCCCACTGGTAACCACACCCAGCCCCCCCTCTTAATGAACCATAGTATGCCCACTGGTAACCACACCCAGCCCCCCTCTTAATGAACCATAGTATGCCTACTGGTAACCACACCCAGCCCCCCCTCTTAATGAACCATAGTATGCCCACTGGTAACCACACCCAGCCCCCCCTCTGAATGAACCATAGTATGTCCACTGGTAACCACACCCAGCCCCCCTCTTAATGAACCATAGTATGCCCACTGGTAACCACACCCAGCCCCCCTCTTAATTAACCCTAGTATGCCCACTGGTAACCACACCCAGCCCCCCTCTTAATGAACCATAGCATGCCCACTGGTAACCACACCCAGCCCCCCTCTTAATGAACCATAGTATGCCTACTGGTAACCACACCCTGCCCTCCTCTTAGTCAACCATAGTATGTCTACGAGTAACCACACCCAGCCCCCCTCTTAATGAACCATAGTATGCCCACTGGTAACCACACCCAGCCCCCCTCTTAATGAACCCTAGTATGCCCACTGGTAACCACACCCAGCCCCCCTCTTAATGAACCCTAGTATGCCCACTGGTAACCACACCCATCCCCCCTCTTAATGAACCATAGTATGCCCACTGGTAACCACACCCAGCCTCCCTCTTAATGAACCCTAGTATGCCCACTGGTAACCACACCCAGCCCCCCTCTTAATGAACCATAGTATGCCCACTGGTAACCATACCCATACCCCCCTCTTAATGAACCATAGTACGTCTACTGGTAACCACACCCAGCCCCCCCTCTTAATGAACCATAGTATGCCCACTGGTAACCACACCCAGCCCCCTCTCTTAATGAACCATAGAATGCCCACTGGTAACCACACCCAGCCCCCCTCTTAATGAACCATAGTATGCCCACTGGTAACCATACCCATATCCCCCTCTTAATGAACCATAGTATGCCCACTGGTAACCACACCCAGCCCCCCTCTTAATGAACCATAGTATGCCTACTGGTAACCACACCCAGCTACCCCTCTTAATGAACCATAGTATGTCTACTGGTAACCACACCCAGCCCCCCCTCTTAATGAACCATAGTATGTCTACTGGTAACCACACCCAGCTACCCCTCTTAATGAACCATAGTATGCCTACTGGTAACCACACCCAGCTACCCCTCTTAATGAACCATAGTATGTCTACTGGTAACCACACCCAGCCCCCCCTCTTAATGAACCATAGTATGTCTACTGGTAACCACACCCAGCCCCCCTCTTAATGAACCATAGTATGCCCACTGGCAACCACACCCAGCCCACCTCTTAATGAACCATAGTATGTCTACTGTTAACCACACCCAGCCCCCCTCTTAATGAACCATAGTATGCCTACTGGTAACCACACCCAGCCCCCCCTCTTAATGAACCATAGTATGCCTACTGGTAACCACACCCAGCCCCCCTCTTAATGAACCATAGTACGTCTACTGGTAACCACACCCAGCCCCCCCTCTTAATGAACCATAGTATGCCCACTGGTAACCACACCCAGCCCCCCCTCTTAATGAACCATAGAATGCCCACTGGTAACCACACCCAGCCCCCCTCTTAATGAACCATAGTATGCCCACTGGTAACCACACCCATGCCCCCCTCTTAATGAACCATAGTATGCCCACTGGTAACCACACCCAGCCCCCCTCTTAATGAACCATAGTATGCCTACTGGTAACCACACCCAGCTACCCCTCTTAATGAACCATAGTATGTCTACTGGTAACCACACCCAGCCCCCCCTCTTAATGAACCATAGTATGTCTACTGGTAACCACACCCAGCTACCCCTCTTAATGAACCATAGTATGCCTACTGGTAACCACACCCAGCTACCCCTCTTAATGAACCACAGTATGTCTACTGGTAACCACACCCAGCCCCCCCTCTTAATGAACCATAGTATGCCCACTGGTAACCACACCCAGCCCCCCCTCTTAATGAACCATAGTATGCCCACTGGTATCCACACCCAGCCCCCCCTCTTAATGAACCATAGTATGCCTACTGGTAACCACACCCAGCCCCCCTCTTAATGAACCATAGTTTGCCCACTGGTAACCACACCCAGCCCCCCCCTCTTAATGAACCATAGTATGCCCACTGGTAACCACACCCAGCCCCCCCTCTTAATAAACCATAGTCTGTCTACTGGTAACCAGACCCAGCCCCCCCTCTTAATAAACCATAGTATGTCTACTGGTAACCACACCCAGCCCCCCCTCTTAATAAACCATAGTATGTCCACTGGTAACCACACCCAGCCCCCCTCTTAATAAACCATAGTATGCCCACTGGTAACCACACCCAGCCCCCCTTCTTAATGAACCACAGTATGCCCACTGGTAACCACACCCAGCCCCCCCTCTTAATAAACCATAGTATGCCCACTGGTAACCACACCCAGCCCCCCCTCTTAATGAACCATAGTATGCCCACTGGTAACCACACCCAGCCCCCCTCTTAATGAACCATAGTATGCCCACTGGTAACCACACCCTGCGCCCCCTCTTAATGAACCATAGTATGTCTACTGGTAACCACACCCAGCCCCCCTCTTAATGAACCATAGTATGCCCACTGGTAACCACACCCATCCCCCCTCTTAATGAACCATAGTATGCCCACTGGTAACCACACCCAGCCCCCCCTCTTAATGAACCATCGTATGCCCACTGGTAACCACACCCAGCCCCCCTCTTAGAGTCATAGAGTCATAGAGTTTTACAGCACAGAAAGAGGCCCTTCGGCCCATCGTGTCTGCGCCGCCCATCCATCCCTGTCCAGTCTAATCCCATTTTCCAGCATTTGGTCCATAGCCTTGTATGCAATGGCATTTCAAGTGCTCATCCAAATGCTTCTTGAATGTTGTGAGGGTTCCTGCCTCCACCACCCTTTCAGGCATTGAGTTCCACATTCCAACCACCCTCTGGGTGAAAATGTTCCTCCTCAAATCCCCTCTAAATCTCCTGCCCCTTACCCTGAATCTATGCCCCCTTGTTATTGACCCCCCCACTAAGGGGAAAAGTTCGTCTTTATCTACCCTATCTATGCCCCTCATTATTTTGTACACCTCAATCAGGTCCCCCCTCAGCCTTCTCTGCTCCAAGGAAAACAACTCCAGCCTGTCCAGCCTCTCTTCATAGCTGAGGCGCTCCATCCCAGGTAACATCCTGGTGAATCTTCTCTGCACCCTCTCCAAAGCAATCACAACCACACCCAGCCCCCCCTCTTAATGAACCATAGTATGCCTACTGGTAACCACACCCAGCCCCCCCTCTTAATGAACCATAGTATGCCCACTGGTAACCACACCCTGCCCCCCCCTCTTAATGAACCATAGTGTGTCTACTGGAAACCACACCCAGCCCCCCTCTTAATGAACCATAGTATGCCCACTGGTAACCACACCCAGCCCCCCTCTTAATGAACCATAGTATGCCCACTGGTAACCACACCCAGCCCCCCTCTTAATGAACCATAGTATGTCTACTAGTAACCACACCCAGCCCCCCTCTTAATGAACCATAGAATGCCCACTGGTAACCACACCCTGCCTCCCCTCTTAATGAACCATAGTATGCCCACTGGTAACCACACCCTGCCCCCCTCTTAATAAACCATAGTATGTCTACTAGTAACCACACCCAGCCCCCCCTCTTAATGAACCATAGTATGCCGACTGGTAACCACACCCAGCCCCCCCTCTTAATGAACCATAATATGCCCACTGGTAACCACACCCAGCCCCCCCTCTTAATGAACCATAATATGCCCACTGGTAACCACACCCAGCCCCCCCTCTTAATGAACCATAGTATGCCCACTGGTAACCACACCCAGCCCCCCTCTTAATGAACCATAGTATGCCTACTGGTAACCACACCCAGCCCCCCCTCTTAATGAACCATAGTATGCCCACTGGTAACCACACCCAGCCCCCCCTCTTAATGAACCATAGTATGCCTACTGGTAACCACACCCTGCCCCCCCTCTTAATGAACCATAGTATGCCCACTGGTAACCACCCCCTGCCCCCCTCTTAATAAACCATAGTATGCCCACTGGTAACCACACCCAGCCCCCCCTCTTAATGAACCATAGTATGCCCCCTGGTAACCACACCCAGCCCCCCCTCTTAATGAACCATAGTATGCCCACTGGTAACCACGCCCAGCCCCCCCTCTTAATGAACCATAGTATGCCCACTGGTAACCACACCCAGCCCCCCCTCTTAATGAACCATGGTATGCCCTCTGGTAACCACACCCAGTCCCCCCCTCTTAATGAACCATAGTATGCCCACTGGTAACCACACCCAGCCCCCCCCTCTTAATGAACCATAGTATGCCCACTGGTAACCACACCCAGCCCCCCCTCTTAATGAACCATAGTATGCCCACTGGTAACCACACCCAGCCCCCCTCTTAATGAACCATAGTATGCCCACTGGTAACCACACCCAGCCCCCCTCTTAATAAACCATAGTATGCCCACTGGTAACCACACCCAGCCCCCCTCTTAATAAACCATAGTATGCCCACTGGTAACCACACCCAGCCCCCCTCTTAATGAACCATAGTATGCCCACTGGTAACCACACCCAACCCCCCTCTTAATAAACCATAGTATGCCCACTGGTAACCACACCCAGCCCCCCCTCTTAATGAACCATAGTATGCCCACTGGTAACCACACCCTGCCTCCCCTCTTAATGAACCATAGTATGCCCACTGGTAACCACACCCAGCCGCCCTCTTAATGAACCATAGTATGCCCACTGGTAACCACACCCAGCCCCCCTCTTAATGAACCATAGTATGTCTACTGGAAACCACACCCAGCCCCCCTCTTAATGAACCATAGTATGCCCACTGGTAACCACACCCAGCCCCCCTCTTAATGAACCATAGTATGCCCACTGGTAACCACACCCAGCCCCCCTCTTAATGAACCATAGTATGTCTACTAGTAACCACACCCAGCCCCCCTCTTAATGAACCATAGAATGCCCACTGGTAACCACACCCTGCCTCCCCTCTTAATGAACCATAGTATGCCCACTGGTAACCACACCCTGCCCCCCTCTTAATAAACCATAGTATGTCTACTAGTAACCACACCCAGCCCCCCCTCTTAATGAACCATAGTATGCCGACTGGTAACCACACCCAGCCCCCCCTCTTAATGAACCATAATATGCCCACTGGTAACCACACCCAGCCCCCCCTCTTAATGAACCATAATATGCCCACTGGTAACCACACCCAGCCCCCCCTCTTAATGAACCATAGTATGCCCACTGGTAACCACACCCAGCCCCCCTCTTAATGAACCATAGTATGCCTACTGGTAACCACACCCAGCCCCCCCTCTTAATGAACCATAGTATGCCCACTGGTAACCACACCCAGCCCCCCCTCTTAATGAACCATAGTATGCCTACTGGTAACCACACCCTGCCCCCCCTCTTAATGAACCATAGTATGCCCACTGGTAACCACCCCCTGCCCCCCTCTTAATAAACCATAGTATGCCCACTGGTAACCACACCCAGCCCCCCCTCTTAATGAACCATAGTATGCCCACTGGTAACCACACCCAGCCCCCCCTCTTAATGAACCATAGTATGCCCACTGGTAACCACGCCCAGCCCCCCCTCTTAATGAACCATAGTATGCCCACTGGTAACCACACCCAGCCCCCCCTCTTAATGAACCATGGTATGCCCACTGGTAACCACACCCAGTCCCCCCCTCTTAATGAACCATAGTATGCCCACTGGTAACCACACCCAGCCCCCCCCTCTTAATGAACCATAGTATGCCCACTGGTAACCACACCCAGCCCCCCCTCTTAATGAACCATAGTATGCCCACTGGTAACCACACCCAGCCCCCCTCTTAATGAACCATAGTATGCCCACTGGTAACCACACCCAGCCCCCCTCTTAATAAACCATAGTATGCCCACTGGTAACCACACCCAGCCCCCCTCTTAATAAACCATAGTATGCCCACTGGTAACCACACCCAGCCCCCCTCTTAATGAACCATAGTATGCCCACTGGTAACCACACCCAACCCCCCTCTTAATAAACCATAGTATGCCCACTGGTAACCACACCCAGCCCCCCCTCTTAATGAACCATAGTATGCCCACTGGTAACCACACCCTGCCTCCCCTCTTAATGAACCATAGTATGCCCACTGGTAACCACACCCAGCCGCCCTCTTAATGAACCATAGTATGCCCACTGGTAACCACACCCAGCCCCCCTCTTAATGAACCATAGTATGCCCACTGGTAACCACACCCTGCGCCCCCTCTTAATGAACCATAGTATGTCTACTGGTAACCACACCCAGCCCCCCTCTTAATGAACCATAGTATGCCCACTGGTAACCACACCCAGCCCCCCTCTTAATGAACCATAGTATGCCCACTGGTAACCACACCCAGCCCCCCCTCTTAATGAACCATCGTATGCCCACTGGTAACCACACCCAGCCCCCCTCTTAGAGTCATAGAGTCATAGAGTTTTACAGCACAGAAAGAGGCCCTTCGGCCCATCGTGTCTGCGCCGCCCATCCATCCCTGTCCAGTCTAATCCCATTTTCCAGCATTTGGTCCATAGCCTTGTATGCAATGGCATTTCAAGTGCTCATCCAAATGCTTCTTGAATGTTGTGAGGGTTCCTGCCTCCACCACCCTTTCAGGCATTGAGTTCCACATTCCAACCACCCTCTGGGTGAAAATGTTCCTCCTCAAATCCCCTCTAAATCTCCTGCCCCTTACCCTGAATCTATGCCCCCTTGTTATTGACCCCCCCACTAAGGGGAAAAGTTCCTCTTTATCTACCCTATCTATGCCCCTCATTATTTTGTACACCTCAATCAGGTCCCCCCTCAGCCTTCTCTGCTCCAAGGAAAACAACTCCAGCCTGTCCAGCCTCTCTTCATAGCTGAGGCGCTCCATCCCAGGTAACATCCTGGTGAATCTTCTCTGCACCCTCTCCAAAGCAATCACAACCACACCCAGCCCCCCCTCTTAATGAACCATAGTATGCCGACTGGTAACCACACCCAGCCCCCCCTCTTAATGAATCATAATATGCCCACTGGTAACCACACCCAGCCCCCCCTCTTAATGAACCATAATATGCCCACTGGTAACCACACCCAGCCCCCCCTCTTAATGAACCATAGTATGCCCACTGGTAACCACACCCAGCCCCCCTCTTAATGAACCATAGTATGCCTACTGGTAACCACACCCAGCCCCCCCTCTTAATGAACCATAGTATGCCCACTGGTAACCACACCCAGCCCCCCCTCTTAATGAACCATAGTATGCCTACTGGTAACCACACCCTGCCCCCCCTCTTAATGAACCATAGTATGCCCACTGGTAACCACACCCTGCCCCCCTCTTAATAAACCATAGTATGCCCACTGGTAACCACACCCAGCCCCCCCTCTTAATGAACCATAGTATGCCCACTGGTAACCACACCCAGCCCCCCCTCTTAATGAACCATAGTATGCCCACTGGTAACCACGCCCAGCCCCCCCTCTTAATGAACCATAGTATGCCCACTGGTAACCACACCCAGCCCCCCCTCTTAATGAACCATAGTATGCCCACTGGTAACCACACCCAGTCCCCCCCTCTTAATGAACCATAGTATGCCCACTGGTAACCACACCCAGCCCCCCTCTTAATGAACCATAGTATGCCCACTGGTAACCACACCCAGCCCCCCTCTTAATGAACCATAGTATGCCCACTGGTAACCACACCCAGCCCCCCTCTTAATAAACCATAGTATGCCCACTGGTAACCACACCCAGCCCCCCTCTTAATAAACCATAGTATGCCCACTGGTAACCACACCCAGCCCCCCTCTTAATGAACCATAGTATGCCCACTGGTAACCACACCCAGCCCCCCTCTTAATAAACCATAGTATGCCCACTGGTAACCACACCCAGCCCCCCCTCTTAATGAACCATAGTATGCCCACTGGTAACCACACCCTGCCTCCCCTCTTAATGAACCATAGTATGCCCACTGGTAACCACACCCAGCCGCCCTCTTAATGAACCATAGTATGCCTACTGGTAACCACACCCGGCCCCCCCTCTTAATGAACCATAGTATGCCCACTGGTAACCACACCCAGCCCCCCCTCTTAATGAACCATAGTATGCCCACTGGTAACCACACCCAGCCCCCCTCTTAATGAACCATAGTATGCCCACTGGTAACCACACCCAGCCCCCCCTCTTAATGAACCATAGTAGGCCCACTGGTAACCACACCCAGCCCCCCCTCTTAATGAACCATAGTATGCCCACTGGTAACCACACCCTGCCTCCCCTCTTAATGAACCATAGTATGCCTACTGGTAACCACACCCAGTCCCCCCTCTTAATGAACCATAGTATGCCCACTGGTAACTACACCCAGCCCCCCCTCTTAATGAACCATAGTATGCCCACTGCTAACCACACCCAGCCCCCCCTCTTAATGAACCATAGTATGCCCACTGCTAACCACACCCAGCCCCCCCCCTCTTAATGAACCATAGTATGCCCACTGGTAACCACACCCAGCCCCCCCTCTTAATGAACCATAGTATGCCTACTGGTAACCACACCCAGCCCCCCTCTTAATGAACCATAGTATGCCCACTGGTAACCACACCCAGCCCCCCTCTTAATGAACCATAGTATGCCCACTGGTAACCACACCCAGCCCCCCTCTTAATGAACCAAAGTATGTCTACTGGTAACCACACCCAGCCCCCCCTCTTAATGAACCATAGTATGCCCACTGGTAACCATCCCCCCCTTAATGAATTACTGGGAACCAGACCCCCCCCCCCAATCTCAGAGATGCCCTGAAATATGTGATCAGTGCAAAGGGTCATTGGGGAACTTGCTTTGAAAGTTTACTTGAGCTATAAATCGGTGATGACTCAGAGCTAATCGAAACACATAGCAATTTGTGTTGTTGCTTTGAGTGTTGCCAATTTATAAACGGTCGCCATAAATCTTAACTGCAGCTACATTTTAAACCTATCTACATTCCGACAGTGCGCTCGTTGCCAAAGGCCATACGCCGTCCAGAATGAAATACTGTCAAAGTGGGAAATGAGTGTGTTGATCTGAGACTGGGAGAGTTTGTTCGATTGCTAGTGGAAGGGCAGGCAATGTCCCACTGTCCTGCGAGAGGGGAATTCCTCTGCCTTTCTAGTCTGAGGGTTGGCAATGGATGAAAGCTGGAGATTTCTGCAATAGTGGCTGTGAGAGCTCAGGTGTCATCGGAATGTTTAAAGGACCTGGCAAGGAGCTGATTTGACTGGATGGTAATTACACACAACTGATGTCATGAATGAAAGGCAGACAATCCCGATTCTCAGTCCGCCTTTCGGGGCTCCCGTCTTAAAGAGAAGGAGCTAGACACCAAACGGACCAGAAGCCTCAAGCCTGCTCCTGGACTCACTGGGCTCTCAGTCTTAGGAATTGGGGGACTTCCAAACAGATCATCAAGGAACTTTCATCAGGTGGGCCAGAGAGGAGCGGCATTCCTCCCCTCACTGCAACTGACCTGCTCCTGCAACAGCCACCGAGGAGGGACAGAGATGATCTTTGGGCAGGTTGAAGAGATCCACCAAACACTACCGCAGCTCCAACCACACCCAGCCGCAGCACGGGTCCGGAGAGCGGGCGGCTCGCTCCGACAGCCTGCCCTGTAATGAAGGAGACCAAAGCCAGCTCTCTGAACGGCTCGGGACTTTCGGAAGGGGATGATCGGAGGATTTGGGGCATCGGAGAGGAGGGTTACTGTTTATGGATGTGACTGAGAAGTCCCGATGTCTGTTTTCCTGCTGGTTTGTGCACTCCTGCACTTGGGAATCGACAGCAATTTGTCCAGAAGATACAGTCCGTGCACAGGTAGGAGAAGGGACTGGAGAGGCGACAGAAAAAATATGTAGAGGACCACGGACACGTGAAATGAGAAATTATACAGTGTGACAGGTGCAATGAGACAATATACAGTATGTCAGTGAGAATAATAATATATACAGTGTGACAGGTGAGAATGAGACAATATACAGTGTGACAGGTGAGAAGGCGACAATATACAGTGACAGGTGAAATGAGACAATATACAGTGTGACAGGTGAAATGAGACAATATACAGTGTGACAGATGAGAATGAGACAATATACAGTGTGACAGGTGAAATCAGACAATATACAGTGTGACAGATGAGAATGAGACAATATACAGTGTGACAGGTGAAATGAGACAATATACAGTGTGACAGGTGAGAATGAGACAATATACATTAACAGGTGAAATGAGACAATATACAGTGTGACAGGTGAGAATGCGACAATATACTTTAACAGGTGAAATGAGACAATATACAGTGTGATAGATGAGAATGCGACAATATACATTAACAGGTGAAATGAGACAATATACAGTGTGACAGGTGAAATGAGACAATATACTGTGTGACAGGTGAGAATGAGACAATATACAGTGTGACAGGTGAGAATGAGACAATATACAGTGTGACAGATGAGAATGAGACAATATACAGTGTGACAGGTGGAATGAGAGAATATACTGTGTGACAGGTGAGAATGAGACAATATACAGTGTGACAGATGAGAATGAGACAATATACAGTGTGACAGATGAGAATGAGACAATATACAGTGTGACAGGTGAAATGAGACAATATACTGTGTGACAGGTGAGAATGAGACAATATACAGTGTGACAGATGAGAATGAGACAATATACAGTGTGACAGGTGAAATGAGACAATATACTGTGTGATAGGTGAGAATGAGACAATATACAGTGTGACAGGTGAAATGAGACAATATACTGTGTGACAGGTGAGAATGAGACAATATACAGTGTGATAGGTGAAATGAGACAATATACTGTGTGACAGGTGAAATGAGACAATATACTGTGTGATAGGTGAGAATGAGACAATATACAGTGTGACAGGTGAAATGAGACAATATACTGTGTGACAGGTGAGAATGAGACAATATACAGTGTGACAGATGAGAATGAGACAATATACAGTGTGACAGGTGAAATGAGACAATATACTGTGTGACAGGTGAAATGAGACAATATACTGTGTGACAGATGAGAATGAGACAAAATGCAGTGTGACAGGTGAAATGAGACAATATACAGCGTGACAGGTGAGAATGAGTCAATATACAGTGTGACAGGTGAAATGAGACAATATACAGTGTGACAGGTGAGAATGAGACAATATACAGTGTGACAGGAGAAATGAGACAATATACAGTGTGACAGGTGAGAATGAGACAATATACATTAACAGGTGAAATGAGACAATATACAGTGTGACAGGTGAAATGAGACAATATACAGTGTGACAGGTGAAATGAGACAATATACAGTGTGACAGGTGAGAATGAGACAATATACAGTGTGACAGGTGAGAATGAGACAATATACAGTGTGACAGATGAGAATGCGACAATATACATTAACAGTGAAATGAGACAACATACAGTGTGACTGGTGAAATGAGACAATATACAGTGTGACAGGTGAGAATGAGACAATATACAGTATGACCGGTGAAATGAGACAATATACAGTGTGACAGGTGAAATGAGACAATATACAGTGTGACAGATGAGAATGGGACAATATACAGTGTGACAGATGAGAATGGGACAATATACAGTGTGACCGGTGAGAATGAGACAATATACAGTGTGACAGTTGAGAATGAGACAATATACAGTGTGACAGGTGAAATGAGACAATATACAGTGTGACTGGTGAAATGAGACAATATACAGTGTGACAGGTGAAATGAGACAATATACAGTGTGACCGGTGAAATGAGACAATATACAGTGTGACAGGTGAAATGAGACAATATACAGTGTGACAGATGAGAATGGGACAATATACAGTGTGACAGATGAGAATGGGACAATATACAGTGTGACAGTTGAGAATGAGACAATATACAGTGTGACAGGTGAGAATGAGACAATATACAGTGTGACAGGTGAGAATGAGACAATATCTAGTGTGACAGTTGAGAATTGTACAATATACAGTGTGACTGGTGAAATGAGACAATATACAGTGTGACAGTTGAGATTGTACAATATACAGTGTGACTGGTGAAATGAGACAATATACAGTGTGACAGGTGAAATGAGACAATATACAGTGTGACAGGTGAGAATGAGACAATATACAGTGTGACAGGAGAAATGAGACAATATACAGTGTGACAGGTGAGAATGAGACAATATACATTAACAGGTGAAATGAGACAATATACAGTGTGACAGGTGAAATGAGACAATATACAGTGTGACAGGTGAAATGAGACAATATACAGTGTGACAGGTGAGAATGAGACAATATACAGTGTGACAGGTGAGAATGAGACAATATACAGTGTGACAGATGAGAATGCGACAATATACATTAACAGTGAAATGAGACAACATACAGTGTGACAGGTGAAATGAGACAATATACAGTGTGACAGGTGAAATGGGACAATATACAGTGTGACTGGTGAAATGAGACAATATACAGTGTGACAGGTGAGAATGAGACAATATACAGTATGACCGGTGAAATGAGACAATATACAGTGTGACAGGTGAAATGAGACAATATACAGTGTGACAGATGAGAATGGGACAATATACAGTGTGACAGATGAGAATGGGACAATATACAGTGTGACCGGTGAGAATGAGACAATATACAGTGTGACAGTTGAGAATGAGACAATATACAGTGTGACAGGTGAAATGAGACAATATACAGTGTGACTGGTGAAATGAGACAATATACAGTGTGACAGGTGAAATGAGACAATATACAGTGTGACCGGTGAAATGAGACAATATACAGTGTGACAGGTGAAATGAGACAATATACAGTGTGACAGATGAGAATGGGACAATATACAGTGTGACAGATGAGAATGGGACAATATACAGTGTGACAGTTGAGAATGAGACAATATACAGTGTGACAGGTGAGAATGAGACAATATACAGTGTGACAGGTGAGAATGAGACAATATCTAGTGTGACAGTTGAGAATTGTACAATATACAGTGTGACTGGTGAAATGAGACAATATACAGTGTGACAGTTGAGATTGTACAATATACAGTGTGACTGGTGAAATGAGACAATATACAGTGTGACAGGTGAAATGAGACAATATACTGTGTGACAGGTGAAATGAGACAATATACAGTGTGACAGGTGAAATGAGACAATATACAGTGTGACAGATGAGAATGAGACAATATACAGTGTGACAGGTGAAATGAGACAATATACAGTGAGACAGATGAGAATGAGACAATATACTGTGTGACAGGTGAGAATGCGACAATATACAGTGTGACAGGTGAAATGATACAATATACAGTGTGACAGGTGAGAATGAGACAATATACAGTGTGATAGATGAACTGAGACAATATACACTGTGACAGGTGAAATGAAACAATATACAGTGTGATAGATGTGAATGAGACAATATACAGTGTGACAGGTGAGAATGCGACAATATACAGTGTGACAGATGAGAATGAGACAATTTAGTGTGACAGGTGAAATGAGACAAAATACAGTGTGATAGATGAGAATGAGACAATATGCAGTGTGACAGGTGAGAATGTGACAATATACAGTGTGATAGATGAGAATGAGACAATATACAGTGTGACTGGTGAAATGAGACAATATACAGTGTGATAGATGAGAATGAGACAATTTAGTGTGACAGATGAGAATGAGACAATTTAGTGTGATAGATGAGAATGAGACAATTTACAGTGTGACAGATGAGAATGAGACAACATACAGTGTGACTGGTGAGAAGGAGAAATCACAGAGTGCAGACATAGTGCTCCTCTGAGGCAACTTGTGATTTCGTTCTACATTAATGGTGTTATATAAGTGTAATGTTGTTGTTGGAACTATCACCTTGGTATGTGAGAAAGTGATTATGTAGTTAAGTGGGGAACTGTGCCAGCAGCAGAGCTGATTACAGGGCAAAATGAAGTAATAGTTTGCAGGCTAGATCAAAAGTTGGATTTAAAGGTGAGGGATAGCTTTAAAAATGAATGTTGACTCAGGAGAAAGAATACAAGTAAAGGAGAGACTGAACGAGTGAATAAAGGTCACATTAATGAGTAAGACGGGGACTATACACATAGCACAGTGAATGAATAAAGAGTGAGCAATCAAGTGAAAGATTGTACAGGTGTTAGAGCTTGAAAGTGAAATAAATTTTAGAGGTAGAATGATAAAATAGGGAAGGAAAGTAACAATCGGGAAATGAAGAAAGTAGAAAGAAAGGATAAGATTGAATACTGAAGTAAAATCTAGCCTTGCAGTATTGAGTCAAAACAATGATTAATACTTGGGCAGTGTTATATCTAAATGTTTGTTTCTTCACTATCCTCAACCTGAAGACGACTGGTTCTAACTTAAGGCACAGGTGATTATTTTCAATTGGAAGAAACAAATGCTCAGGTCATTGGTTGAAGGTGTTTGATTGCTGCCTGGTCCAATAGCAGCCTCTAGGTGAAGTGTCTTAGTTCCTACAAAACTGTATGTAAAAGAGCTGACAAGTAAAAATGCAGAAATAACAACAACTTGCATTTGTATAGCATCTTAACACGACAAAACGTCCCATGCAGCTACACAGGAGTGTTATCAAACAAAATTTGACACCGAGCCACATAAGGTGATATTAGGACAGGTGACCAAAAGCTTGGTCAAAGAGGTAGGTTTTAAGGAGCATCTTAAAGGAATAGAGAGAGAGAGAGAGAGAGAGAATCAGAGAAGTTTAGGGAGGGAATTCCAGATCTTAGGGCCTAGGCAACTGAAGGCATGGCCGCCGATGGTGGGGCGATGAAAATCATGGATACGAAAGAGACCAGAATTGGAGGAGCGCAGGGATCTTGGTGGATTGTAGGGCTGGAGGAGGTTACAGAGATAGGGAGAGACGAGGCGATGGAGGGGTTTGAGCACAAGGATAAGAATTTTAAAATCGAGGCGTTGCTGGACCGGCAGCCAATGTAGGTCAGCGAGCACAGGAGCGATGGGTGAACAGGACTTGGGTGTGAGTTAGGACACGGGCAGCAGAGTTTTAGATGAGCTCAAGTTTACGGAGGGTGCAAGGTTGAAGGTCGGCCAGGAGAGAATTGGAATGGTCGAGTCTAGAGGCAACAAAGGCATGGATGAGGGGCTCAGCAGCAGATGAGCTGAGACAGGTGTGGAGACAGACGATGTTAGGAGGTGGAAGTAGGTGGACTTGATGATGGAAAGATTATGGGGCCAGTAATTCAGCTTAGGGTCAAATAGGTCACCACGGTTGCGAACGGTCTGGTTCAGCCTCAGACAGTGGCCAGGGAGCGATAAGGTCCCGATCAACTCAGAATTTTTTCTCACACATTAGGAATCCTGTAAACTTCCTGTAAACACTTCTACAGGCTTTCAATAGATGTACATCATACACTTCAAGTCAGAATGACCACATATACTAAACCTTTAAAGGACCAAGCCTATTGTAGGCAATTAATATCTGTTACAGGATGAAAACAATCATAGCTAAGGCATCACTGAGAAATTGGTTAACAACACAAATAGCGATGAGTCAGAGAATTGGTTTATATATGAAAAAGGACACCTGTTACAGACAGTAGCCTAATCCATGTGTTCAGATGGTTAATGTATAGAATAAAATCAGAAGTGATGGAGCTGTAACTGGGATCAACATCAATATAACCTAACAGAGCTGATCTTCTGTAATGAAAGTAATGCTGCAGCAAGCTTCCAATTGTCTGTATTAACTCTACCAGTCAAGTGGTATTACCAGAAAGCACACAGCCTCCTTGATGCGATGACAGATTAAATGACGTGTGGAAATGCTTCGAACCCTGTTTGATGGTGAAGAGAAATCAATCTACTCTCTGCTTCAAAGCACTGATTCAAGCATCTCCGAACACCTCCTTTCTTTGAGCTATGATGAAGACCAGTTCGCTAAAACAGATAAACCTGGGGCAGATGGTTTTATTATTTTTCTCGTTATTCTTTTCCAAAGAGTCTTCTTTCATTTTCTTCCCCCCTTATGATGATACACTCCTTGTTGAGAGATACAGCGTGGAGAAGGGGCACCGAATTCTCTCTCTTTATCTACAATAATAACATACTTATCTCAAGCTGTTGCAAACTGGAGGATACAACACAGAATCCAAAAGTGGCTTTTGCATGCTTTCAATTTCATGCTTGAACATATGATAAAACATTGAGATACTGGGCATCCCGGTGAATGAATGAACAACCTTGCTTGTTGGCTGTCATATAATCCAGTGAAATATCGCAAATCGTAACTGCCATCTTTGGGTTTCTCAAACATTTAACAAGGTTTTGATTGCAGTTGATACGTGACTTTTGATGCTTTTTGTGGTCGTGTACAGTTTTCTGTGTGTGGTGTACAGTTTGCTGTGTGTGGGTGGTGTACAGTTTGATGTGAGATACTTAAGAGACATCAGGGCAGCATTTGACCCGAGTATGGCATCAAGGAGCCCTAGTAAAACTGAAGTCAATGAGAATCGAGGGGGAAACTCTCCACTGGCAGTAGTCATACCTAGCACAAAGGAAGATGATTGTGATGGTTGAAGGTCAATCATCACAGCCCCAGGACATCGCTGCAGGAGTTCCTCAGGGCAGTGTCCTGGGCCCAACCATCTTCAGCTGCTTCATCAATGACCTTCCCTCCAACACAAGGTCGGAAATGGGGATGTTCGCTGATGACTGCACAGTGTTCAGTGTCATTCACAACTCCTCAGATAATGAAGCAGTCCATGCCCGCATGCAACAAGACCTGGACGCGTTCAGGTTGGGCTGATAAGTGGCAGGTAATATTCGCGCCACTGAAGTGCCAGGCAATGACTATCTCCAACAAGCGAGAGTCTAACCAACGCCCCTTGACATTCAACGGTATTACCATCGCCGAATCCCCCATCATCAACATCCTGGGGGTTCACCATTGACCAGAAACTTAACTGGACCAGCCACATAAATACTGTGGCAACAAGAGCAGGTCAGAGGCCAGGTATTCTGCGGTGAGTGTCTCACTTCCTGACTCCCCAAAGCCTTTCCACCATCTACAAGGCACAAGTAAGGAGTGTGATGGAATACTCTCCACTTGCCTGGATGAGTGCAGCTCCAACAACACTGAAGAAGCTCGACACCATCAAGGACAAAGCAGTCCACTTGATTGGCACCCCATCCACCACCTTAAACATTCACTCCCTCCACCACCGGTGCACCGTGGCTGCAGTGTGTACCAGCTACAAGATGCACTGCAGCAACTCGCCAATGCTTCTTTGGCAGCACTTCCCAAACCCGCGACCTCTTCCACCTAGAAGGACAAGGGCAGCATGCGTATGGGAACACCACCACCTCGAAGTTCCCCTCCAAGTCACACATCATCCTTATTTAGAAGTATATCGCCATTCCTTCATCGTTGCTGGGTCAAAATCCTGGAACTCCCTACGTAACAGCACTGTGGGAGTACGTTCACCACATTGACTGCAGCGGTTCAAGAAGGCGGCTCACCACCACCTACTCAAGGGCAATTAGGGATGGGCAATAAATGCTGGCCTTGCCAGCGACGCCCATATCCCATAGACAAATTTTAAAAAAGGTTGCAGTGGCGTAATCATTCACAGTCCTCATGTTGATGTGCTCTGATTTCTGCCTTTAACAATAATGCCTCTTTTTAGATTTGCAACCATTGGATCTCCTGTCGGAAGTTATTGAAGCTCCTCAGATAGAGATGAATGGAGTCAGGATGGTCCAGGAACGCGGAGCCCGTGGACTGCGACTCAGTAAGGATGTGAAGGCAGCCAGCTTCTCAGCTTCTCTCATCTTCAAAATCTGTAACTACTTCCCAGCCGAGTTCTCCATTGTCATCACACTGAAAGTGAACAGCATGACATCAAAGGTACTTTCAAAACTGGACACAGCCAATGGGATATTAATGAGCTATGCTGGTGCAACACTTTCATAGTTTGCCTAGTCGTGTACCAGTGTTATTGCCAAGAGAACTGGTACCGGGTAATGTCTAAGGATGCAGTAATGATAATATTACAGGGACACACTTTGGTGCAATATCGGCCCTGAAATTGTGGTATGTATGATAGTGTACTCTCAGAGTTCGCCGTCATATTCCCTTTAAAATGCCCTTTGAGTTTGGGATTTCCAGAAATTGTGGCCTGTCTACATCAGTGTTGACAGGCCATCCATGGGGGCCACAAAAAAGCAATCGCTGGTGTAGAGTTGGGCTATTTGCCCAGCGATTGCGCACAGAAGTCTTACATTTAATGCAAACAGGATCAGGGCATGTTTGCATCAGTGTAAGGAGATATCTAAGGTTTTAATTAAACATTTTCAGATACTAATTTATGTACATATATACATTGTATGAAATTAGTTTATGCAAATATTGACCCAGATTACTTTTAATGATGTATAAAATTATCAAAAAATTAAATTTTTAGTGAGGTTGGTGGAATGAAGGTAATTATGAATAAAATTCCAATTCTGTACATTCTATAATTCACAGAAACCCCACAGTGCAGATAGAGGCCATTTCGGCCCATCGAGCCTGCACCGACACATATCCCACCCGATCCCCGTAACCCCTACACCAACACATATCCCACCCTATCCCCGTAACCCCACATATTTAATCCCCCTAACACTAAGGGTCAATTTTTTATCATAGCCAATCAACCTAACCCGCACATCTTTGGACTGTGGGAGGAAACCGGAGCACCCGGAGGAAACCCACGCAAACACGGGAAGAATGTACAAACTCCACACAGACAGTCGCCCAAGGCCGGATTTGAACCCGGGTCCCTGGTGCTGTGAGGCAACAGTGCTAACCACTATGCCACCGTGTCTAGATTTGGAGATTCCATTGCATATCATTAGGGGATTCCCTTCGTAAATGATTGAAATGGAATTCTGCTTTATGATTGGAGGACCGGGCCCACGTGAGCCCAGGTAACCATCCACACCACCTGCGTCCCTGGGATCTGTGGGCCATTACGCTGCCCTCCTCCTTGAGGCCTGAGACCACAATTTTTCGCAACCTGGGTGCCAGCATGTAGTTTTGTAATTGTTTCACGGGTCGGAGGCCTACTCCGGAGGTACGCCTCCGTCCGCAATTTCTAGCTCATCATTTTATGGCTAAGTGGGTAGTATTCACACCTCTGAGTCAGATGGTCGTGGGTTCAAGTCCCATTCCAGGGACTGAGGGAGTGCTGCATTTTCGGAGGTGCCATCTTTTGGTTGAGAAGTTAAACTAAAGCCTCGTCTCCCCTTTCAGGTGAACATAAAAGATCCCATGGCACTCTTCGAAGTAGAGCAGGGTAGTTCTGCACAGTGCCCTGGCCAATATTTATCCCTTAATCAGCATCACAAAAACAGATTATCTGCTCATTATCACATTGCTGTTTGTGGGAGCTTGCTGTGCACAATTGGCTGTCTCGTTTCCTACATTGCAACTGTGACTACACTTCAGAAGTACTTCATTGGCTGTAAAGCGCTTTGGGACGTCTTGAGATCATACAAGGTGCTATATAAATGCAAGTTCATTCTTTTTTTCTTTTACAGTGGTTACCTGTCATTGTGGTTAGTGGTGACTGGAGCTGCTGTTTGTAAAATCATTTAAGAATGTAATATCTGGCGGTGAATCTGCCATCAAGCTCAGTGGGTGGGAGGGGGAAATGCAGGTCTTTAGATTCATTGGTGAGCTGGTGATGAGTCTCCCTCCAATATATCCCATTCCCAAGTGATCTTGTGACTGTAAGTTTGGTCACTGGTGGCTGGTTGGGGGAGGGGCATCAACCTATGAACTTCGGGCTAGATCAAAGAAAGAGGCAAAATCTGTACTGGGTTCCAGAGGGCTGGAGTACAAATCTGAATCTGTGCAATCTTTTGCCACTGTATTGATAAGACTACACTTCAAGGATTGTGTGACATCCTAATCGTAGGAAGGATTTAATTGACCTTGACCGAAGAGTAAGAAGGCAAGTCATGTGGAACTTTCATATTCAAAGGGTAATAGGATTCTGAAATGAGTTGCTATGGAGACCATTGGAGCCGTCAGTATGAATGGGTTCTCTGGATAATGAGATGCATTTTTTGGAGAGAATTGGGGTTGAATGATAAAGAAAGAAGGACTTGCATTTATATAGCGCCTTTCACGACATCAGGACGTCCGAAAGTGCTTTACAACCAATTAAGTACTTTTTAAAGTGCAATCACTGTTGTAATGTAGGAAGTGCAGCAGCCAATTTGTGCACAGCAAGGTCCCACAAACAGCAATGAGATAAATGACCAGATAATTAATTTTAGTGATGTTGGTTGAGCGATAAATATTGGCCAGGATACCAGAACTTCCCTGCTCTTCTTCGAAAAAAGTGCCATGGGATCTTTTACATGCACTTGAGAGGGCAGATGGGGCTTGGTTTAATGTTGCATCTGAAAGACAGCACCTCCGACAGTGCAGCACTCCCTCAGTACTGCGCTGTTGTATTGACCTAGATTTTGTACTCAAGTCTCTGGAGTCCCACTCCGTTCTGACTCAGAGGCGAGAGTGCTACCCACTGAGCCACAGCTGACACAATGGAGAGAAGGTGAGTAAGTAGCTGGGGTTGATCTATCAAAAAGGGGCATCGTGGACTTAGCCTGCTCGTTGGAAATCTTCCCTTCTCATCAAGCTAATTCTATTTGCTTTCCAGAAAAACGAATACATCTTCACTTTGCTCCAGGAGAACTCGAACTACATGTTGCTAGGGCTGAGGGTCTCGTCTGACAAGCTCCACTTTGAGTTCTCCCACGGTGACCTCCCCTATAGCCGCAGGAAGCGAGTCACATTCCGAGATATCTACCTGGCTGATCGGTGCTGGCACACTTTGGTGCTGGCTGTATCGGCCAATTTTGTGTCTCTCACCATGGACTGCTGCCCCCCTATAGACATGTAAGTAATTCTCAACTCCTCCCTTCACCCCACTTCCGCAGTAGCGGAGAGGTACGACACGCGGGTTAATCGGATGTTCCTCCGATATCCTGCCGAAGTCGCAGCAGGAGATTCAGGGTCAACTTTTTTTTAAAAGGTTAAATTACATGGAGAGACTGGAGAAGCTGGGGTTGTTCTCCTTAGAGCAGAGGAGGTGAAGGGGAGATTGAATAGAGGTGTTCAAAATCATGAAGAGCTTTGATAGAGTAAATAAGGAGAAAGTGTTTCCACTGGCAGGGAGTTCGGTAACCAGAGGACGCAGATTTAAGATAATTGACAGAAGAACCAGAGGTGAGATGAGGAGAATTTCTTTTACGCAGCAAGTTGTTATGCTCTGGAATGCATTTCCATAAAGGGTGGTGAAAGCAGATTCAATAATAACTTTCAAAAGAGAATTAGATAACTACTTGAATTGAGAAAATTTTTCAAGACTATGGGGAACAAGCCGGGGAAAACAGGTTGCATGGACTAGTCTTGTATTCCTTTGAGTATAGAAGATTAAGGGGTGGTCTAATTGAGGTGTTTCTGCGAACTGCAAGCGATCTCTCGCAGCGGATTGCAGGTCCCGTGCAGGCTGCTCAACAGCTTTTAAATAGAAAAACTGCATGTGCAGAAATTTGAATGGGCCGTGCAGCCCATTAAAGGGGCCGCGCACCCAAAAATATTAGTGGGATCATTGCCTCTCGCTGGGATGTTGCTTTGTTTTACCTGTCTGCTCTCTGTGGGACGTTGAAAAGAAAAGACTTGCATTTCTATAGCACCTTTCATGACCACCGGACGTCCCAAAGCGCTTTACAGCCAACGAAGTACTTTTTGAAGTGTAGTCACTGTTGTAATGTAGGAAACGCGGCAGCCAAATTGCAGCCACAACCTTCTGACTCAGAGGCGAGAGTGCTACCAACTGAGCCACAGCTGACACTGCTACGTTTTACCAGTCTGATCTCTCTCTCAGTTGGACTTTGTTATGTTTTACCTGTCTGCTCTCTCCATAGGAATTTCCTACGTTTTACCTGTGTCTAAAACATAACTGTACTTTCCACAGGTTTCTGGACATTCCATTCCCTGAAGATTTAAACACAGCGAGATCTCGATTCTACATCGGGAACAGGAGGAGACAGAAGGGACTGTTTTCAGTAGGTGTATGGGGAAGTGTACAGTTCAAAGTCAAAGTGCACAAACCTTGCTGACTGTGAAATACAAATATTCATTTCAAGACAAATATTGGAAATTGGAAATAAAAACAGAAACTGCATCTCTACAGAGAATAGACAGGTTCATGTTTCAGGTGTATGACTTCACTTTCCATCAAAGGACTGCAACTGAAAAAAATCAATTGTCTTTTCTCTTTTTAGATGCTTACTGACGTGTTGTGTATTTCCAACCGTTTCTGTTTCTCTGTCTGACTGTAAGCTGGATATGAGATTACAGGAGAGACAGGGACAGTGTAACAGACTCCTCACACAGACACATATTACAGGAGAGACAGGGACAGTGTAACAGACTCCTCACACAGACACATATTACAGGAGAGACAGGGACAGTGTAACAGACTCCTCACACAGACACATATTACAGGAGAGACAGGGACAGTGTAACAGACTCCTCACACAGACACAATCATGGATAGCATAAGATCCAAGGAGGGGACATATAATTTGGCCAGAAAAAGCAGCAAACCTGAGGATTGGGAGCAGTTTAGGATTAAGCAAAGGAGGACAAAGGTATTAATTAAGAGGGGGAAAATAGATTGAGAGTAAGCTTGCAGGGAACATAAAAACTGACTGTAAAAGCTTCTATAGATATGTGAAGAGAAAAAGATTGGTGAAGTCATACGTAGGTCCCTTGCAGTCAGATCAGGGGAATTTCTAATGGGGAACAAAGAAATGGCAGACCAATTAAATACATACTTTGGTTCTGTCTTCACAAAGGAGGACACAAATAACCTCCCAGAGATGTCGGGGAACATAGGGTCTAATGAGAGGGGGGAATTGAATGAAATTAGTATTTGTAGGGAAATGGTGTTAGGGAAATTGACGGGATTGAAGGCCGATAAATCCCCAGGGCCTGATAATCTACATCCTAGGGTACTTAAGGAAGTGGCCCTAGAAATAGTAGATGCATTGCTGGTCATCTTCCAAAATTCGATAGACTCTGGAACAGTTCCCATGGATTGGAGGATAGCTAATGTAACCCCACTATTTAAAAAGGGTGGTAGAGAAAAAACGGGGAATTATAGACCGGTAAGCTTGACATCGGTAGTGGGGAAAATGCTAGAGTCCATTATAAAAGATGTAATAGCAGAGCACTTGGAAAATAGTGACAGGATCAGACAAAGTCAACATGGATTTACAAAAGGTAAATCATGCTTGACTAATCTACTGGAATTTTTTGAGGATGTAACTGGTAGAATAGATAAGGGAGAACGAGTGGATGTGGTGTATTTAGACTTTCAGAAGCCATTCGATAAGATCCTGCATAAGAGATTAGCATGTAAAGTTAAAGCACATGGGATTGGGGATAAGGTACTGTCTTGGATAGAGAACTGGTTGGCAGACAGGAAGCAAAGAGTTGGAATAAACGGGTCTTTTTCCGAGTGGCAGGCAGTGACTAGTGGGGTACCCCAGGGATCGGTGCTAGGACCCCAGCTATTCACAATATATATAAATGATCTAGACAAGGGAACTAGATGTAATATCTTCAAGTTTGCAGATGACACAAAGCTGGGTGGGCGTGTGTGCTGTGAGGAGGATGCAGAGAAACTCCAGTATGATTTGGACAGGTTGGGTGATTGGGCAGATGCATGGCAAATGCAGTATAATGTGGATAAATGTGAGGTTATCCACTTCGATGGCAAAAACAGAAAGGCAGATTATTATCGGAACGGCAATAGATTGGGAAAAGAGGAAGTGCAACGAGACCTGGGTGTCCTTGTGCACCTTCGATGAAGGTAAGCATGCAGGTGCAGCAGGCGGTTAAGAAGGCAAATGGTATGTTGGCCTTCATAGCAAGAGGATTTGAGTACAGGAGCAAGGATGTCTTGCTGCAGTTGTACAGGGCCTTGGTGAGACCACACCTTGAGTATTGTGTGCAGTTTTGGTCGCCTTATCTGAGGAAGGATGTTCTTGCCATGGAGAGAGTGCAGCATAGATTCACCAGACTGATACCTGGGATGGCAGGAATGACGTATGAGGAGAGATTGGGTCGATTAGGCTTATATTCGCTAGAGTTTAGAAGAATGAGAGGGGATCTCATTGAAACTTATAAAATTCTAACATGAGGATTCAACAAAGGAGGACAAAGGGATTAATTAAGAAAGGGAAAATAGAATATGAGAGTAAGCTAGCAGGGAACATAAAAACGGACTGTAAAAGCTTTTATAGATATGTGAAGAGAAAAAGATTGGTGAAGTCAAGCGTAGGTCCCTTACAGTCAGAATCAGGGGAATTTATAATGGGAAACAAAGAAATGGCAGACCAACTAAATTCATACTTTGGTTCTGTCTTCACAAAGGAGGACACAAATAACCTCCCAGAGATGCCGGGGAACATAGGGCCTGATGAAAGGGTGGAACTGAAAGAAATCAGCATTTGTAGGGAAATGGTGTTAGGAAAATTGATGGGACTAAAGGCCGATAAATCCCCAGGGCCTGATAATCTACATCCCAGGGTACTTAAGGAAGTGGCCCTGGAAATAGTAGATGCATTGCTGGTCATCTTCCAGAACTCGATAGACTCTGGAACAGTACCCATGGATTGGAGGGTAGCTAATGTTACCCCACTATTCAAAAGAGGTGGTCGAGAAAAAGCGGGGAATTATAGACCGGTAAGCCTGACATCGGTAGTGGGGAAAATGCTAGATTCTATCTATATATATAAATTGGTCGATCTGTCTGTCCTTCTGTCTGTCTGTCCTTCTGTCTGTCTGTCCTTCTGTCTGTCTGTCATCACGTGTGCGTCTGTCTGGTATGCGCTCGAAAGTTATAGAGTGTACCTACGCGTGCGTTACGTTGAAAGAAAGCTTACCTTTCCAAAACGGTCTTAAGCGTATTTACGTTTCGGCCGGGCAAAAATCGCGCCCGCGGTATCCGAAAAACCTTCAACATTCCGCTCATTAGCATCTCATTATCCGCTCATTAGCGACAGAGTGACCTCAAGGTCTTATCGTTCTGAACCGAGGTGAGTAGCCGCCATCTTGCTTCCATTCTTTTTCCTGCTTTCTGCGTCTTTCTTTTCAAGTATACATTTCCAGCAAAATAAAATTGCTTTCATTACATTGTTTTAAAAAAAACTTCATTCATTTGTAAATATTTTCTCTAACCTGAAGATTCTTTTTCCTACCTTTCCCCGTTTTTGTTAGGCCTGAAAGCCTGGGGCTTTCTTGCCCAGCCAGGCCCGACCTAGGTAATTCTCCCACGGCTTCTGCTAAGCTCCTCAACCGCACCCCCCCCCCGTGTCACGTTACCCGGGGCAACGGCGTCAGCCACGAGGGTCAGGGTGCGCGCGCAGCAGGAGCAGCTGAGACGCGGCGTCTCTCTCTGTTCCGCGCTCGGCTCGGGCGGGGGGGGGCGGGGCTCTCGGGAGTGCGGATCTCGGCCGGGGCTTGGTGAGCGGGAAGGGTTACCCCGGCAACCGGGCCCGCCGGCCGTCTCGCACAGCCGCAATCGGCGGACTTCAAGCCGGCTCGGCCGGGGGGGCGGGGCTCGGAGAGCGGGGCTCTCGGGAGTGCGGGGCGGGGCGGGCAGGGCTCGCGGGAGTGCGGGGCGGGGTGGGGCTCGGAGAGCGGGGCTCTCGGGACTGCGGGGCGGGCGGGGCTCGGAGAGCGGGGCTCTCGGGAGTGGAGTGCGGGGCGACGCGGCCAGTGCTCGGGAGGACGGGGGCTCGGAAGGGGGGGAAGGGTTACCCCGGCAACCGGGCGTGGCCATCTCTCAGCCTCAAGCCGGCTCACGCCTGTTCTCGGGGCTTGGCTCCATTTGCGGCTGCGGGCCACTCGCCCTCTCTCTCTCCTTCCCTCTGTCTCTCTCCCCCCCTCCTCACCCCCCTCCTCTCCCCCCTCCCCTCCCCGCCCTCCGCCCCCCCTCCCCGCCCTCCTCCCCTCCCTCCCCCTCCCCCCTCCCCCCTTCCCCGCCCTCCCCCCTCCCCGCCCTCCCTCCCCCCTCCCCCCCTCCCCGCCCTCGCTCCCCCCTCCCCCCCTCCCCCCCTCCACTCCCCCCTCCCCCCCTCCCCTCCTCCCCTCCCTCGCCCCCCTCCCCCGCCCCCCGCCCTCCCCCTCCCCGCCCTCTCCCTCCCCGCCCTCTCTTCCCCCCAGTCGCTCTCTCTCTTCCCCCCAGTCGCTCTCTCTCTCTCTTCCAACAACAACATGCCCTCGAAAAAGCCTCGGCACCGCCGGGCACTCCAGCTAGTCTATTATAAAAGATGTAATAGCAGAGCACTTGGTAAGCAGTGACAGGATCAGACAAAGTCAACATGGATTTACAAAAGGTAAATCATGCTTGACTAATCTACTGGAATTTTTTGAGGATGTAACTGGTAAAATAGATAAGGGAGAACCAGTGGATGTGGTGTATTTGGACTTTCAGAAGGCTTTCGATAAGGTCCCACATAAGAGATTAGCGTGCAAAATTAAGGCACATGGGATTGGGGGCAAGGTATTGACTTGGATAGAGAACTGGTTGGCGGACAGAAAGCAAAGAGTTGGAATAAACGGGTCGTTTTCCGAGTGGCAGGTAGTGACTAGTGGGGTACCGCAAGGATCGGTCCTAGGACCCCAGCTGTTCACAATATATATTAATGATCTGGACGAGGGAATTGGATGTAATATCTCCAAATTTGCAGACGACACAAAGCTGGGTGGGAGGGTAAGCTGTGAGGAGGATGTCGTGAAACTCCAGTACGATTTGGACAGATTGGGTGATTGGGCAGAAACATGGCAAATGCACTATAATGTGGATAAATGTGAGGTTATCCACTTTGGTGGCAAAAACAGGAAGGCAGATTATTATTTGAATGGCAATAGATTGGGAGAAGGGGAAGTGCAAAGAGACCTGGGTGTTCTTGTGCACCAGTCGCTGAAGGTAAGCATGCAGGTGCAACAGGCGGTTAAGAAGGCAAATGGTATGTTGGCCTTTGTAGCAAGAGGGTTCGAGTACAGGAACAAGGATGTCTTGCTACAGTTGTACAGGGCCTTGGTGAGACCGCACCTTGAGTACTGTGTGCAGTTTTGGTCGCCTTACCTGAGGAAGGACGTTCTTGTCATGGAAGGAGTGCAGCGAAGATTCACCAGGCTGATACCTGGGATGGCAGGAATGACGTATGAGGAGAGATTGTGTCGATTGGGCTTATACTCACTGGAGTTTAGAAGATTGAGAGGGGATCTCATCGAAACTTATAAAATTCTGTCAGGCCTGGACAGACTAGATGCAGGAAGGATGTTTATGATGGCCGGGGAGTCCAGAACCAGGTGTCATAGTCTAAGGATAAGGGGTAAGCCATTTAGGACTGAAATGAGGAGGAATTTCTTCACCCAGAGAGTGGTGAACCTGTGGAATTCTCTGCCACAGAGGGCGGTGGAGACCAGTTCATTAAATATATTCAAAAAAGAGTTGGATATATTTCTTAAGGCTAAAGGGATCAAGGGATATGGGGAGAAGGCAGGGACAGGGTACTGAATTTGGATGATCAGCCATGATCTCATTGAATGGTGGAGCAGGCTCGAAGGGCCGAATGGCCTACTCCTGCTCCTATCTTCTATGTTTCTATATTTCTATGTTTCTATGACTAGACAGACTAGATGCAGGAAGGATGTTCCGATGGCGGGGGAGTCCAGAACCAGGGGTCACATTCTAGGGATAAGGGGTAAGCCATTTAGGACTGAGATGAGGATGAATTTCTTCACCCAGAGAGTGGTGAACCTGTGGAATTCTCTGCCACACAGGGCAGTTGAGGCCAATTCATTAAATATATTCAAGAAGAAGTTGGATATATTTCTTGAGGCTAAAGGGATCAAGGGATATGGGGAGAAAGCAGGGACAGGGTACTGAATTTGGATGATCAGCCATGATCTCATTAAATGGCGGAGCAGGCTCGAGGGGCCGAATTGCCTACTCCTGCTCCTATCTTCTATGTTTCTACAGGAGAGACAGGGACAGTGTAACAGACTCCTCACACAGACACATATTACAGGAGAGACAGGGACAGTGTAACAGACTCCTTACACAGACACATATTACACTGCAGAGACAGGGACAGTGTAACAGACTCCTCACACAGACACATATTACACTGGAGAGACAGGGACAGTGTAACAGACTCCTCACACAGACACATATTACACTGGAGAGACAGGGACAGTGTAACAGACTCCTCACACAGACACATATTACACTGGGGAGACAGGGACAGTGTAACAGACTCCTCACACAGACACATATTACACTGGAGAGACAGGGACAGTGTAACAGACACCTCACACAGCCACATATTACACTGGAGAGACAGGGACAGTATAACAGACTCCTCACACAGACACATATTACACTGGAGAGACAGGGACAGTGTAACAGACTCCTCACACAGACACATATTACACTGGGGAGACAGGGACAGTTTAACAGACTCCTCACACAGACACATACTACAGGAGAGACAGGGACAGTGTAACAGACTCCTTACACAGACACATATTACACTGGAGAGACAGGGACAGTGTAACAGACTCCTCACACAGACACATTTTACACTGGAGAGACAGGGACAGTGTAACAGACTCCTTACACAGACACATATTACACTGGAGAGATGGGGACAGTGTAACAGACTCCTCACACAGACACATATTACACTGGAGAGACAGGGACAGTGTAACAGACTCCTTACACAGACACATATTACACTGGAGAGACGGGGACAGTGTAACAGACTCCTCACACAGACACATATTACACTGGAGAGACAGGGACAGTGTAACAGACTCCTCACACAGACACATATTACACTGGAGAGACAGGGACAGTGTAACAGACTCCTTACACAGACACATATTACACTGGAGAGACGGGGACAGTGTAACAGACTCCTCACACAGACACATATTACACTGGAGAGACAGGGACAGTGTAACAGACTCCTCACACAGACACATTACAGGTGAGACAGGGACAATGTTTTAAAGGAAACTTCTCAGCCTAGGCTGCCTTTGAACCCACAACCCAGAAGAAAATGGATACAACTTTAAAGGCAAAAAGTGCCCTGTAACCTTACATTTCGAATACATCTTCAAAACAAACGCTCCCTGTGGGCTCACTTTGATACCCAGTCTCCGAAATGCAAAAATAATTTTAAAAAGTTATATCTTTGGAATATATTTAGCAATGTTCCACTCTGTGCGAGAGGAGCAAAGCCCAAGCTTGTTCTTTCCATGTAGTCAGCTCACTCAAGAATTTCCCATAATCTGTCTTGCCAACACCACACAAGACTTGCAGGTGCCAATCCATGCCTGATGTTTGGCAGCAGATTTTTATTCATTCTCAGGATGTGGGCATCGCTGGAAAAGCCGGCATTTATTGCTCATTCCTAGTTTCCCTTGAGAAGGCAGTGGTGGGCCTTCTTCTTGAACTGCTGCAGTCCGTGTGGTGAAGGTGCTCTTAGTGCTGTTAGCGAGTTCCAGGAATGTGATCCAGCGACCATGAAGGATTGGTGATATATTTCCAAGTCAGGATGGTGTGTGACTTGGAGGGGAACTTGGAGGTGGTGGTGTTCCAATGCACCTGCTGCCCTTGTCCTTCTAGGTGGCAGAGGTCGCAGGTTTGGGAGTTGCTAACGCAGAAGCCTTGGTGAGTTGCTGCAGTGCATCTTGTAGATGGTACACACTGCAGCCACGGTACGCCGGAGGTGGAGGGAGTGAATGTTTAAGGTGGTGGATGGGCTGCTGATAAAGTGGAAATATTAAATACTAAATTAAATCCTGGTTCATGTACTGTCTATGCAATGGTAAATATGCAGTGTTGTACAGGAAGAGAGATCAGACCCATGGGAACTACATTTAAGACTTAAAATGGTAAATTTTCATCTTTATCACATGGACGATGATATGGCAGCCCTCCAGTTATAGAACCCGCCCAATTTTCATCGCTTTGATAGGAATCAGGCAGGTTTTAATTAACGGGCAGGCAATCTGCTTTTCCGGATCACCACACATGTGATCAAGGTGAAAATGACATAGAATTTAAGCACAGAAACAGGCCATTCGTCCCAACTGGTCCATGCCGGTGTTTATGCTCCACACGAGCCTCCTCCCATCATACTTCATCTAACCCTATCAACATATCCTTCTATACCTTTCTCCCTGAAGTATTTATCTATATTCCCCTTGCTATTTGCCTCAACTACTCCATATGGTAGTGAGTTCCACATTCTAACCACTCTCTGGGTAAAGAAGTTTCCCCTGAATTCCCTATTGATTTATTGGAGACTATCGTATATTTATGGCCTCTAGTTTTGGACTCCCCCACAACTGGAAAGATCAGCGTAAATATCTTCTCTACGTCTATCCTATCAAACCCCTTCATAATTTTAAAGACCTCTATTCGGTCACCCCCTCAACCTGCTCTTTTCTAGAGAAAAGTACCCCAGCTATTTAAAAAAATGTACCAATAGGATCAAACAGCCAAGGCTTTCGTTCCTCAGTAATGTCCGATTAGTATCGAACATTAATTAACACTGCTCCATGCTCCTGGTGGTGGGGGGGGCATCAAGCAGATGTCAGGTGGGGCAAGTTGCCCTAGTTACCTGCTCAGTAAAAGGCAGGGGGAGGGGTCAGCGAGGAAGGGAGTAGCTGGCCCCTGACCAGTGGTGTAAAGCACACCAGGGACAGTGGGGGGAGGGGTGGTGTGCAGGCAGGTGAATAAGGGGGTATGGGGGGTGGGGGAAGAATAAAACTTCTAAAACTGCTCCATCTGTTGTGCTGCAGGGGTTACTGAGACAGCTGGTGCTGTTACCAGGATCTGATGCTACTCGAAGAATCTGCCCCAATCCCAATCCCAGATTAGCCGCACTCTCGGTCCCGAAGGTGTTGACGGAGCTCCCTCTAAAGCCATCGGAGACCGACATCGTGAAATATCCATACGGTAAGGAAGAGTTGGCGGATCAATCTCGGCTTCCTCATGTATGTGGAATGAGACAAGTATGGTTTCATTAAAAATATATATTTTGTTAACTCTTCCTCTCAGTTTTCTCTTCTATCCTGAAGACTCTGACTCCCACTGGAGTACAATTCCATGGACACTGGGCGCCCTCCAGGATTGCACTCGAGTGGCCAATATATGGGCACGAGCATCAAGGCCAAGCTCGACCATGTCCACACCCTCTGTCCACACATGCTCACACCAGCAGGGATTGCTGGAGAGTGTTCAGGAACAGTAGACTCCCTGTGGATCTGGTCAGACGTGTCTAACAGCAATAGACTCCCTCCCCAGCAACAGCAACAACTTGCCTTTATATAGTGCCTTTAACATAGTAAAACGTCCAAAAGTGCTTCACAGGAGCAGCATTAGACAAATATTTGACATCGAGCCACCAATGTTCTCTGTAATTTTTTTGGGGCCGCGTGGCCCCTTTAACGGGCTGCACAGCCCATTCAAAATACCGGGCATGCGCTGTTTTTCTATTTAAAAGCTGACTGCTTGGGACCCCTGCGTGGCCGCACAGCTTAAAGAGAATGTTGCAAGCCACATAAGGAGATATTAGGACATGTGACCAAACGCTTGGCCAAAGAGTTAGGTTTTAAGGAGCGTCTTAAAGGAGGAAAGAGAGGTAGAGAGGGGGAGAGGTTTAGTGAGTGAATTCCAGAATTTAGGGCCTAGGCAGCTGAAGGCAATAGTGGAGCGAAAGAAATAGGGGATGTGCAAGAGGCCAGAATTGGAGGAGCGCAGAGTAGGTTACAGAGGAGGTTACAGATATAGGGAGGGGCAAGGCCATGGTGGAATTTAAACACAATAATGAGAATCATGAGAATTACAAACATAAATAATTTGCCTTTATATAACACATCACATTCTCAACACACCCCTAAAACACTTTTACAATCTGTTTGTGTAACTATGCTGTGTGCCGATTGGCTGCCGTGTTGTTATGTAACTTGGTTATGTAACGTGGCAAAAGGAGTAGGCAGCTCGAGCCTGTTCCGGCATTCGGTTAGATCGTGGCTAATCTGTATCTTAACTCCATCTACCCACCGTGGTTCCGTAATGCTTAATACCCTTGTCTAACAAAAATCTATCAATCTCAGTTTTGATATTTTCAATTGACCCCCAGCCTCAACAGCATTTTGGTTGAGTTCCAGATTTCCACTACTCTTTGTGTGGAGAAGTGCTCCCTGACATCACCCCTGAACGGCTTGGCTCTAATTTTAAGGTTATGCCCCTTGTTCTGGACTCTCCCACCAGAGGAAATAGTTTCTTTCTATCTACCCTAGCAAATATTTTAATCATCTCATTAGATCACCCTTTAATATTTTACACTTGAGGGAATACAAGCCTAGTCTATGCAACCTATCCTCAGAATTTAACGCTTTTAGCCCCCGTATCATTCTGGTGAATCTGTGCTGTACCACCCCCCCACCCCACCCAAGGCCTATATATCCTTCTTAATGTGCGGTGCCCAGAATTAAATGCAGAACTCCAGATGGGGTCTAACCGGAGCCCTGTACAGCTGCAACATAACTTCCTCCCCTTGGGTTCCAGCCCTCTTGAGATAACGAGTAACATTCCATTCACCATTTTAATTATTTTTTGTACCTGTCCACTAGCTTTTAGTGATTTCTGTACATGGACCCCTAAATCTCTCTGCTCCTCCACAGTTCCGAGCTTCTCGCCATTTAGAAAATACTCTGATCTATCTTTCTTAGGTCCAAAGTGGATGACCTCACATTTCCCCACACGGAACTCCATCTGCCAGTTTTGCTCACTCACTTAATCTATCAATGTCCCTTTGCAACTTTCTGCTCCCACCTACACTATTTACTGTGCCGACTAACTTAGTGTCGTCAGAAAACTGAGATATACGGCTCTCTATCCATTGTAAAACACAGAGACAAATCTCTATATTGGGGGTTCCTATGGAAACCAACCTTATTATGATGATGTTGGGTGGAGCTACTAGAACTATTTGGGCGAGGGAGTTTTTATTTTTGCGCATGCAATCTTAATTCTGTTTGATTCCCTTTCGCAGCCTCTCCCGCACATGTTTCGTTTGTCAGCCGGAGAACAGGATATTCCAGGCTGCCCCAGGTCATTGGTCTCCGTCAATCCTGATCCACAAATCTGTCAGGAAACGTGCAGATCAGAGGCAGGTGATAGGTCTCCCTAAAGGATGTTCCTTTCCACCCAGATAGCGATGGCACACTGCCACAAGGCACTCCCTTACAGTAGGGTTTACTGTAGACTTTTGTCACCTGTCCTAATATCACTTTAGGTGGCTCGATGTCAAATATTGTTTGATAATGCTCCTGTGAAGTTACGTGCTATATAAATGCAAGTTGTTGTCGTTGTTGTTTGACTGACACTGTAGCATTTGTTTATTATATAAGGGTGTTACTATAAGATTGATACTAGACACCATATTACATAGGGGTCGAACTACTGACAGACACTAGAGTAACTTACTACAGACAGACACTAGAGGAATTATCGCAGTTTCTTCATTGTCGCTGGGTCAAAATCCTGGAATTCCCTCCCTAACAGCACTATGGGAGTACCTTCACCTCCTGGACTGAAGCGATTCAAGGAGGCAGCTCACCACCACCTTCTCAAGGGCAATTAGGGATGGGCAATAAATGCTGGCCTTACCAGCAACGCCCACGTCCCGTGAATGAATAAATAAAATAAATCTTCTCCACCTCTCTCTCCTCCTTTAAGACACTCCTTAAAACCTATCTCTTTGACCAAGCTTTTAGTCACCTGTCCTAGTATCTCCTTATGTGGCTCGGTGTCAAATTTTGTTTGATAACGCTCCTATGAAGTGTCTTGAGATGTTTTACAATGTTAAAGCCACTGTAATAATGCAAGTTGTTGATGGAGATGTATGACTAATGACTTGTATGGAAAGCGAAGTGCACCTGGACCTATTGCACTCTACTCTATTTTCATGACTTATTTCCAGTAGATGTGAATGTTGCTGACCTCCTCTGTGTTGAATTCAGAAGCGGAAGTGAAGATGACGATCGGAAGCCACCCACCCTGCACTGAGACTGAAGCAGGGCGCCTCTGGTTTGACGTCTTCAATAAAGGCCTATTTATCTGTGATGGCAAGAATTGGGTGTCAATCTTAAAAGGTAATGCAAAAATATAATTAAGGTACAGATGCATTTTTTGTACTACTACCTCTTAGTAAGGTTGCTAGTAAATCAGTAGAGTGCGTAAAGAAAGGAAGAACATGCATTTATATCAACTTCAGGACGTCCCAAGTCACATTACAGCTAATGAAGTGCTTTTTTGAATTGCTGTAATGTAAGAAGCATGGTAGCCAATTTATGCACAGCAAGATCTCACAAAGAGCAATGATGTAATGAAAAGAAAAGAAAGATTTGCATTTATACAGCTCCTTTCACAACCTCAGGACATCCCAAAGCACTTTACAGTCAATGAAATACTTTTGAAATGTAGTCACTGTTGTAATGTAGGAAACGCGGCAGCCAATCTGCACACAGCAAGCTCCCACAAACAGCAATGTGATAATGACCAGATCATCTGTTTTAGTGATGTTGACATCGGGGATAACTCCCCTTCTCTTCTTCAAAATAGTGCCATGGGATCTTTTATGTCCACCTGAAAGAGCAGACGGGGCTTCGCTTTAACGAAAGATGACACCTCCGACAGTGCAGCGTTCTCTCAGTACTGCACTGGAGTGTCAGCTTAGACTTTTGCGCTCAAGTCTCTGGAGTGGGTCTTGAACCCACAACCTTCTGACTCAGAGGTGAGAGTGCTACCCACTGAGCCATGGTTGATGTTTCCAAAAGACGGCACCTCCGACAGTGCAGCATTCCCTCAGTATTGCATTGGAGTGTCAGCCTAGATTTTATTGTCATGTTTCTGGTGTGGTACTTTGACCCCACTATTCTGACTCAGAAGCGAGCGTGTTACCAACTGACACCAGTTCAAGCAGAGTTAGTGTTGAAAGCATCATCAGTTCCCACGAGCAATTTTCCGATATGCACTGGTCGCAGAGGAGATTCCTGCTGCATTTGAGTATTCAGTAAATCACCCCCAAAGTTTCTGCTGAATCTTTCACTCAGTTTGATTTCAGAACGGTAGCATAGTGGTTATGTTACTGGATTAGTAATCTAGAGACCTGGACTAATAATTTGGAGACGTGAGTTCGAATCCCACCACGGCAGCTGGGTAATTTAAAATCAGTTAATTAAATAAATCTGGAATAAAAAGCTAGTATCAGTAATGGTGACCATGAAACTACCAGAAAATTCATCTGGTTCACTAATGTCCTTTAGGGAAGGAAATCTGCTGTCCTTACCTGATCTGGCCTATATGTGACTCCAGACCCACAGCAATGTGGTTGACTCTTATTGCCCTTGGAAATGGCCTAGCAAGCCACTCAGTTGTAAAGAACCGTTACGAGAAACAATAAGAATAAAACTGGATGGACCACCCGGCATCGACCTCCGCACCGACTACAGCAACTGCACACCCAGCCCAGTCAACCCTGCAAAGTCCTCCTCACCAACATCTGGGGACTTGTGCCAAAATTGGGAGAGCTGTCCCACAGACTAGTCAAGCAACAGCCTGACACAGTCACACTCACAGAATCATACCTTTCAGTCAATGTCCCAAACTCCTCCTGGCAGGACAGACCCACCAGGGGTGGCGGCACAGTGGTATACAGTAGGGAAGGAGTGGCCCTGGGAGTCCTCAACATTGACTCTGGACCCTATGAAGTCTCATGGCTTCAGGTCAAGCATGGGGCAAGTAAACCTCCTGCTGATTACCACCCACTGCCCTCCCTCAGCTGATGAATCAGTACTCCTCCATGTTGAACATCACTTGGAAGAAGCACAGAGTAGCAAGAGCACAGAATGTACTCTGGGTGGGGGACTTCAATGTCCATCACCAAGAGTGGCTCAGTAGCAGCACTACTGACCGAGCTGGCCGAGTCTTGAAGGACATAGCTGCCAGTCTGGGCCTGCGACAGGTGGTGAGAGAACCAACACGAGGGAAAAACCTACTTGACCTCGTCCTCACCAATCTCCCTGTTGCAGATGCATCTGTCCATGACAGCATTGGTAGCAGTGACCACCACACAGTCATTGTGGAGATGAAGTCCTGTCTTCACATCGAGGACACCCTCCATCGTGTTGTGTGGCACTACCATTGTGCTAAATGGGATAGATTCAGAACAGATCTAGCAGCTCAAAACTGTGCATCCATGAGGCACTCTGGACCATCAGCAGCAGCAGAATTGTAATCCACCACAGCCTGTGACCTCATGGGCTGGCATATCCCTCACTCTACCATTACTATCAAGTCAGGGGACCAATCCTGGTTCAATAAGGAGTGTAGAAGAGCATGCCAGGAGCAGCACCAGGCATACCTAAAAATGAGGTGCCAACCTGGGGAAGCTGCAACACAGGACTACATGCATGCTAAAAAACAGAAGCAGCATGCTAGAGACAGAGCTAAGCGATTCCACAATCAATGGATCAGATCAAAGCTCTGCAGTCCTGCCACATCCAGTCATGAATGGTGGTGGACCATTAAACAACTAACGGGAGGAGGAGGCTCCATGAATATCCCCATCCTCAATGATGGTGGAGCCCAGCAAAAAGCCCAGTGAGTGCAAAAGACAAAGCTGAAGCGTTTGTAACCATCTTCAGCCAGAAGTGCCGAGTGGATGATCCATATCGGCCTCCTCCTGAGGTCCCCACCACCACAGAAGCCAATCTTCAGCCAATTCGATTCACTCCACGCGAGCGCACTGGATGCAGCAAAGGCTGTGGGCCCCAACAACATCCCGGCTCTTGTGCTGAAGACTTGTGCTCCAGAACTAGCCACGCCTCTAGCCAAGGTTCCAGTACAGGTACAACACTGGGATCTATCCGACAATGTGGAAAACTACCCAGGTATGTCTTGTTCACAAAAAGCAGGACAAATCCAATCTGGACAATTACCGCCCCATCAGTCTACTCTCAATCATCAGCAAAGTGATGGAAGGTGTCGTTGACAGTGCTATCAAGCAGCACTTACTCACCAATAACCTGCTCACTGATCCGCCAGGATCATTCAGCTCCAGACCTCATTACAGCCTTGGTCCAAACATGGACAAAAGAGCTGAATTCCAGAGGTGAGGTGAGAGTGACTGCCCTTGACACCAAGGCAGCATTTGACCGAGTGTGGCATCAAGGAGCCCTAGTAAAACTGAAGTCAATGGGAATCGGGGGGGGAAATTCTCCACTGGTTGGAATAATACCTAGCACAAAGGAAGATGGTTGTGGTTGTTGGAGGTCAATCATCACAACCCCAGGACATCGCTGCAGGAGTTCCTCAGGGCAGTGTCCTCGGCCCAACCATCTTCAGCTGCTTCATCAATGACCTTCCCTCCATCATAAGGTCAGAAGTGGGGATGTTTGCTGATGACTGCACAGTGTTGAGTGCCATTCGCAACTCCTCAGATAATGAAGCAGTCCATGCCCACATGCAGCAAGACCTGGACGACATTCAGGCTTGGGCTGATAAGTGGCAGGTAACATTCGCGCCACACAAGTGCCAGGCAATGACTATCTCCAACAAGTGAGTGTCTAACCACCGCCCCTTGATATTCAACGGCATTACCATCGCCAAATCCTCCACCATCAATATCTTGGTGGTCACCATTGACCAGAAACTTAACTAGACCAGCCCCATAAATACTGTGGCAACAAGAGCAGGTCAGAGGCTGGGTATTCTGCGGTGAGTGTCTCACCTCCTGACTCCCCAAAGCCTTTCCATCATCTACAAGGCACAAGTCAGGAGTGTGATGGAATACTCTCCACTTGCCTGGATGAGTGCAGCTCCAACAACACTCAAGAAGCTCGACACCATCAAGGACAAAGCAGCCCGCTTGATTGGCACCCCATCCACCACCTTAAACATTCACTCCCTCCACCACCAGCGTACCGTGGTTGCAGTGTGTAACATCTACAAGATGCACTGCAGCAACTCGCCAATGCTTCTTTGGCAGCACCTCTCAAACCCGCGACCTCTTCCACCGAGAAGGACAAGGGCAACAGGCGCATGGGAACACCACCACCTCTAAGTTCCCCTCCAAGTCACACACCATCCTGACTCGTCGCTGGGTCAAAATCCTGGAAATCCCTCCCTAACAGCACTATGGGAGTACCTTCACCACATGGACTGCAGCGGTTCAAGAAGGCGGCTCACCTTCTCAAGGGCAACTAGGGATGGGCAATAATTGTCAGCCTTGCCAGCGACTCCCATATCCCATGAACGAACAAAAAAAAACAAGCCACCAAAGAGCTAGGTTACCTCAGCATGCATTTAATATAGCATTTGATATTTTAAAAATTACAATTTTAATCTTGCTAAACAATATTTCAAATATTTCAAAAATCCACTATTATGATTCATTCATAAAGCCTTCATTAAGCTGAAATTAAAGTAAATAAGAGGGTAAAAATGGTGGAACAAGGAAAAGGCTATTCAAGTCATGAAGCTCACTTCTTGCATCATGAACTCAAATTTACCCATCTAATCTCCTGAGATTGACAGAACCATCTTCTGATCCTCAAATCTCCAGTGTTCAACCTCTTCCACATCTCCACTATTCAACTCTGGCTGGTTGCTTTTTACATTTGACCTTTCCTTGACTACAGGACAGGAAACATGGTGTTCCATGGATTATTTGATTATCTCTATTTACTCATAATCTTCAGTCGCATTCCTGGCCAGATATTTAATCCAGTTCCTATTTGAGGGAGCTAATTGATGCCACATTGACTGTTTTTGCTAAGGTCCTTTCCATGTACCACTACTCCGTGACAAAATAGTTTCTTCTCTAACCTTGATTGAGGCTCAATAAATGTTGTACTTGTGGATGCTAGTTCTGTGCTCACAATCTAAGTTAAATAAAGTACAGCACTTCTTTAAAAGCACAGACAACAACAACAACAACAACAACTTGCATTTATATGTTAACTAAAAGTTTGGCCAAAGAGGTAGGTTTTAAGGAGCATCTTAAAAAGGAGAGAGAGGTGGAGAGGTTCAGGGAGGGAATTCCAGAGCTTGGGGCCAAGACAGCTGAAGGGACAGCCGCCAATGGTTGAGCGAAGGAAGTGGGGATGTAAAAGAGGCCAGAATTGGAGGAGCGCACAGATCTAGGAGGTTAAAGAGATAGGGAGGGGCGAGGCCATGGCGGGATTTGAAAACAAGGATGAGAATTTTAAAATTGAGGCGTTGCCGGACCGGGAGCCAATGAAGGTCAATGAGCACAGTGGGGTGATGGGTGAATCATCTAAGACAGTTTAAGATTTAAGGGATAGACTTCAACACATTCACCAGACACCATGCAAATCATTTCAAAAATACAGCTACAAATTGCAGCTCAAACTAAATCACACCTGGCCTGTATACAGACAGCAGGAACCACAATGCACGTCTCTCCACAGTCACTATTAAGAGGCAACAGAGATGCTTATAAAACAGACTGCATGGTTAACAGCATGTCACGGCAGATCTGCCTTTATTTACCCATCTTTATCAATGCAAATTGCGAACAACGTGTGAAGAGTGTGACACAAATCGGGCCGTCTGCCAAAGCCTGGAAATAATTACTTTTTGGATTGTTAAAAGGTATTTCAGAATACAGCCCGGGGGTTGAAGATGTTACAATTGGGTTTAACTTCGAAATGAACATAAAGATGGAATCTTACGCCTGCACCACACATGCAGAAACAGCAGCAAATTCTAACTGTGGCTTGGAACCTTGGGTTCAAAAGCACAAGCTTTAATCTGTGGATAAAGTGGGGAGCTGTTGGTGACGGAACAGTGCCTGTCTGCTTCAGAGCTGTTTGGGTCTTTAGGGCCACATGGAGAACTATGTGGTGCTTGTACCAGCCAGGGATTCAACCTTTTTGCTTCTGAGGCCCCTCTCCCGTGTTATAAAAATACCACGGACCTCCTGTGACACAACGCCAAGTAATTTTTCTTCATAAAAATTAGCTATAGAATTAAGCATATAGATTTATTACTATTTTTGTTTGACTTGTTGCTGGTGCTGAGTGATTCCTGTCACGTGGTAAAAAAAAACGCAGCAAATTTGAGCACAGCAAGATCCCACAACAGAATATCAGATGGATCACCATTTACGAAGCTCCAGGCTCACTTCCCAATGCAAAACGGTGTATTATGTAAAAAAAAGGTCAACTTTCATGGCCATCCACACCTCGCGTGAGTGATGCCCCTGGGCCTTGGACCCGGGACCGCGAGCTCCCGGCGGCGGTGGCAGCCGCCCGCGCCGTGCTCAGCTGCCATGGACAAACAGCCGTCAGCCGTATAAAGAGCGAAAGGTGAAGTCAGCCGAACATTTGCCGACACTTTGGTTAATTCTCGGCCTATTACACCACAAAAACAGACATCAAACCCCACCGACCCAGTGCTCCACTTACCCAATTTAAACATGGCGGGCAGGAAAACGTGGCCTGCTGGGAAAAGAACCCGCTGCCAACTGGCACTAACGGATTTTGGCGGGGTCGCCTCTCCTCCAACATCAGCGGCGGTGGCACATCATTTTTTTACTTCTCTCCATCATCTTATGCTTCTCCCTATGCTAGGAGTGTGCAATTTCATGAAATGTGCTCCCAGAGCGTGCCAGGGATAGCGCAGCGAAAATTTAATCGCATAATTGGATTTTTAAACAGATTACATTCTTGAAAGATGCTGATTTGGCGGACCCCTTGAAACCTTCTCAAGGGCCTCTAGGGGTCCGCAGATCCCCAGTTGAGAAACCCTGACCTAGACCATATCTGCACAGAGGACAGAGCCCCTTTTAAACTGGGCCATTTGTAACAGTGACTGCTGTGGTGTCAGCCGTGGCTCGGTGGAAGTTCTCTCCCTTTAAGTCAGAAGGTTCAAGTCTTGCTCCAGTGAACATAATCCAGGCTGACACTTCAATGCAAGTACTGAGCGAATGCTGCACTATCCTTTCGGATGAGACGTTAAACCGAGGCTCTGTCTGACCTCTCAGGTGGACGTAAAATATCCCATTACACTATTTTGAAGACAATCAGGGAGTTCTCCCTGGTGTCCTGGCCAATACTTATCACTCAACTAACGTCCCTAAAACAGATTATCTGGTCATTAGCGTGCTGCTGTTTGTGCGCAATATCCTGCATTACAACAGTGACTGCATTTGAAAAAGTTGGCTGTGATTTGCTTTGGGATGTCCAGAGGTCGTGAAAAGCACTGTATAAATACAAGTCGTTCTATCTTTCTTTGAATTCCCCAGAGATAGTGTCTAATCTTAGCCATAGTCATAGTTCTAGGATTTCCCCCCTATTTTGGGGCCTGGATTAACTGAGAGACACAAGGCTATCCATATTGGCTCAGTTGAAGATCTGTCATCTCACCATGTTTTTTTTAAATTTCTCCAGCTAAAGAAAGACTAGATTATGTGGAGGACTATCAAAATCTGGTCACCAACTCAGAAACACTTGATGTTGAGATCTTTGAGATCCCAAATGTTGGACTCTTTGCTGCCACAGCCAATAAGAAGCCTCGGCCCGGTTCGACGATCTTTAAGTGGTTGGACAGGAAATTTGAGCCATATCAGAACATCACAACGTACGAAGCACAGGCCTGGAAACACTTCTCCATCGGCCCTCAGGTACAGTGGGAAAAGGAGAAATTTTAGGATTTCAGACAGTGTGAGGAGGGTGGAGAAAAAGGTTTGGACTTCATTGACGAACTTCACGTACAGATGCTTAATGTATTTGTGCTACATCCTTCAGTGCACTGTCTTTACACGGACAGTAACTGGGTTATTTTCATTATTTTAATCTGATTACAGTGAAAGGTGTGACATACAGTATACAGTTAGGTCTTGGTGAAATTGGAAATTCAAATCGAATTGGATGAATTCTGTACTGTGTCAAATCCTTGGGTTGGATCAAGGTACTTTTGTTAAAATGAGTGCATACATTGTTCCTCACCATCTCTGTATGGAACAGGGAACAAAAGGAGGGGAAGTGATCTCCTGTGGGGTGGAAGAGTCTGCACTGTAGTTACATGTTGTACAGGTGATGGAGCTCCATTTGCTATGGAGACTTTCTAATGCAGCATTTATCAGGATTCCCATTTTCTACATTTTGACTGTGGGAATGGGAATGAGAAGGGGAATCAGGACTGGCCGTACAGCCTCTTTACCAGTATCTCAGAGAGCCGCTGGCCCTCCCTGCACTCTATTAATACTCTACCTTTTCAGGTCTTCTTGGCAGTGGCCAACTTTGAAAAGAATGAACAGAACCAGGAGTATTCAGTCATCTACAAATGGAGCCCGAGGAAGCTGCAGTTTGTTTTGTACCAGAGATTAGCGACCCACAGTGCACGCGATTGGGAGGCCTTCCACATCAATGGGGAGACCTTCCTTGCTGTAGCCAATCATCGTGAAGGTACGCTGTTAACCGTCTCATGTTGTTAGTTGCCACCTTTTCTCTTGCCTGATGGACTATCTCCAGAGGGCTGGAATTCAAAGGGTTGGAAGTTATGTTACAGTTATATAAAGGTCTGATTACATCCCGTTTATAATACTGTGTTCAGTTTTGGGCTCAAAGGGTTAAATTTTGAGGCAGGTTGCCTAGACTAGGCTTGTATTCCCTCGGGTATAGAAGATTGTGGGGTGATCTAATTGAGGTGTTTAAGATGATTAAAGATAGAGAGAAACTATTTCCTCTGGTGGAGGGAGCCCAGAACAAGGGGGCATGACCTTAAAATTAGAGCCAGGTCGTTCAGGGGTAATGTCAGAAAGCACTTCTTCACACAAAGGTTAGTGGAAATCTGGAACTTGCTCCCCCAAAAAGCTGTCGAGGTAGGGGGTGAATTGAAAACTTCAAAACTGAGATTGATAGATTTTTGTTAGGCAAGGGATAGGGAACCAAGGCGGGTAAATAGAGTTGAGATCAGCCATGATCTAGTTGACTGACAGAAAAGACTCGAGGGGCTGAATGGCCTACTCCTGTTGCTATGTTCCTATTTTGCCTAGCTGTACATAATACAGAACATATCAGAAAGAGCTGTCTCCCCAGTCAACAGGGAGAGGCTGATGTCAGTAGGAGGTCACTTCTCTTCGTATACACCTTCGATAAGAAAAAGGGTTCCTTGTCTGCAATCAAAAACTCGGGCTGTGCAATGCGGGAAGCAGGGTTGAACCTGACTAATCTGTTGCAACTGACGCAATGAGGTATACACCTGCAAGGTCTGGCACAGGCCCAGGATGGCCAGGGCCTGTTCAGACGACACACGCACTCAGGGACCAGGCAGTAGCTTTGAGCAGAAAGGGAGTTTTCTTAAGTCTTTTACATAACTACTCAAGCTAATGGTTCCTAAAGCCAGTGACTGGTTCAAATTCTCTTCCAACGACCAAGAGGAGCAATGAATTTGTAACTACACCTTGGAGTATTTTCCTACTGGATACATACCGATGTATTAAATGTTTGCTTATGTGTTTGTAATAATCAGAGCACATATGTTGGGGGGCAGATAAACTTACCTACCAAGACCACCCATATAAACCAAACGTCAGCTTTTGAACGTCGCGTGCTGCCTCCCCCCTCCCCTGAAGGTAGCCCCCAAGAGGTCGTAGAGATCCCTTCCACGCATGTGCCGTCACATCTGTTCCGTGCTGGCTGGTGATCAAATTACCTGGCAGCCGGGAAGCAAACTCAAGTCGCTTTGATGGCTGCAGATCAAGCTTTGTTTTGTATGTTGAAAGTGTCAGATAGAATGTACGGGTTCTTCTTGGCCATATTATCTTTCAAGAAATCACCTCTGTTTTCCATCAAGCTGAATCTGATGCAGTGAAAACATGAAGCAAAATAGTTACGTGTCAGCCCTGGTTTAGTGGTAGCACTCTAACCTCTCGGTCAGAAGGTTGTGGGTTCAGGCCCCAGTCTTGTAATAGAGGCTCTTAACCTGGTTCTTTCCACGCCATGTTTCTAAAATATTTTGGAGACCTGTGGAATAATCAGGAAGGAACATGCTGGATTGTGTGCTCAAGAGAAAGAAAAAGAAAGACTTTTCATACAGCGCTTTTTACAACCTCAGGACATCCCAAAGTGCTTTACAGCCAATGAAGTATAGTCACTGTTGTAACATAGGAAACACAAGAGCCAATATGCACACACAAAGCTCCCACAAACAGCAATAACCAGATCATCTGGTTTTGGTGATGTTGTTTGAGGGATAAATATTGGCCAGGACACCAGGCTCTTCAAAATAGTGCCATGGGATCTTTTATGTCCACCTGGGAGGGTAGTCAGGGCCTCAGTTTAACATCTCATCTGAAAGACGGCACCTCTGACAGTGCAGCGCTCCCTCAGTACTGCACTGGAGTGTCAACCTGGATTTTGTGCTCAAGTCTCTGGACTTGAACCCACAACTTTATAACTCTGAGGCAAGAGTGCTTCCCACTGAGCCACAGCTGATGCGAGGCAGATTGCAGCTTTATACAACATTGTGGAGCTCAGAGGAAACCCAATTGCGTTGCTTTCATCAATTTTTGTACGGCTATCAACCTAGACCCTCGTGTGCCCACATTGAAGCAGCTGCAGATTGCGGGAGTGCATGCCCAATTCTTGAATTTAATCCGCATGAGTACTACAACGCCAAGATCTATGAAAAGGGTGGATGGGAGACTGGCTGAATTCTCTTGAAAGAAGAGTGAGGCAAGGTTGTCTGCCATTGTCTGTCCTGTTCACCATCTTCATTGTTGACGTGTTGGAAGGGTTTGTAAGGGAGCGCTTCAGAGTGTCCATTCCAGGCATTTCTGAAAGAATTGTCATGCTCCTTTTTTGCAGATGATATTGTTTACTTGGTGGACTCGCCTACAAATCTAGGGCCCACTGCTCACTATCTTAAACAATGATGTATACAACAACAACTTGCATTTATGTAGCACCTTTAATGTAGTAAAATGTCCCAAGGCGCTAAACAGTGAGATGCGGTGATGTACAGTATTATGTCTATCCAAAAGGGGATCATGAAGGTATTGATTGGAAAGTACAAGGGCCACCGGTCCCAATTGTTGATTCACAATCGGATCTGGGGGTCCTGTTGGATGATAACTTCAGCCTGGCCACAGTCCTTCAGGACCACGTGGAGAAGGGTTGAAAGGTAATTTGGCATTTCTTATCTTTTCTCAGTGGCAGCAAATGCCACAACAACAACAACTTATATTTATATAGCGCCTTTAACATAGTAAAATGTCCCAAGGCGCTGCACAGGAGTATTATAAGACAAAAAAACATAAGTTTGTGGTGTATCAGGCATGTATTGGAATACTTCTCCTATTTGTGAATGCTGCCCCATCGGCGACATCATCCGAAAACATAATGTCAGGTTCCACATGTACACTGATGACACCCAGCTCTACCTCACCACCACCTCTCTCAACCCCTCCAGCCCTACAACCCTCCGAGATCTCTGCGCCCCTCCAATTCTGGTCTCTTGTGTATCCCTGATTTCCATTGCTCCACCATTGGCAGCCATGCCTTTAGCTGCCTAGGCCATAGGTTTTGGAATTCTCTCTCGAAACCTCTACTTTTCTCTCCTTCTTTAAGACACTCCTTAAAACTTATCTCTTTGACCAAGCTTTTGGTCACCTGTCCTAATATTTCCTTATGTTGCTCAGTGTCAAATTTTGTTCAGTAGAAGCGCCTTGGGATGTTTTAATATGTTAAAGGCGCTATATTTAATGCAAGTTGTTGTTGTAATAAATAGAACAGAACTATTGGATTTAATTAATTATTAGCATAATAATTTGCATATGTATTGTAACATTGTACACTCGCTTAAAAAATATTTCAATCATGGGTCCTGGATGTACTTTCTGTTTCTGTCATTGATAGAAGATAACTTTTTATAGAGAAGAGAAGCTATGAAATAAATTTGTGACAATGAATGTAATAGTGGAAGTCATGATCGTGGAATGGTTTGAAATGGAGAGTGATGGTTTGTAGATGTACATACAGAATTATTGTATCTCATGTCATTGGATTCAGCAGCAGCTTGAGTACAAGTGTGAGCTTTTTAGCAATAAAGTTCAATAAACATTACCAATTTATTATCTAATAAGCTAGAATATTACACTGATACAGTGGCAAAAGACAAAAAACAGCAGTTCCAGAGACTTGAGAACAAAACCTAGGCTGGCACTCCCAGTGCAGTGCTGAGGGGCCGTCTTTCAGATGAGGCGCTAAACCGAGGCCCCGTCTGCTCTCTCAGGAGGACGTAGAAGATCCCACGGCACTATTTCGAGTTCTCCCCGGTGGCCTGGCCAATATTAATCCCAATATTTATACCAGATTATCTGATAATTATCACATTACTGTTTGTGGGACCTTGCTGTGCGCAAATTAGCTGCTGCGTTTTCCCTACATTACAGCAGTGACTTAATTGGTTGTAAAGCGCTATGGGATGTCCAGAGGTCATGAAAGGTGCTGTATAAATGCTAGTCTTTATTTCTTGAGGCAGCTGATTGAAACTCTCAGGCACTGGTTATGGCAAAGCTCAGTTTGACTTTGGAAAGAAGTTTGGAGATGGTGGGGTTCCAAACGTTGAACTGCCTGGGGTCATCAAATAAATTCCCATGGTTGGATGATGTGATGCAATGATGCAGAATTTCAAAAAGATATGTTAACATTTCAAGAAAGAAGTCTTATTCCATTGCACTCCAGGCAAATTGAAACAGAGCAGCAAGTCAGAACAAAAACTGTAAAAGTCTTTGAATGCTTTGCTCGTGTCGACCTTCATTTTTTTGTTGTTGTTGCTCCTTTTGGGACTGATGAGAGGCAGTGAACTGGTCTGTGGGGGGGAGGGGGGGAGGGGAGGTCAGTCTTCGTTCGTGTTCTATTGAAATAAAAATTGAATGTGTCGACAGGTGAGGCACAGAGAATACATACAAGGTTGAACACGAGTGTAAATCACAAATCGTAATGTTTCAGATGGGGTATGGTAGGCCTGGGATTAGGGGTTGAATAATCAAATCAATGTCACCACACCCCAGTTTAAACCAGGGAAGAGTCAAGTCAAACAAAATTCAACCTTTTAAAAAAAAATTGAAAGGTAGATCACAAATGTATTGCAACGATTTGTTAAGACATTAATTACATTATAAAATATTAATTTTTAACAACTGATCCCATATTGTGTGGTAATCTTTTAATCAATTTGTATATATTTTGGTTAGCATAATTTCACCCTCTCAACTGATTTTCCTGTTTTATTTCCTTGAAATCTCCATGCACCTTACGTCCATTTGCCTTTTCTAAGAGGCATTCATCTCCATCTCAGTTCTCACATGGGATAACGCATGTAAGCACAGACTGCAGTCACACATACACGGTGCAGTACACGTACATGGGACTGTACACACACACATGCCTGGAGACGGGAATCGCCCGCTCTGGTTGGTCAATATCAGCCGTGGCCCAGTGGGTAGCACTGTCGCCTCTGAATCAGAAGGTTGTGGGTTCATTGTCTCACTCAAGAGACTTGACCAGAAAATCTAGGCTGACACTCCAGTGCAGTACTGAGGGAGTGCTGCAATGTTGGAAGTGCCGTCTTTTAGATGAGACGTTCAACTGAGACCCCTGTCTGCCCTCTCAAGTGGGCATAAAAGATCCCATAGCACTATTCAAAGACGAGCAGGGGAGTTCCTCCTGGCAGCACGGTGGCATAGTGGTTAGCACTGTTGCCTCACAGCACCAGGGACCCGGGTTCGAATCCGGCCTCGGGCGACTGTCTGTGTGGAGTTTGCACATTCTCCCCGTGTTTGCGTGGGTTTACTCCGGGTGCTCCGGTTTCCTCCCACAGTCCAAAGATGTGCAGGTTAGGTTGATTGGCTATGATAAATTGACCCTTAGTGTTAGGGGGATTAAATACGTGGGGTTACGGGGATAGGGTGGGATATGTGTTGGTGTAGGGGTTACGGGGATCGGGTGGGATATGTGTCGGTGCAGGCTCGATGGGCCGAAATGGCCTCTATCTGCACTGTGGGGTTTCTGTGATTCTGTGAATATTTATCCCTCAACAAGCGTCACTAAAAAAAAAATCAAATTATCTGGTAATTTATCTCATTGCAGTTTGTGGGACCTTGCTGTGTGCATATTGGCTGCCACATTTCCCACATTACAACAGTGACTGCACTTCAAAAGTACTTCATTGGCTGTAAAGTGCTTTGGGACGTCGTGAAAGGCGCTATACAAGTTCATTCTTTTTCACTGGCTACATATTGTTTGTCTACAGCGGACCTCCCTGGGGTTTGTTGGTCACTGTTTACAACTTTGCTGAGAGTATTTGTAGACAGGAGCCCCTTAGTTTGCTCGATAAGAGTCAGGGCCCATGTCCTAGAATCTGACTGCATTTGCTTCGACCTTTCAGGAGACAATCACAACATTGACAGCATCATTTACAAGTGGAACCCAGACACACGTCTATTCGAAAGGAACCAGACCATTCCCACCTCGGGAGCCTATGACTGGGAATTCTTTACAATCGGACCCTATTCTTTCTTAGTCGTAGCAAACACCTTCAATGGAACATCAACCCGGATCTACTCCCGGATTTACATCCAGCTGGGTGGAATGTTCCGACTTTTCCAGTCAATTCCGGTGAGTGCCCAGTTCCTTTGTTCATTTAATTAGAGTGTGAAAAGAAAGACAGACTTTTGCATTTCTACAGCACCTTGCCATGTCATAGGAACAGGCGGGGGCCATTCAGCCCCTCGAGACTGTTCCACCATTCAGTTAGATCAGGGCTGATCTGTATCTTAACTCTATCTACCTTGTCACTTGGGAACATCTGAAAGAGTGTCACAGGAAATGAAATACTTTGCAATGGGGGTCACCATTCTTACATTAGCAAACACGACTGTTTAACTCAGAGCAAAATCCCACAGACACCCCTGAGATAAATGACCAGTTAATCTACTTTCGGCGGTGTTGGTTGAGGGACGAGGGCACTGCGAGAACTACCTGCTCTTTTCTGACTAGTAAGATGGGTACATTCACCTGAACCAATGTTTCATACAGAGCATGGCATCCCTGATAATGCAACACTCCCTGTACAGATACACAGTAAGGAACCATTACTCTGTGAATAAACTAGAACACTGTATAGATACTCAGTGACTAACCATGACCATGTGAATTAACAGGGACTCTGTGTAGTCACACAGTGAAACCTCACATTGTGAATTCCATGCAATGATACAGTGACTAACCCTCACTAAAGATCAAGTCTGGGTGGAGTTCAACTTTACCCAAATTCACAGCAATGCGAGTGAGCAATGAGAATGTCACTGCTTTTTGTATCTCTGTAAACATTGAGCCAATACTGCAGCAAAAATAGTTGGATTAAAATTCTCCTTTTTTCTCTCCATCTATCTCTCATCCATAGCTCACTTCCATTTCACTCTATCTCCTTTTCTTCTCTCTTCGCTGCTGGTGTTAATGGGGCTCAGCTGTTTCAGTGCACACTGTGGGGAGGGGGGTTATGAGATCTCCTTTCAGTCTGTCACACCACAGTCCACAGTTGCACTGGGATTTGATCCACTCCTCCCCACCATCCTTTTCCCTGCCTGCCTGTGACATTCCTTCAAGTTACTGAAGGTGTCTAGCCAGATCGGAAGTTCTCCGAGTGTAAAATGCAGTTTTTATTTAAATTTTAAACTCTATCTCCCTCCCTGGCCACTGTCTGAGGCTGAACCAGACGGTTATATTTGACTCTGAGATGAGCTTCCGGCCCCATGTCCTCTCCATCACAAAGACCACCTACTTCCACCTCTGTAGCATCTGAGGCCCTTGCCTCAGCTCATCTGCTGCTGAAACCCTCATCCATGCCTTCGTTACCTCAAGACTCGACTATTCCAATGCTTTCCTGGCCATCTTCCACCCTCAGTAAACTTGAGCTCATCTAAAACTCTGCTGCCCGTATCCTAACTCGCACCAAGTCCTGTTCCCCATCACCCCCATGCTCGCTGACCTACATTGGCTCCCTGTCTGGCAACACCGCGATTTTAACATTCTCACCCTTGTGTTCAAATCCCTCCATGGCCTTATCCCTCCCTGTCTCTGTAACCTCCTCCAGCCCTACAACCCTCTGAGATCTCTTTGTTCCTCCAAATCTGGTCTTTTGCACATCCCCAATTTTAATCGCTCCACAATTGGCGGTCTTGCCTTCAGCTGTCTAGGCCCTAAGCTCTGGAATATCCTCCCTAAACCTCTCCGCCTCTCTACCCCATCTCCGCCTCTCTCCTCCTTTAAGATGCTCTTTAAAACCAAGCTTTTGGTCACCTGTCCTAATATCACCTTATGTGGCTTAGTGCCGAATTTTGTTTGATAACGCTCCTGTGAAGCACCTTGGGACTTTTATTGCGTTAAAGGTGCTATATAAATACAAGTTGTTGTTATTGATGGATTTGGGGAGCAGATGTTGAGTGTATTTATAATGCTATAGGATGGGTAAATTTCCTAATGTAAGCAGGGCTAATCTTTAGGTAAGCATTGTCTTGAGGTACTGATTACAAATGACTGACAGCTCAGCACAATCCTGATGGTGCTGTGTGTACAAAATATTTATATCATTACTCAAACCCTGAGGTCCTCCACCATTAGTTACACCTAGTTACAAGCAAATCAAATTTCATCTTCTGTGCCAACTGGTTTTCACAATCTAAGTGCGGAGAGGTATGAAGGCAGCCCTGCTTTGTATCGATTTCAAGGACGTACGGGGTATAAATCATGTGACAGTAACAGAGAGCAGTGCACACTGTCATAGATTCATCAGTCTGAAGTGCTGCGTCTCTCTGGAACAACATCATTTGGCTTGTGTAGTCTCCGCTTTTAATATATATCCAAAAATTCAGGCCTCCCTCTGCGCACGGAAACAATGGAAATATCATCCTCGATAAAGCATGATTGGCCAATCTGTCCCGCAATGCCTGATTGTCTTAAGGAGGGATATTGATCGTCAGGCCCTCCATTTTAGTGTGTGATAGCTCCCTGAGGGAAAGACTGAGATACACCAGTTGGTGTACAGATATCTCCCTGGGGTAGAGGGGGCTGAGAAACACCAGTCAGTGTACAGATGTCTCCCTAAGGGAAGGACTGAGAAACACCAGTCAATGTACAGATATCTCCCTGAGGGAGAGGGGGGCTGAAAACAAAAGAACATAAGAATTAGGAGCAGGAGTAGGCCATACGGCCCCTCGAACCTGCTCTGCCATTCAATAAGATCATGGCTGATCTTTGACCTCAACTCCACTTTCCTGCCCGATCTCCATATCCCTTGATTCCCCTAGAGTCCAAAAATCTATCTCAGCTTTGAATATACTCAACGACTTTACCCTTTGGAGTAGAGAATTCCAAATATTCACAACCCTCTGAGTGAAGAAATTCCTCCTCATCTCTGTCTTAAATGGCCTACCCCTTATCCTGAGACTATGCCCCCTAGTTCTAGACTCTCCTGCCAGGGGAAACAATCTCTCAGTATCTATCCTGTCAATCCCCCTCAGAATCTTATATGTTTCAATGAGATCACCTCTCTTCATAGGGCAACCCTCTTATCCCAGGAATCAACTTAGCAAACCTTCGTTGCACCGTCTCTATGGCAAGTATATCCTTCATTAGATAAGGAGACCAAAACTGTGCACAGTACTCCAGGTGTAGTCTCACCAAGGCCCTGTACAATTGTAGCAAAAATTCCTTACTCTTGTAGTCCAACCCTCTAGCAATAAAGGCCAACATGCCATTTGCCTTCCTAACACCAGTCAGTGTACAGATATCTCCCTGAGAAACACCAGTCAGTGTATAGGATAGCTCCCTAAGGGAAAGACTGAGAGAAACCAGCCAGTGTACAGATAGCTCCCTGAGAAACTCTAATCACTGTACAGAAATCTCCCTGAGGGATAGACTGAGAGATATGAGTAACTGACACAAGCAAATGACGAGACGTTGCTGCGACACTGAACAGGAACCAACTTGTCCAATTCCCTCTTCTCCATGTTCCTCCCCATTCTCTTTGGAAAATCCCGCTCTCCATTCTCTTTGGAAAACCCCGCTCCCTATTCTCTTTGGAAAGTCCCGCTCCCTATTCTCTTTGGAAAATCCCGCTCCCTATTCTCTTTGGAAAGTCCCGCTCCCCATTCTCTTTGGAAAGTCCCGCTCTCCATTCTCTTTGGAAAGTCCCGCTCCCTGTTCATAAGAACATAGAAGCAGGAGGAGGCCATTCAGCCCCTCAGGCCTGCTCCACCATTCCATTAGACCTTGACTGATCCTTCTCTTAACTCCATCTGCCCACATTGGTTACATATCCCTTGATACCATTACCTAACAAAAATCTATCGGTCTCGGTCTTGAAAATTTCAAGTGACCCCAGCCTCAGCAGCCTTTTGGGGAGACGAGTTCCCGATTTCCACTACCCATTGTGTGAAAAAGTGTTTCCTGATTTCACTCCTAAATGGCCTAACTCTAATTTAAAAATTAGGCCTTGCTCTGGACTCCTAACCAGAGGAAATAGTTTTTCTCTATATATCCTATCAAATATCCCTTAATCATTTTAAAAACCTTGATTGGATCACCCCTCAACCTTCTAAACTCAAAGGAATGCAAGCCTAGTCTATGCAACCTGTCCTTATAATTTAACTCTTTAAGCCCTGGTATCATTCTGGGGAACCTGCGCTGCACCCCCGCCGAGGCCAATATATCCTTCCTGAGATGCAGTGCCCAAAACTGAATGCAGTCTCTAGATTGGGTCTGGCCAAGGCTCTACAATGAAATTACAGAGGAGTTTCCCTGCTGGCTGCCACAGGGAAAGTCATCGCAAGAATCCTCCTCAATTGCCTTCTCCCAGTGGCTGAAGAGCTCCTTCCAGAGTTGCAATGCGGATTCCGCCCACTAAGGGGCACAATGGACACGATCTTCACCGCGCGTCAATTACAAGAGAAATGCAGGGAACAGCACCAACCGCTGTACATGGCCTTCTTTGACCTCACAAAGGCCTTCAACACTGTCAACCCTGAGGGATTATGGAGTGTCCTCCTCAAATTCGGCTGCCCTCAAAAGTTTGTCATCATCCTCCACCTGCTGCATGATGACATGCAAGCCATGATCCTGACCAACCGTTCTACCACAGACCCAATTCAAGTATGGACCGGGGTCAAGCACGGCTGTGTCATCGCACCAACGCTCTTCTCGATCTTCCTTGCTGCAATGCTCCATCTCACCCTCAGTAAGCTCCCCGCTGGAGTGGAGCTAATTTACAGAACAAACGGGAAACTGTTCAACCTCCGTCGCCTCCAGTCCAGATCCAAGGTCGTCCCATCCTCTGTCATCGAATTACAGTATGCAGATGACGCTTGCATCTGTGCACACTTGGAGGTCGAACTCCAAACCATTGTCAACACCTTCACCAAAGCGTACAAGAGCATGGGCCTTACACTAAACATCCATAAGACAAAGGTCCTCTACCATCCTGCCCCCACCACACAGTACGGCCCCCCGATTATCAAAATCCACGACAAGGCCTTGGACAATGTGGATCACTTTCCATACCTCGGGAGCCTACTGTCAACAAGGGCAGACGTCGATGACGTAGTCCAACACCGCCTTCAGTGTGCCAGTGCAGCCTTTGGTCGCCTGAGGAAGAGAGTGAAGACCAGGACCTCAAACCCGGCACCAAGCTCATGGTCTACAGAGCAGTAGTAATACCCGCTCTCCTGTATGCCTCAGAGACATGGACCATGTACAGCAGGCACCTCAAAGTACTGGAGGGGTACCACCAACGCTACCTCCGCAAATCCTGCAAATCCATTGGCAGGATAGGCGCACCAACGTCAGTGTTCTCGCTCAGGCCAACATCCCCAGCATCGAAGCTTTGACCACGCTCGATCAGCTCCGATGGATGGGTCACATCGTCCACATGCCCGATGCGAGACTCCCAAAACAAGCGCTCTACTTGGAGCTCTGACACGGCAAGAGAGCACCAGGTGGGCAGAGGAAATGCTTCAAGGACACCCTCAAAGCCTCCTTGAAAAAGTGCAACATCCCCACCGACACCTGGGAATCCCTGGCCCAAGACCGTACAAAGTGGAGGAGAAGCATCCAGGAAGGCACTGAACACCTCGAGTCTCTTCGCCAGGAGCAAGCGGAAGCCAAGCGCAAGGAGCACATGTCAACCCAAGCAACCCACCCACCTGCCCCTTCAACCACCATCTGCCCCACCTGAGACAGAGACTGTAGGTCCTGCATTGGACTCATCAGTCATCTGAGAACTCATTTTTAATGTGGAAGCAAGTCATCCTTGGTTCCGAGGGTCTGCCTAAGAAGACAACGAAAGCATCATTTCCTCACTTTGGAATTCCAACCCCTTTAAGATACTTGCCAGGAACCGAGTCCTGGTGCGACTGATGCACAATGGTATTGCCCTTTTTGGCTAAGAGCTAGTTTTTTTTAAAACTAACGTCTTTGGTTCTTCCCCTCCTGCAACCCCTGCACCCCCCAGGCCTGGGGTTAGTCATAGTCATAGAGTCATAGAGTTATACAGCACAGAAAGAGGCCCTTCGGCCCATCGTGTCTGCGCCGTCCATCAAGCCCTGTCCAATCTAATCCCATTTTCCAGCATTTGGTCCATAGCCTTGTATGCAATGGCATTTCAAGTGCTCATCCAAATGCTTCTTGAATGTTGTGAGGGTTCCTGCCTCTACCACCCTTTCAGGCAGTGAGTTCCAGACTCCAACCACCCTCTGGGTGAAAAAGTTCCTCCTCAAATCCCCTCTAAACCTCCTGCCCCTTACCTTGAATCTATGCCCCCTTGTTATTGACCCCCCTACTAAGGGGAAAAGTTCCTCTTTATCTACCCTATCTATGCCCCTCATCATTTTGTACACCTCAATCAGGTCCCCCCCTCAGCCTTCTTTGCTCCAAGGAAAACAACCCCAGCCTGTTTAGTCTTTCTTCATAGCTGAGGCGCTCCATCCCAGGTAACATCCTGGTGAATCTTCTCTGCACCCTCTCCAAAGCAATCACATCCTTCCTATAGTGAGGTGACCAGAACTGCACACAGTACTCCAGCTGTGGCCTTACCAGCGTTTTGTACAGCTCCATCATAACCTCCCTGCTCTTATATTCTATGCCTCGGCTAATGAAGGCAAGTATCCCATATGCCTTTTTAACCACCTTATCTACCTGTTCCGCTGCCTTCAGGGATCTATGTACATGTACACCAAGGTCCCTCTGACCCTCTGTACTTCCTAGGGTCCTACCACTCATTGTGTATTCCCTTGCCTTATTTGTCCGTCCAAAATGCATCACCTCGCACTTTTCAGGGTTAAATTCCATTTGCCACTTTTCCGCCCATCTGACCAACCCGTTTATATCGTCCTGTAGCCTGAGGCCTTCCTCCTCGCAATTTACCACCCCACCAATTTTCGTGTCATCTGCGAACTTACTGATCATACCTTTTACATTCTCATCCAGTGGGTGGTCTAGCTTCAGCACTCCTGCTTGGATGCCTGATCATTTTATGTTAGTGCCCCAGATATTCAGACTGGGACAGAGATGCCGGACAGAAAGAGACAGAAGTCACACTCAACCTCGGTTATGGCAGTGGAGTGCGATTCACAAGTTGTCAGGCTCGTATATTATGATGTAGTTAAAAGAAAGACTGGCATTTATACAGCGCCTTTCACGACCTTGGGACGTCCCAAAGTGCTTTTCAACCAATGAGGTACTTTTGAAGTGTAGTCACTTGTAATGTAGAAACGTGACCGTCAATTTGCGCACAGCAAGCTCCCACAAAGAGCAATGTGATAATGACTAGATAATCTGTTTTTAGGTGTTACTTGAGGGGTAATTGTTGGCCAGGACACCAGGGAATACTCCCCTGATCCTCTACAAAATGCTGCCATGGGATCTTTTATATCCACCTGAGAGGGTAGACGGGACCTCAGTTTAACATCTCACCTGAAAGACGGCACCTCCGACAGTGCAGCATCCCCTCAGCACTGCACTGGAGTGTCAACCTAGATTTTGTGCTCAAGTCTCTGGAGTGGGACTTGAACCCACGACCTTCTGACTCCGAGGTGAAAGTGCGACCCACTGAGCCACAGCTCACACAGTTTAGCCATGAAATTCATGGCATCGGCTACTGCCATTTCCTGTACTCCTGCAGTTGGCCTGTTTGCGCGTTGGAATATTTGACTTGCAAATGATAAATACTGAGCAAATAAAAGAGAGGGAAAGCCCCTCCACTCCACAGAAATAACAACATCTTGTATTTATATAGCGCCTCTAACGTAGTAAAACATCCCAAGGCGCTTCACAGGAGCGTTATCAGACAGAATTTGACAGCGAGCCACATAAAGAGATATTAGGATAGGTGAGATGGGTTTTAAGGAACGTCCTAAAGGAAGAAAGAGAGATGGAGAAGCGGAGAGGTTTAGGGAGGGCATTCCTGAGCTTAGGGCCTAGGCAGCTGAGGGCATGGCCACCGATGGTGGAAGTAAGGAAATCAGGGATGCACAAGAGGCCAGAATTGGAGGAGCGCAGAGATCTCGGAGGGTTGTAGAAAATGCTGGAAACGTACAGCAGGTCAGTCAGCATCTGTAAAGGGAAAGAACGCGTTAATGTTTCCGGTGCAGCCCCTTCATCATCAATAGTAATTGCAGTGATGTACCATCAAATCATCTACAAAAGAAGATCGATTGGCATGATGTACATGGATGGTGGGCGGGGAGTGTTAGGGATAACAATGATCACTTCTTAATTCATTCTCAGGATATGACCGTTGCTGGCAAGGCCAGCATTTATTGCCCATCACTAGTTGTCCTTGAGAAGGTGGTGGTGAGCCGCCTTTTTGTACCACTGCAGTCCGTGTGGTGAAGGTACTCCCACAGTGCTGTTCGGGAGGAAATTCCAGTATTTTGACCCAGCAACGATGAAGGAACGTTGATATACTTCCAAGTCAGGATGGTGTGTGACTTGGAGGGGAACTTGGAGGTGATGGTGTTCCCATGCACCTGCTGCCCTTGTCCTTCTAGGTGGAAGAGGTCGTGGGTTTCGGAGTTGCTGTCAAAGAAGCCTTGGCGAGTTGATGCAGTGCATCTTGTAGATGGTACACACTGCAGCCACAGTGCACCAGTGGTGGAGGGAGTGAATGTTTAAGATGTTTGAAACATGACAATATGGGGTAGGTTCACTGGACCAGCGGTTATTTTCTGTCTGTCCATGGTCGTAAGATCTTTTTATAATTGGAGGAAAAATAATTTTTTTTTTTCTTCTCCAGACGTATGGTGCTACTGACTGGGAGGTTTTCCGTGTTCAGGAAAGAGTCTTTCTTGCGGTTGCAAACAGCCAGAGCTACGAGACAGGGGCACTGAACAGTGTCAACCCCTTCAACATCAACTCCAGCATCTACGAACTCAACATCACTGCCCAGATGTTTGTCAAGTTTCAGGACATCCCGACATACAGGTATATCATTGGTGTGACCGTATTGGTGAGTGAAACTCTCACTAATATAGAGCCATCCTTTGTTTATTCTGATCCTTTATTTCCTCAGCCTTCAATGGTGAGAGGGTAGATGGGTCCTAGGTTTAACATTTCATCCAGAAGACGGCACCTCTGACAGTGCAGAACTCCCTCAGTACTGCACTGGAGTGTCAACCTAGCTTTTGTGCTCAAGTCTCTGGAGTGGGACTTGAATGCACAACCTTCTGACTCGGAGGTGATACCAGCCTCTCAGAAATGCAATGTCATGTGTCCCGCTGACTAGTCACAACACAACACAAGTAGCTCATGTATAAAAGTTGCCTGACGAGTCAGGATAATTACCGTGTCACTTGACTGCTGTTACTGTCTCCCAGTGTCTACACAACCCGCAGGGCAAAATGCCGAGGTACACCCTCAAACCAACTAAAGCAGGCAGAGATTGGGAACTAAATGTCAAATAAAACCGGGTTTGGTGTGTTTACAGGGGATTTTAAGGATTCCCGACTTACGCACGGACTAAGACAAAGTAACAACGCACTTTACCTGTGGGAAGGCAGGTAGACTCCAGGGCTGCAGACTACCATGTACCGAAATAACAACAGTTGACGAAGGGTTCGACCCGAAACGTCAACTCAAATTTCTCTCCACGGATGTTGCCTGACCTGCTGAGTTTTTCCAGCATTTTCTGTTGTTATTTCGGATTTCCAACATCTGCAGTATTTTGCTATCGTACCATGTACCGAAGATGTTTCTGTTTCTACTTTAGATTTCCAGCATCTGCAGTACTTTGCTTGCAACTAAGTTGCTTCCAGCTTGTACACTGTTTGTATTAGTATTCAACCAAAGTGTTATTAATAATAATTATGAAAAAAAATGATACAAACGATACAACTGATACTGACTATATAAACTGAATCCTGACTGGTAATATTGTACCATTATCGCTAAATACCTACACGTGATGTCAGGCTGCATCACACCTAGAATCATACAGCACAGAAGGAGGCCATTTTGCCTGTGTCGGCTCTTTGAAAGAGCTCTCCAATTAGTCCCCTGCCCTTTCCCCATAGCCCGGCAAATTTTTCCTTTTCATGTATATATCCACTTCCCTTTTGAAAGTTACTATTGAATCTGCTTCCACCGCCCTTTCAGGCAGCGCATTCCAGATCGTAACTAATAAATTTCCCATGTAAGCTTTTGTAATGTCCTGTGTAAACTATCGCTGTAAGGACAGAGGTACAGGCAAGACTATAAACTGCAGGAACTCTGTCCCCACATGGATACCGGTTTAGAGTTTTACCATCAACAGCACCACCCAGTGGCTGTGCCTTCTCTGTTCTTTTCCATGTTACGTTCATCAGAATACATAGCGTAGCAACATAGGAACAGGAGGAGGCTATTCAGCCCTTCCAGCCTGTTGTGTCATTCATTTAGATCATGGCTGATCTGTATCTCAACTTCATTTACTTGCCTTAGTTCCATATCCCTTAATACCCTAACCCAACAAAAATCTATCAAAAGCAAAATACTGCGGACGCAGGAAATCTGAAATAAAAACAGTAAATGCTGGAAATACTCAGCAGGTCAGGCAGCATCTGTGGAGATAGAAACAGAGTTAATGTTTCAGGTCGATGACCTTTCATCAAGACTGGAAAAAGTTAGAGATGTAATAGGTTTTAAGCAAGTACAGAGGCAGGGGACGGGGGGAGGGGAGGAAAGAACTAAAGGGAAGGTCTGTGATAGGGTGGAAGGCAGGAGAGATTAAAAGACAAAAGGGATGATGGTGCAAGGTGAAAGGAGATGGTAACGGGACAAGTAAAGAAGCAGAAGATGGGTCGAGAGGGAATAGCAGAATCATTACCAACAGCTGCTGTTCGAAAAAGTGGGGTAGTGGTTATAGTTTGAAATTGTTGAACTCAGTGTTGAGTCCGGAAGGCTGTAAAGTGCTTAATCAAAAGATGAGGTGCTGTTCCTCGAGCTTACAGTAAGCTTCATTAGAACAGTGTAGGAGGCCGAGGACAGAGAGATCGGAGTGGGAGTGGGGCAGAGAAATAAAATGACAGGCAGCAGTGAGCTCGGGGTCATGCTTACAGACTGAATGGAGGTGTTCCGCAATGTGGTAACTCAATCTGCGTTTGGTCTCCCCAATGTAGAGGAGACTGTATCGTGAGCAGTATCAATCTCAGTTTTGAAATTTTCAATTGACCCCCAGCCTCAACAGCTTTTTGGGGGAGAGAGTTCCAGATTTCCACTACCCTTTGTGTGAAGAATTGCTTCCTGACATCACCCCTGAATGGCCTAGCTCTAATTTTAAGGTTATACCCCCTTGTTCTGGACTCACCCACCAGAGGAAACAGTTTCTCTCTCCCTACCCTATCAAATCCTTTAATCATCTTAAACACCTCAATTAGATTGCCCCTTAATCGTCTAGACTCGAGGGAATACAAGACTGTATGTGAAGCATCCTGTAAGAACCAGGAACGAGTGAGATATGACAACTGCCAATAGGGAATAAGAACTGTACTACAGTCTCATTGCCTCCGATCTTTTTTCTGTAACAGTGCAGTTGACTGGGAGTTCTTCACTGTGGGCGATGACAGCTTCCTGGTTGTGGCAAACTCTTTTGATGGCTCCAAGTTTTTTTTAAACAGTGTTATATACAGGTGAGTGCACTGTCACACATAGTTGAGAATGTCAGGTGTGAATGTAACTCGCACCATGTCCCATTCACCCATCACCCCTGTGCTCGCTGAACTACACTGAATCCCAGTCCGGCAACGCCTCGATTTTAAAAGTCTCACACTTATTTTCAAATCCCTCCATGGACTCGCCCCTCCCTATCTCTGTAACCTCCTCCAGCCCTACAACCCTCTGAGAACTCTGCACTGCTCCAATTCTGGCCTCTTGCGCATCCTCGATTTGAATCGCTCCATCATTGGTGGCCGTGCCTTCAGCTGCCTAGGCCCTAAGCTCTGGAATTCCCTCCCTAAATCTCTCCACCTCTCTGTTTCCCTTTCTTCCTTTAAGCCGCTCCTTAAAACCTACCTCTTTGACCAAGCTTTTGGTCATCTGCCCTAATATCTCCTTATGTGGCTCGGTGTGAAATTTTGTTTGCTAACGCTCCTGTGCAGCGCCTTGGGAAGTTTTACTACGTTAAAGGTGCGATCTAATTACAAATTGTTGTTGAAGACTGAAATTAAACACACTCCTAAATAAAATATAAAATTAGACATAATCTGAGAGATTTTTTTTCTTTTAGGTGGCAGGGTTACGAAAGTTTTGTCCCAGTCCATCAGCTGCCAACATATGGCTGCACAGACTGGGAACAGTTCAACACGGCAGAAGGCTCATACCTCATCTATTCTAGTGCGAAGGAACGCATTTCCAAGGTGCTCAAACTGAAGACCTATTGACCGAGAGGCGATTCAGTCAAAACTTTACGGACATAGAAAAGGAATTGGATTTAGGGTAGAGGCTCCTGGACTCAAGGGCCAGCCACTCAAGAGGTCTTTCTCATTGGAAGTAATTTACCTTGATGAACCAGGCTAGAGTGAAGAGTTTCATTTTGTTGGAATGCTTTACTTACTCCCAAGAGGAAATGACTGTACTCAGGAATTATCACAAGAGAAGGAAGAGAATATGAAGGCCACAGTACAGGAGGAAGCCTGGGTTCAGGAAGCTATTTTGTGAGCAACCAAAAGGAAGTGTAATTGGTGCTTTTTTAAAAATAATGTTCTTTACGAATTTGTTACTCAGCCCATTGCCCGTGTTACCGTGAATAAGCAACTAGAGGAACTGGCTGATTGCAATCCTAGATTCTATTTGGACGATGAGAACTACTATGGGTGGCATTCCTGGATGGGCAGGGAATTTGCGCTACGTGCAGCCTTTATTTATTTATATAAATCTATTTTATATATTGCACACCCCCAACACACACACATGGTACTCCCACCAGTGCCAATACTGCTGCATGGATTGATCAAGTTAGATTTGGTTCCAATCTAATGGACAGAGCTGGGGAGCAGGACTCCCCAGGGCCACTGCTTTCTTCTTGTCTCTATGGCTTGAGTTACTCTACACCGAACAGAACCGTTTTGATGTAGTCACTTAGCTGAGCTGTACGAAAGTTATTGAAAACCTCGTACCGAATGAACAAGGGGAAATAAAGCTGTCAGGGAAACATTACGAAGCTAACAATAAATAATAATTAAAGTAAGTGACATCATCTCTCCACTGGGGTGCGTACAAAGTATAGGGACTCCTTAAATCCAAACAATTAGCTCATCCCCACTTAGAGCTGAGGTGTACCTCATAGTCTTATCCAACAAGTCCTGAGCGTATGAACATAGGCAGACCTTGTTTTGATACTCTCTGGTTGGAACCTCAATTTTGGAGTCGCTTCTTGTTGAAATACTGTGATAAGGAAGGGCTATGTGACAAGGAATATTCCTGCTGCCTTTGACTTTTACGGAGTCCTTCCATCCTATTTGTGTTTTTAACTTGTATGAAACTGAGGAAACTGCTGCCCAGTACTAGAGAAAACGGGAAGTTTACTGTCTGTTTAGTACAAGATACTTTTGGATCCACTCTACCAGGCCGGAACACCAAACTGTAGTTTGATTGGATTACTAAGCTGTACTTGGAATAGAACAGGAAACTACACAAAGCAAGAGTATCAAAATGTACCTGGCCTGGAACTCCAAACTGCAGCTGGATTGGTACTTCAAAGACGACCTAAGCTGGAGCTCCTCGATCAGGTTTCCAATTCGCTCAGAGCCATAAGCACACAAGGAACCTTCTAGAAATGTGTTATTAGATGGAATCATAGAGGACCCCAAGGACAACAGGTCTACTTTAGTATCTGAACAATGAAAACATTATGTTTCTCTTTAAAATCAAATGGTCTTGAATGAAGGATGGTTTATATGGTTATTTTATATTTTAATTGTGCCTCCACTTGTTTCTGTTTTATAGAATAGGAATATTCTGAATAGTCTAAAAACCCCATGATCACCCACATTGCAAGTCCACTGTCCACTGTTGTGTTGCCCCTTTTTTCTGCAAGTAATATAAATCATTTCTGATTTATTTATTTAAAGGGGATTTAACCCTGTTTAAAAAAAATATTAAATGTTCGAAATGATGTTCTGAAGTCAGAATTATGTGCAGCTGTCTGCCTCTGGGAGACACCAATGTTTGCAATGTAATCTGGAGCCAGTTTGTGATATGAAACATTTCAGAGAATTTTGACTCACAGAAGAAATAGATCGACCTTCTGTCAGACTGCGAGCTGGGTTTTTTTACAACTCAGCGGGAGCGGACGATTCCCCCAGTAAGTCTCATTCTTTCTGCAAGGCCCTGGGTGAAAGAGAAGCAACCTCAGGCTGTGACTGCGAACTGAGCTTCTCGGCTCAGAACACTCAGATGAGTGTTTTAATTAAATTTCAACAATGCGCTCTGAATTGTTCAGCAGAGTTGCGTTCACTTTTAATTTGTAAGATAATACATTTACTGTTGTTTTCATATCTTCACGCTCTTCCCTTGGAGAATAATGCAAATTAGTGGATGGATATGCAGGCTGATAGGCCATGGCGTGAACACTCTTTCTACCAGTCGTTAGGGTGGTTAATCCTATACAGCAGGAGGGCTTTATTACAACTCGCATGGTGGGGCGGGTGCATCAGAGTGCCTCAAACACCCACACTCACCCACTGGACGTGAGCATCCCACTGGATATCAACCATGAATACAGAGCTGGAGCTCTGATCTCTGCACACTGGGACTGTCTGGAGCAGGGTTTGAACACTGCACCTTCTGACTCAGAGACTGGAATGGTACCACTGAGCCAAAGGCTCACTCCTGATACAGACACTCAATGTTACTTCTAGCTTGGACTATATGAACTGAAGGGAAATAAGGAGGCAACAGAACATTGGGCATAAGGCATCAAACGTGGGGCCCGTGTTAAAGGAGACAGTTTAATTGATTTCCCAGTCCCCATACTGACAGTAGGTATCTAATTCGGCAATCGATGTTGTATAATTCCAGAAAGTTGGTATTTTGGGTTCATTTTCTGGGATATTTTAACTCATCCTGGGCATCAGGTTTTGTTTGTATCAGGCCCTTTTGAACAGATTCAAAAGGGAATGTTAACAGAATTCAGGAATCCAGTTTACGTGCCTTGCAGAAGGAGTATTTTGTCTTTTTTGAATTTATAGTAAGGCTGCTGTTGCCTGATGTCTCGCTCACTGACGATTCACAGATGAGAAAGAGGTGCTCTTACAGCAATAACACAAGATATCCAAACCTCAAAATTGTCTACGTTTGTTGTAGCGCACACCAATCCATCTATTTTATTTTAAATGATAATTACTATTGTGCATTGTGAGCCAGACAAAACAGGCCTGTTTTCTTAAAAATAATCACTGTTACAGTGGAGTTTTCTCAATTGCTTGGGTGCTGGATTCATGTGCAGTGACATCAATGAGTGCCAGATACAAGCTTTGATGATGTAGAAAAACGTAAAATACCAATCATCAATATAGAAGTATATTGCAATGTTATACTGTCGGGGGTTTGCATTGCATTGTATTGTGTAAAGATGTTCTGAATATTAGGAATTGTTTTGGTATACCATATGGGATACCAAACCACTGGGAATTCTACATGTAGACTGAGGCCTTAATGTTTTACTTTATTGTCATATGACAGTTCCTGATGTCCTAGTTACAGGTAAACCAGCAGACACAGATAAAGCAGGTAGTGACATATAGAAGTTAGAGTGCTTTCTGCTCAATCTGCAGTCTCAGTTGTTCTTAGAGAACAGAAAAGGAAATCTTAAAGATTCTTGGAATTTCAATACACGACATTGTTCTTTTGAGAGCAGAGAAGGTTTAGGGGAAATTTAATACAGGTGTTTAAAAATGTGAGGGGTTTTGATAGAGTAAATAGGGAGAACCTATTTCCACTGCCAGGAAGGTCGGTAAGCAGAGGACACAGATTTAAGGTGATTGGCAAAAGAAGCAGAGGGGAGATGAGGAGATTTTTTTTTACACAGCGAGTTGTTATGATCTGGAATGCACTGCCTGAAAGGGCGGTGGAGGCAGATTCAATGATAACTTTCAAACGGGAATTGGATATATGCTCGAAAGGGGAAAATTTGCAGGGCTTTGGTGAAAGAGCGGGGGAGTGGAACTAATTGAATAGCTCTTTCAAAGAGCCAGCACAGGTACGATGGGCAGAATGGCCTCCTTCTGTGCTGTATCATTCTATGAAATTGGTACTTTTACTCACTGATCCATCAGAGAAAGCAAGGTATTTATTTTATATAATATATATTCTTTACACATTGTAGGATTAAAACTTGAATAAAGCTGAAAGAAATCTTACTGTGTTGGTTTATACACACTGTGGTCATTCATAGAGAATGCTCCTGGGGTCGTAATCACATGTTAACTCATCCTAGTCAATGGATAGCTCCCTCACTGGGCCGGTGCTGCTGTTTATCTCGCTGTACTCATTAGTTTACAGAATTGATGCCTCTATACAAAAGAACATTTCTTATGTTCTTATATACGCCACTTACATACAGTACAAATTAATTATGGGTATGCGTGTATGATCTTAGAATTATCCGCATGATTCCTGTTCAGGATTACTGAGGCTGCGTTACTTTGACTTCTGCAATACAGTGCTGACACCATCAATGATCTCACTCATCCCACCAAATAAAAGCTGAGGTGTGCGCACACGTTATAGTGTCTGTATATTTAAATAAGATATGTCTACATTTAAGAAACTGATGCTATTAAGGTGCTCTGTGATTATGGGTAAAAGCGGCCTGGTTATGGGGAAAAAATATAATTTTAATAGATATTAACTTAAAACTTTCTTACTTTGAATTCCACATTTTTTTGTGGTTGGGGGGATTTTGAAATGTAATGAACCCCCCATGTTGTGTAGGAGTAGAAGTTTTCTTACTCCCGAATTGGTAAGTTTAAATCAAAGGTCTACCTGATAGTCCATTGTGTTGAACCCCAGATTAAAACAGTGACTGGCGAAAGCCAGTGGCCTATATGATGACTCAATGTACAATCCACCAATCACAGCTTCAAATCCCAATGCTGCCTGGAATCCCTGTCAGGGAGAAAGCTGGAAGAAAAATAAAGGCCGTATTATATGGGTGGCAGCAGGTTCTGATTCTGCCGCACCTACTGTTCAATACGTTTAAATTGTTTGCTCTCTGAATGGCAGTGATGATGTGATGGAGTCATCAGCATGTCTAATTGTCAGGAGAATAGAGTGTGTCTGATATCCACCTCCCAAAGACCCGATTCTGTCATTTGGAACAAAGTGCCTGCACAATATGACCTTTCTGAATGGTTTGGCTGGGAATCTTGAACTGTGAGAGACTCATGCTGTGAGCAGGATGACAACACTGCCTGTGCTGCACTCCCTGGTCCATGCATTGCAAGCAACTTGCTGCTGAGATTCTCAGGATAGCCGTATTGGCACATAAACTTTAACATCACCACACCAATGTACAAACAGGGACAACGTTTGGGAGGCTTCAAGTAGCCCTCTTTCAGCTGAAAGGGCAGCTGTCTAACTCACGGAATCACAATCCCCAAGTTTGTCCAATCTTATAGCACACATTGGCTATGCAATCAGTAAGGGGTACGCCCAAACCAATCATTTCATAAAGAAAATATTCTAAAAACAATTTTATACACTCAATCTTTTCGATGAAAATCTGGCCTAATGGAGTGGCTTCTCTACATTACATTTAATGACATGGTTCACACAGACAACAACAGGTGGTCTTTTGGTCATGAAGTTTATGTTTGGGCTGGAATCTTCCTGTTCATAAGCAGTCTCGAAAATATTGCTGGGAGGATCTTGCTGAGATCTTGACTGAACTGAGAACTCTAGTCTGCCTGTGTATCATACGGCCATTTAACCTTTCAGTTTTTACCTCCTAGATTGGAACTAACTTCTAGTTCAGTCAGACATCTGTCCTTTCTGCCAGTGGTACTCGCATTGCCCAACATGAAGCATCTCTTTCAGAAGTAGTACCATTCCAATGCTCTCCCGGCCAGCCTCCCCCCTTGCAACCCCCATAAACTTGATCTCAAACAAAACTCTGCTGTCCATAACCTAACTCGCACCAAGTCCCATTCACTCATCACCCCTGTGCTCACTGAACTACTTTGGCTTCCGGTCCGGCAACGCCTCAATTAAAAAATTCTCATCTTTATTTTCAAATCCCTCCACGGCCTCGCTCCTCCCTCTCTCTGTAACTTCCTCCAGCCCTACAACTCTCCAAGATCTCTGTTCCTCCAACTCTGGCCTCTTGCATGCCCCCGGATTTCCTTTGCCACACCATTGGCAGCCATAGCTTCTGTTGTCTAAGCCCCAAGCTCTGGAATTCCATCCCTAAACCTCTCCGCCTCTCTACCTCAGATTTTGTCTGATAATGCTCATGCGAAGCACCATGGGACATAAAAAAAAATAAAACAGAGACTTGCATTTATATAGAGCCTTTCATGACCTCAGGACATCCCAAAGCACTTTCCAGTCAATGAAATACTTTTGAAGTGTAGTCACAGAGAAGCTTAAGGGGAGATTTAATAGAGGTGTTCAAAATTATGAAGGGTTTTGATGGAGTAGATAGGGAGAAACTGTTTCCACTGGCAGGAGGGTTGGTAACCAGAGGACACAGATTTAAGGTAATTGGCAAAAGAACCAGAGGTGAGAGGAGGTGATTTTTTTTTTTACACCGCGAATTATGATGATCTGGAATGCTCTGCCTGAAAGGGCGGTGGAAGCAGATTCAATAGTAACTTTCAAAAGGGAATTAGATAAATACTTGAAAAAGAAAAATTTGTAGGACTATGGGGAATGAGCAGGAGATTGGAGCTAATTGGATAGCTCTTATAAAGAGCCAGCACAGGCACGGTGGGCTGAATGGCCTCCTTCTGTGCTGTAAGATTTTATGATTCCATCAGGATTACAAACAAGAAACTGTGCAGTGACAATACAGCATAAATCGCATCACCAAATGTCTCTGCTGCTAAGTTATATTCTCAATTTTCTCCCATCTTTCATGTCCTTGTCCCATCCTCGGACACAAATCTCTGGCCATTCTCCAATACCTCATCTCAATAGCCATTCCTCACATATAAACCTGGACAGTGAACATTGGCAAGCGATGTCCACACTAGGGTTCCCAACTCTGGTTGGACATATTCTTGGAGGTGTCATCACATACCTGCCTCCAAATGCCCTGCTCCCACACTCCTGCCATTGGTTGCCCAACATGTCCATCCTCGTGGCACCTCTCATTCCCACCATAATTGGCTTAATGGGAATGGTGGCATAGTGGTTATGTTACTGGACTAGTAATCAAGATGCTAGTAATCCAGAGGCCTGACTAATGATCTGGAGACATGAGTTCATAAGCCCACCACGGCAGCTGGGGAAATTAAATTCAGTGAATTAAATAAATCTGGAATAAAAAGCTAGTATCAGTACTGGTGACCATGTAACTACTGGATTGTCGTAAAAACCCATCTGGTTCACTAATGTCCTTTAGGGACGGAAATCTGCCGTCCTTACCTGGTATGGCCTGTAAGTGACTCCAGACCCACAGAAATGTGGTTGACTCTTAACTGCCCTCTGAAAATGGCCTAGCAAGTCATTCAGTTGTCAAGAAGGTGGCTCATCACCACCTTCTCAAGGGCAATTAGGGATGGGCAATAAGTGCTGGCCTTGCCCACATTCCATGAATTAATATTTAAAAATTATTAGCCGACTGTCAGTCAAAACAGCTTTTTTCCCCATGTCCAGTATTTTCATAAATAGTAAACAAGTGTTCAACGATTTAAAAATTTTTTTTTTTCTAATGCCCCTATGATTTTTCTCTTGGGTTGCTCGCAGTAGTGTCTTGAAGATTAATCTTTCATTCCTGGAGATTCCTGGGCAATCCTGGAGGGTTGGCAACCCTAGTCCACACACACTCATTTCCTGCAGGACATTGGCTAAGAATGGAAATGGCAACTGAATTTTTTTTAAATCCCCCCCGCCTTGTCCCAAGTTTATGGGCCCCAAGGACAATTGTAGTGTCCCTAGCACCACCTTGGGTGAGATAAACTAACTCAACCCAGGCCAGAGATCGAACCTGTGACCTTCGCTAGTCTTAGGGTTGCCAACTCTGGTTGGATGTATTCGTGGAGGTTTTCTCACATGGCCTCCTGCCTACAACTGCCCTGCCCAATCAAACAGTCTTTTATTCTCATCTCCAATACTTTTTTTATAAATAATAAACAAAAGCATTCAAAGAAAATTAAAAATATACACAATATACTGTTTAATGTGCTTATAAATTAGTCTGTATAAGTAATTGTAATTATTTCTTTTAAAAATACATATTCTATGAGGCCTTTAATATTAACACACTCCTGTACACTGATGTATTGGTGTGCCCTCTTGTAACACAATTTAGATTTGCTAGAATGTTACTATTTTTCTAAGAGATATGACTCGCTCTGTATTAATATATGTTCAATAAAGCATACGGTCATTTTTACTGGTGTTTTGTCTTTGATTTAAAAGTCAGAAATGTTACTGGGTCTTGTACAACAGCAATTAAGGTCCTTGGTTACTATTATGTCAGCTGTGACTCAGTTGGAAGCACTCTTGCCTCTGAGTCAAAAGGTTGTGGGTTCAAGTCTCACTCCAGAGACGAGCACAAAATCGAGGCTGACACTCCAGTGAGGGCATGTCAGAGGTGCTGTTTTTCAGATGAAACATTAAACTGATGCCCCATCTGCCCTCTCAGGTGGAGGTAAAAAATCCCATGGCACTATTCAAAGCAATGCAGGGGAGTTCTCCCTGGTGTTCTGGCCAATATTTATCCCTCAATCAACATCACTAAAACAGATCATTATCAGTATCATATGGTCATTATCACATTGCTGTTTGTGCGGCCTTGCTGTGCACAAATTGGCTGCTGCATTTCCTACATTACAACAGTGACTACACTTCAAAAGTACTTAATTGGTTATGGGATGTCCTGAAGTTGTGAAATGCGCTATATAAATGCAAGTTTTTTGCTTTACTTTGTTACAATTTGAACTAACTCCCAATGCTGTTAACTTGTGCACACAGCTAAAAGGCAACCCACATCCACTATCAACTGAAGGTTGCAACCTAATGAGTCTTTTCTTCTTAGGCAGTCCCTCAGAACCGAGGATGACTTGTTTCCACACTAAACATGAGTTCTCAGGTGACTGATGAGTCCAATGCGGGACCTATAGCCTCTGTCACAGGTGGGGCAGACGGTAGTTGAAGGGGTGGGTGGGGTGCTTGGGTTGACGTGTGCTCCTTGCACTGCTTGCGCTTGGCTTCTGCTTGCTCCCAGCGAAGAGACTCGAGGTGTTCGGCGCCTTCCCAGATGCTTCTCCTCCACTTTGTGCGGCCCTGGGCCAGGGATTCCCAGGTGTCAGTGGGGAAGTTGCACTTTTTCAAGGAGGCTTTGAGGGTGTCCTTGAATCATTTCCTCTGCCCACCTGGGGCTCTCTTGCCGTGTCGGAGCTCCGAGTAGAGCGCTTGTTTTGGGAGTCTCGTATCGGGCATGCGGACGATGTGGCCCGTCTGTTGAAGCTGATCAAGCATGGTCAAAGCTTTGATGCTGAGGATGTTGGCCTGAGCGAGAACACTGACGCTGGTGCGCCTATCCTGCCAATGGATTTGCAGGATCTTGTGCAGGCAGCATTGGTGGTAGCTCTCCAGTGCTTTGAGGTGCCAGCTGTACATGGTCCATGTCTCTGAAGCATACAGGAGGGTGGGTATCACTACTGCTCTGTAGACCATGAGCTTGGTGCTGGATTTGAGGTCCTGGTCTTCAAACACTCTCTTCCTCAGGTGACCGAAGGCTGAACTGGCACACTGAAGGTGGTGTTGGACTTCGACATCGACGTCTGCCCTTGTTGACAGTAGGCTCCCGAGGTATGGAAAGTGGTCCACGTTGTCCAAAGCCTCGTCATGGATTTTGATAATCAGGGAGAAGTACTGTGTGGTGGGGGCAGCTTGGTAGAGGACCTTAGTCTTAAGGATGTTTAATATAAGGCCCATGCTCTTGTACGCTTCGGTGAAGTTAGATCCAAGGTTGTCCCATCGAAATACAGTATGCAGACAACGCTTGCGTCTGCGCACACTCTGAGGCTGAACTCCAAACCATCGTGGGCGTGTGTGCTGTGAGGAGGATGCAGAGAAACCCCAGTATGATTTGGACAGTTTGGGTGATTGGGCAGATGCATGGCAGATGCAGTATAATGTGGATAAATGCGAGGTTATCCACTTTGGTGGCAAAAGCAGGAAGGCAGATTATTATCTGAATGGCAATAGATTGGGAGAAGGGGAAGTGCAACGAGGCCTGGGTGTCCTTGTGCACCAGTCACTGAAGGTAAGCATGCAGGTGCAGCAGGCGGTTAAAAAGCCTTCATAGCGAGAGGATTTGAGTACAGGAGCAAGGGTGTCTTGCTGCAGTTGTACAGGGCCTTGGTGAGACCACACCTTGAGTATTGTGTGCAGTTTTGGTCACCTTATCTGAGGAAGGATGTTCTTGCCATGGAGGGAGTGCAGCGAAGATTCACCAGACTGATATCTGGGATGGCAGGGATGACGTATGAGGAGAGATTGGGTCAATTGGGCTTATATTCGCTAGAGTTTAGAAGAATGAGAGGGGATCTCATTGAAACTTATAAATTTCTAACAGGACTAGACAGACTAGATGCAGGAAGGATGTTCCTGATGGCGGGGGAGTCCAGAACCAGGGGTCACAGTCTAAAGATAAGGGGTAAGTCATTTAGGACAGAGATGAGGAGGAATTTCTTCACCCAGAGAGTGGTGAACTTGTGGAATTCTCTACCACAAAAGGCAGTTGAGGCCAATTCATTAAATATATTCAAGAAGGAGTTAGATATATTTCTTAAGACTAAAGGGATCAAGGGATATGGGGAGAAAGCAGGGACAGGATACTGAATTTGGATGATCAGCCATGATCTCATTAAATGGCGGCGCAGGCTCGAGGGGCCAAATGGCCTACTCCTGCTCCTATTTTCTATGTTTCTATGGCAACAACTTCACTGAACCTAATGAGTGGGATGTTGTTGGAACTCTAAAATATGAATTATTGCTCTCAACATTTAGAAAGCCCTTTTTATGACTACTGGATTTTAATGAGAATCTAAAGAACTGAGAAAAATTGGTAGTGAGACACTGTATACATGGGCGTCAGAGAACAGGGTGGGACTCTGTTAGCCTCACCATATAATGTAGGATTTGCAAAATTGGACTTTATATTAATAAGGGTCAAATGGCAGAAGTGGCCATGATTTTAAAGACTGTTTTAAAAGAAGCCCAGAAAAAGGGGCATACAAAATGGCCACCATACCATGTGACCAGCTTATTGGGACACTTTAAAATGGTTCCTGCGCAACCTCAGACAGCTTTGTGGATTCAACCTACAGCAAGTTCTGGAAGCCGTTTCTGAGAGAACGAAACCAGACCCACACGTATGCATATGGATTAGATGCAGATCTAGTCAAGATCGGCCTGGAGACAGAGGCCATCAAAATGTTGACCCAGACAAAAGGGGACAATTTCATATTCATGAGAACAGCACCCAGGACTAGATAACGAGATCAGCAGGACATTAAAAACAATGAAGGTAATTCCAGACTAGAGATGGGCCTTTACCAGCCGTTTAAGACATTTTAAAATATAATAACTACCCCACTGTGCTCCCAGCCCGCCAAAATTAAAACATAGACTAACCTGATTTTGGGCGGGAAGTGAAGCCTCTGAAGAAAAGGTATAACTGGAGTCACAGTTGGAGGGGGTTACAGTGTCGAGCTGGAACACAGTTGCAAGCTTGAAGACAGTCGGAGCTGAAGAGCGGTCGAGTTTTGAATCCGGACCAGCAGAAGAAGAAGCAGGCACTCGCAGGAGGAAGAAGAAAGCCAACATCGAGAAGGCCGTCTCGAAACCGACGTTCCGCCCCTGGGAAGCACATTGGGAGATCATCGACCGTCCCCGGGCCGTTGCCGGAACGAGAGGCCATCGACCCAACTTGGGAGAAGAGACAAAAAAATAAAGGTCCCAAGCGAAGAAACCTTCCAGCCACTCCGGCTTGGGAGAAGAGAAAAGAAACTGAAGAAGTGATGGGAGCCAGCCCAAGGCTCCTCTAACCAGGGTCGAGCCGACAATCCTCGACCCCGCCGACATCCAGGCCCGCCAGTGTCCAGCCGCCCCCGACCCCCACCTCAGGAGAGAGGTGTGGCGCAGCTCGCAGGGGCTCCACGATCCACGTGGAGACGAGACGCCTGAAAGGACCAAACACAGACTCAATTTCAAAACCTTGCACTTCCTAGTGGGATTGGTGAGCATGTTTCTGGCCCTTCACAATCAGATCTAGATAGGTTTAATAAGGGGGTGGATTTAAGGGTACAATTAACATGAGTTGTTGTCCCTCAATGTTCCGTGTGTTTCCTTATTTCATGATGATCTTTGTAGAGTATAAGGTGCCTGTATTTGCTTTAGTTAGTACTGTGTCGTTATGATTTGTTTGTGTGTTTTTCCCTCCCATGTACTCCCTTATCTGCTTGCATTTGATTTGATATTTTTCCTTATGCAATAAAATTTCATTTTGTTTCATCAAACTTGGTCTACACGAGTTTTCTCTACATTGTAGTTCCTGCACCTAAGTCCAGAGTATAGAATCTAAGGGGCGAGTGGGTCGAACCACTCAAGGTTTTACTGTGCAAGAGAGAGAGGCCTCTAGAGAGAGAAACCTCAGGGAAATCTCTCAAGGAAAACCCCTTACAATAAAGACCTGCTGATATTCACCCCTACAAGAACAACAACAACTTGAATTTATATAGCACCTTTTATTTGGTAAAATGTCCTATGACGCTTCACAGGAGTGTTATCAGACAACATCTGGCACAGAGCCACAGAAGGAGTCATTAGGACCGGTGGCCAAAAGCTTGATCAAAGAGGTAGCGTTTAAGGAGCATCTTAATGGAGGAGAGAGAGATGGAGAGGCAAAGAGATTTAGGGAGGGAATTCAAGTGCTTAGGGCCAAGACGACTGAAGGCGTAGCCGTCAATGGAGGGGCGAAGCAAATCGGAGATGCGCATGAGGCCAGAACTGGAGGAATGGGAGAGAGTTCCAGATTTCTACTACCCTTTGTGTGAAGAAGTGCTTCCCAATTCACTCCCGAACTAGCTCTAATTTTAAGATTATATCAGGGAAGAACACTAAGGGGGAAAAAACGCAGAAGCTATTTAAACACGTGCGCTGAAATAAGACATTAGATAGTTACATCTTCAAATCACAGTGAGAAATACTGATACAGGTCTGGTGCAAAATACTGCGGATGCTGGAAATCCGAAATAACAACAGAAAATGCTGGAAAAACTCAGCAGGTCAGGCAACATCCGTGGAGAGAGAAATAGAGTCAACGTTTCAGGTCAAAACCCTTCATCAGGACTGAAAAAACACAGGAAATGAAACAGATTAAAAGGCCAGTTAGGGGGCTGGGAAATGGGGATGAAAGAACAAAAGAGAAGTGAAGAGACATTAAGAGGTATTAAAAACGAGAGGAGATGGTGATAGGACTAGTAAAGAGACAAAAGGGTTTCGACTTAAAACGTTGACTCTATGGCCTAGAAATTCAGTTCGGACGCTATTGCGGCGCTAAAGTCGGGCGCTCGTCAAATTTAGCGGCCGCCGGAAAGTGCAGGCGAGCTCGCCGAAATTCAGTAGATTTGGCCAACTTTTTGGCCGAGCGCTGCAAAAGGCGTTGGAACCCTGTGTTCAGGCGCTAATCCGGCGATGCAGCCTAATAACGCCGATTCCGGGCGCAGCGCAGGTGCGATCATGTGGTGAGTGTCAGCAGACACCCTGACGCCGGCCAGCTCTTAAAGGGGGAAGGCTCAACTTTGACTGCAGCCACGCCCTGCATGCTGTAGCCCTGCAACTAGGCCTCAGGACTGGTTGTGTGCCATATCAACACCTGGAGGTCATGGAGAGGGCCCGTGAAAGAGCCCAGCGGTTCTCTGAGCATGCGCTGGGTGTGCTCCTTCATGGGGTGCGCAAAAGAAGACGGGTCGTGTGCCCGGCTAGTGGCAGGAAGGCTCCCAGGAGCCAGTTCAGGGAGGCGTGGACCAAAATTGCCCGGAGGGTCTCCTCCAACTCCGATGTTCCCAGGAGTGCGGACCAGTGCCGCAAGAAATACAACGACCTATGTCGGCTGGTCAAGGTGAGTACCCTTTCCAATGTCCCCCTCATCCTTGCATGTGCACCTCCCATTAGGGCCAAAGGGACATCCAAGGTCTAATGCCCAGCCCTGCTGCCGCTGCAATGGCACTTGCATGTTAATCAATAGCTCTTTCTGCACTTACCACACTGTGCAAGCTATTCCACCATGGCAGGCCTCACACACAGCTACAGGGCACCACACTGTGCAAGCTATTCCACCATGGGAGGCCTCACACACAGCTACAGGGCACCACACTGTGCAAGCTATTCCACCATGGCAGGCCTCACACGCAGCAACGGGGCACCACACTGTGCAAGCTATTCCACCATGGGAGGACTCACACACACCAACGGGGCACCACACTGTACTTAGACGCCCTCCTTTCTCTTGCAGGCCAAGCTGGCGAGGAACGCCAGGAGCCTGCGTGTCACTGGTGGAGGCCCTCGCGATTACCAGGAGCTAACGCCTCTGGAAGAGAGGGTGGCCCGACTGCTGCGTCACCCGGTGATTGGGCCTGTGGCGCTCGGCGACGCCGACCCTATACTGGAACCCACTGGTAAGGACAGGACCGGGTGCACCTCTATCCTTGCCCTCGCGCATCAGATCTACATCCTTCCCCACTGGCCGAAAAATGCGCATAATGCACCAGTGCGGCCTCCCTCGCTGTCGGCCTGTCCTCACTCTAAAGCTACACTTGTGCCTTCCTGCTTTCAGCTGGTGAGGAGGAGGTGCTCCCTGAAGCCCACACAGCCAGGCCCTCGGAGGAGGAGGACGTCGAGGAGCAGCAGGAAGGCGCCACCTCGGGGGAACCCTCCTCCGCTCCAGGAGATGGCAATGAAGGGGAGACGTCTGGCGTGCCGGAGAGCCAGGGGGAGGCGGGGGAGGGGAGCCCCGAACCTGGTCCCAGTGGCATGGACGCCCGCGGCAAGGCTCCGGCGGCACGCCAGCCTTCTGCCCAGAGGGGGGAGGCGGTGGAGGGGAGGGCAGAACCTGGTGCCAGTGGCGTGGGCGCACGCGGCAACGCTCCGGCGGCACGCCAGCCTTCTGGCCAGAGGGTGGAGGCGCCCTCCAGTCCGGACTCGGACGTCGCCCAGGAGGTGCGCCTCCTGGACGAGATGTCGGCGGCGTCGGAGCGCCGGCACGTGGAAATCATGGAGGTGGTGGCACAGATGCCTCAGGCCATCGAAAGCCTCGCTCAAAGTGTGGTGGCTTTCGGCCAATCCCAGGCCAGGGGCCTAGAGCTTTTCGCAGCAGCGCACGCCAGGGGGGTGGAGCTCCTTGTGGCAGCGCATGAGAGGGGGGTCGAACAACTCGAGGCAGCGCAGCACGCCAGTCGCCAGCTGAGAGGTGCTGTGCAGACAATGGCACTGCAGATGCGGGGACATGCCGGCGCAGTTGGGGCACTGACTTCTGCCACCCTCGCACTGGCGCGGAGGCGTCGCCAGGCCAGCCGCCGCCCTGCTGCCGCACACCGGTCTGGCGACCAACAGTTTGGCGCGCTTGCTCCCCGGCCAGGCCGGCCGAGTGCACGTGTGTCTGGCGACCAGCGCGCGCCTGGCATCACCCACCTTGTCCCCATTGGTGCAGGCGAGCCTGCCACTCCCCCAGCCAGGGTGCAAGGAGCTACTGCAGCCAGTGAAGAGGGCCACCCACAGCTGCAGCAGCCACCAGCCGGCCCCTCCCGGGCCCGCCCTCGTGTAGGCCGACCCCCAAGGGCATCTGGCGAGACGCCTTGTCGCCCTGAGGATCCTTCCCCCAGCCTCGCCACAGCCTCACGGCCCAGCTTGAGGCGCAGCAGCAGGACGGGCCGGGGCAAAAGACGGCTGTCGACAGACTCGCCCTCTCGCCACACCGAATAGAGTGTGTTGAGCGAGGGTTTGGGTGATGCGGGGGCTTCTGTTCTGGGGGGCATTATGTGTTTTGGTTTTATGGGGGTCTTTGTGTTGTTGGGGGGGCTTGTTTTGTTAGGCCAGTGACGAAGGCCATTTGGATGGTGATGTGATGTTAGTCCTCCCCAGGTTTTGGGAGTGACAGAAGTTTGTTACTGTTTTTTGGGGGTCTTCTCTGTTTTGCTCTTCCATGTGGGAAGGGCCCTGAGTTTTTGAAATAAAGATGTTTATTTATTCACCATGTGCAGGTGTCATGTTTCAAGTGGTTGTTGGGTTAACCGGCTGAGGGCTTGCGAAGCGGCTGCGTTCAGTGGGCCACGCCATTCCCTGACAGGGGGCCTAGAAGTGTCGAGCAATAAGCCCCCGGCGGACGGCCCTTGGACCTTGTCGCTCCCTCCTGGCCTGGTGCTCCTCCTCCTCAGGGTCCTCCTGCTCGTCCTCCTGAGGTGGTGGGGCAATGTCAGGTGGCAGTGCCTGAGTCCTGCGGATAGCCAGGTTGTGGAGCATGCAGCACACCACGACGAACTGGGATACTCTATCCGGCGAATAGTGAAGAGACCCGCCCGAACGATCCAGGCAACGGAACCGTTGCTTGAGGACGCCTATCGTTTGCTCTATTAGGTTCCTTGTGGCTTGATGGCTTTCGTTGTATGCCAGCTCCGCTGGGGTCCTGGGCGCGCGGAGCGGGGTCATGAGCCATCTGCACAAAGGGTAGCCCTTGTCCCCGATAAGCCATCCCCTTGGTGGAGGCTGTACCTGGAACATGTCAGCCACAGTAGTCTGTCGCAGGATAAAGGCATCGTGGCTGCTTCCTGGGAAGCGGGCATTGACAGCTAGGATGCGCTGCCTGTGGTCACACACCAGCTGCACATTTAGGGAATGGTAGCCCTTCCGGTTGCGGTATTGCTCGGCATTGTGGATAGGTGCCCGCATAGCCACATGCGTGCAGTCAATGGCGCCCTGCACCATGGGGAAGGCCGCGATCCTGGCAAATCCGAATGCACGCTGCTCCTGCTTGTGTTGGGTCATGGGGAAGGAGATGAATTGGTGCCTCCTCGCGAAAAGTGCTTCGGTGACCTGTCGGATGCAGCGATGCGCGGCGAACTGGGAGATGTTCGCGATGTCCCCAGCAGCGGCTTGGAAGGAGCCGCTTGCATAAAAGCTGAGAGCCACCGTGACCTTCACTTCCACCGAGAGAGACGCCCTGGACATGAGCTGTGGCTGCAAATCTGCATGAAGCAGCTGGCAGATCTCTTCAACCACCTCCCTTCTGAAGCGCAGCCTCTTAACACAATGCGCCGCAGTCATGGTGAGATATGAGACCTGCTCCCGGTATTGCCTGACTGGGTAAGGCCTACGTTGGCGACGCCTAATGGCCCCTCTGCGTCTAGGCATGCCTGGCCCTGTCTCAAAGCGTCTGCGAGCCCTTCGCACAAAATGTAGGAACTGAGGGTTGGCCCCCCATGCAGCCCCCATTACAAAGTTCCAAACAGCAAAATCACAAGGATGCAAATGTCAAAGCACTGGCTAGAAGCCAAAAATACCTCTCCTATGGTGTCCGAAATCAGTAATCTCTGTGCCTTGCTCTCTGTGCAGAAATCCAAACCAGTCAAGTCATTGCAGCGAAATGGCTAGCTTTTATGGGTGAGTGGATGTGCCCTTTAATTAGCGCTCCCCGAATCCCACAGGGCCTCTGTTGAGTTCCATTTCACAGTTCTTAGCAGCGCCACGGCCACATCGGCCGGGCGCCACTGAATTTCCGGTTTGGGGCGCACAAACGGCGTTGCACGACGGAATGACGTCATAAGATGCGCGCGCAGCTGAGCGGGCGCTAACACTTTGCGCCGGCGCTAAAGCCCAGCTGAATTTCGGCGTAGGCGCAGATCCGGCGGTGCCCGGGCGCTAAGTGGATAGCGCCGGAAATCTGGCGCTAACGGCTGGCGCAAACAGCTGAATTTCTAGGCCTATATCTCTCTCCACAGATGTTGCCAGGCCTACTGAGTTTTTCCCGCATTTTCTGTTGTTGATACAGGTCTGGTGCTGGTTTCACAGGAGCAGCAACAGTGGAGCTGTTCAGCGCCTGCGCAAGATCGATCCCAATCGTCACTTCCGGCAGTGATGCGGTGTGAAACCGCTCTATGCTCTCAGCAGGCTGCAATCGCGCGACATTTCAGGTTTCCAAGATGGCGGCGTCCTGACAACCTTTGCGGGTCCCGGCGGAGGTGAGATGGCAGAATGAGATAAACCCCGGGCTCTGAGGCCTTAACATCGGACATCTCGACAGAGGGAGAGCGTGTCCAGAAAGGGAGAGGAGGGCCGAGGGAAGAGAGAAGAGAGGAGTGGGGCTGACAGAGGGCAGTGGGAGACTCTCCAACCAGTGCATTCTGAAATACAAACAGAAAATGCTGGAAACACTCAGCAGGCCAGGCAGCATCCGTGTAGAGAGAGACAGTTAACGTTTCAGGTCGATGACCTTTCATCAGTGTAATATGACCCCTGACCCCCCCCTCATCCATTCTTTTAATGATGATCTTCAATTTATTCTCTCTAGTTATTTGCTTACTGACCAATTTAGTATCACATTCTCAGAAATGCCTCATATCATGAATTGAGAGGGTGGATTAGCCCATCCACCACCTTAATCATTCACTCCCTCCACCACCGGCGCACTGTGGCTGCAATGTGCACCATCTACAAGATGCACTGCAGCAGCTCGCCAAGGCTTCTTCGGCAGCACCTCACAAACCCGCGACCTCTTACCTAGAATGACAAGGACAGCAGGTGCGTGGGAACCTGTGAATGCTGAGAGCAGAGGAATTGCTAGATTGCTGTTATGATGCTTTTCAAGTTTCAAAAGTACTACAACAGTAACTGTGTTTTTCTTTTTTTCTTGTTACAGCTTGTAAGAAAACAGCGCGTGTATTCCATCACGGCAGTTTCAAGCTATTTGCGTACTTCACATCCTCACCATGAATATCCACCCAGCTGGAAGTCAGCTTGTTAGGAACTTGAGACTGTGTAGCTTTCTCTCTCGAGGATGTACATTAACTGGTTTTAGAAGCTGTAGCACTCTCATCCAAAAATATGGATTTGCATCACTGAAGAGGCAGAATGGCTTTCCTTACTGTCTGGGAAATCATATGGGTTTAACATCAATCCGCTTCTATTCTGAAAAGACACAGCAGCAAATTCCTAACACAGTATTAGAGAATGAGCCAGAAGATGGGAATAACCATGCCAGAGAAATCAAGGACTCCAGTGTCGTATCTGTACCTTCCATTGGCCATTCAACAAAAAGGACAACCACCCAAAATCCAGCGCTGCTCGCTGAGGATTTTAACGCTGAGTGGAAAACTGTATCGTCAACAGAGAGGGCAAAGTCTTGGGAACAATTCTTTGACAGGCTTCGGAGGTGCACCTCTCCCAGCGACGTGCTAGACCTGTATGTAGAATCCACAATGACCTGGAAACAGATCAGCAACTGTCTGATGACCATGTGGGAGACCACCAAGAGGATGTCTGAGGATCAGAAACGATACGAGCGGAAGCTGATGTTCGAACACCCGGTCTTTGAGAAGATCTGCCAGCAGGCATTGAACGAAGCTCAGTTAATGAAGTGTAATGACCTGGCATATTGTCTCCTCGCTTTGGTAAAGATAGGAGTGTCCCAACATAGCCGGCTCATTCATACACTGCTGAGAGTGATCCAGGTAAATGCAATTGGTGTCTTATGAAGAGTCACTGGTAGAACTCTAGACATAGCAGCTGGAATCTGGCTCCGTGATAGGATATCACTTTAAGAATCTCTTTGTAACAGCTGTAGTTTGGTTCCCCTGGTTGACAGAACTGCAGGAAAGTCAAAAAGAGAGTGTTGATTTGCTGAAAGATGTGCCTCTGCCTCAGCCTCTGCCCCACATTTATTTGGTCGTCCATCCTGTTATTCTTCAGCAGCAGAGTTTCAAGAATCACGACTGAGAATAAACTCAAAAATCTTATTTAAGAAGACTTTTTAAATTCCAGTACCTAATCAAGTGTCGGTAATGAACAGGGGTGAGCCTGTTGTGTTTAGCAGGTGCCTTTGCTCTGGTTCTAATACTGGTGTTCTGATCCGTGATTGTATTTCTACTTTGAAGCCTTTTTGAGGCCTAATTGGAGGCGTTTAAAATGATAAAGGAATTCGATCGGGTAGATAGAGAGAAACTATTTCCTTTGGTGGGGGAGTCCAGAACATGGGGCATAACCTTAAAATTAGAGCCAGGCCATTTAAGAGTGAAATTGGGAATCAGTTTTTCCACACAAAGGGTAGTGGAAATGTGGAACACTCTTCCCCCAAAAGACTGTGGATCAATTGAAAATTTTAAGACTGAGATTGATAGATTTTTATTAGGTAAGGATATCAAGGGATGTGGTTCAAAACTGGGTAGATGGCGCTGAGGTACAGATCAGCCATGATCTAATTGAATGGCAGAGCAGGTTCAAGGGGCTGAATGGCTTCCCCCTGCTCCTATGTTTTCTGCCTCTGTTTTATACAGTTTAAAGGAATGGTGTGAAATTCTTGCAAAATAAGATGCAGAATTTAATGGAAGAAAAAAAGCCTGACTTCACAAATATCTTAACCCTAGTCAGTTTTAAAATGTCTGACCTATAGCAGTTGCTCCGTGAAGAAACAGCAATGATGGACTGCCATTTTTTCTCATTTCGGATGAACATTGACAGCTGTTGAATTAAGTTTTGGGACTGTAACTCCGTATGTAAAGGCGGGTGAATTACTGATACTGTATTTAAGAAGGGAGATGGGACATGCCCAAGGAACTATAGACCAGTCAGCTTAACGTCGGTGGTAGGGAAGATAATGGAATCCCTACTAAAGTCAGCATGGCTTTCAAAAGTGAAAGTCTTGCTTGACTAACCTCACTGAATTCTTTGAAGAGGTAACAGGGCGAGTAGATAAGAGTAATACAGTAGATGTAATATATCTAGATTTCCAAAAGGCCTTCAACAAGGTACCATATAATAGACTAATGAATAAGCTCAGGACATGTGGAGTCAGGGGACAAGTAGCAGAATGGATAGCTAGCTTCCTGCAAGACAGAAAGCAGAGAGTAGGGGTAAAGGGTAGCTATTCAGAGTGGCAGAAGGTGGGAAGTGAGGTCCCACAAGGATCAGTGCCGGGACTACTGTTGTTCACAATTTACATAAACAATTTAGACTTTGGAATCAAAAACTAAATTTCTAAATTTTTGGACGACACCAAATTCTGAGGAGGACTGCAACAAATTACAAGACGACATTAATAAACTTGCAGAATGGGCATATAATTGGCGAATGCATTTCAACATAGATAAGTGTGAGGGATTACATTTTGGTAGGAAAAATAAGGAGGTCACATATTGCTTGGAAAATAATCTAAATGGGGTAGAGGAGCATAGGGATCTGGGAGTACAAATACACATATCACTAAAAGTAGTGACACAGGTTAGCAAGGCCATTAAAAATGCAACCCAAGCACTAGGGTTTATTTCTAGAGGGATAGAATTGAAAAGTAGTGAAGTTATGCTAAACCTGTATCGAACCTTGGTTAGACTACACTTGGAGTACTGCGTACAGTTCTGGTCACCATATTATAAAAAGGACATAGAGGCACTGGAGAGGGTGCAGAGAAGATTTACAAGGATGATACCAGAAATGCGAGGGTATACATATCAGGAAAGGATGAACAGGCTGGGTCTCTTTTCTTTGAAAAGAGAAGGCTGAGGGGTGACCTAATAAAGGCCTTTAAAATTATGAAAGGTTTTGATAGGATAGACACAGAGTGTTTCCACTTGTGGGGAAGAGCATAACTAGAGGCCATCAATATAAAATAGTCACCAAGAAATCCAATAAGGAATTCAGAAGAAACTTATTTACCCAAAGAGTGGTGAGAATGTGGAACTCACTATCACAGGGAGTGGTTGAAGCGAATAGTATAGATGCATTTAAGGGAGGATTAGATAAGCATATGAGGGAGAAGGGAACAGAGGGTTACGCTGCTAGTTAGATGAGGAAAGATGGGAGGAGGCTCAAGTGGAGCATAAACGCCGGTGTAGACTGGTTGGGCCGAATGGCCTGTTTCTGTGCTCTATATTCTATGTAATTCTATGTACTTATTAATACATACCACAAATTGTTTTGCTGCCTTATGTCTGTCTTCAGTGCTGTATGGCTATTTGAGCTCATTTAGAAAGTGCTTTAATGATTCATCATTCTAACCACCTTATTCTTTTATTAGAGTTGTAATCTGGAGAGTAGGGATGCAAACCATTTGAAAAATCAATATGTACGACACATAAAGTAGGACGTAGGGTTGATAGAATCTGATGTTCAACATGAACTCAGTTCTTCATTGTCTCCCAACGGAGGGTCAAAAGTCAGTTCTCATTCCTAGCATATACATCACTGAGAAGCCCACATTTCCCCTGTACAGACTCACAGCATTCTGTTGACTAGTGAATGGTATGGTAATGTAGTGGTTATGGTATTGGACTAGTAATCCAGAGAATTTGAGTTCATAATCCCACTATGGCACCTGTAATAACCTGTCTGTGTCTTGTAGGAGCGTCTGAACGAGTTTGATGAGAAGGCTCTCTCAGTGCTGTCCAGTTGCTTGCGGAACATGGAAGACAGCAAGAACGTAGATGCACTGCGAGTAGGCCTGAGGTAAGGTGGTGATACATGAATCTACTCATCGCATGGAGCATAAACTCAACCTCTTCCTCATAAGTGCCCCAATTCCGTACAAATATTAGAAGGGCTGCAATCCAAATGATGCCATCAGCATGCTCCCTATATTCCATCGAATTTTACAGCACAGAAACAGGCCTTTCGGCCCAACTGGTCTATGCCGGTGTTTATGCTCCACACGAGCCTCCTCTTATTAGTGACTATCTTCTATTTATGACCCCCTAGTTTTGAGCTCCCCACCAGTGGGAAAATCTTCTCTATGTTTACCCCATCAAACCCTTCATCATTTTATCGACTCCTATCAGGTCACCCCTCGGCCTACTCTGGAGAAAAGAGCCCCAGCAAATTCAGTCTTTCCTGATGGTTGTATCCTCTCAGTTCAGGTATCATCCTTGTAAATCTTTGTTGCACCTTCTCCGGTGCCTCTGTATCCTTCTATATGAATGAATTGTATTTTAACAATCGAGCAATTAAAAAAGAAAGTTAAAATTATGTGAAAACTGATCGGACTATTTTAGAACTATTTTTCATTTTAAGAATTGGCCCTCATACTGAAACAATCTCTTATGGCGTCACCTGTACTCTGATAATACTATCCTTGTGTTAGCTCTGTGCTCCTCATATTGCTAAGCCTGTGTTGCTGCAACTGGCCACTAGCACAGAATAAAGTGGGTGGGGGGAATCTTTTACTCCTTGTAATGCTGCCCTTCTATTACTGATTCAGAACAAGGACTATGGTATTCCTTTTCTCCTAATGGGTTATGATTCCACTCGGCCACTCCTGACACGTGCTGGGAAATCCCACACTTCCAGCTGACGATTGTGCGTCTGTTCAAAGTTAATGGATGGACAGTAACAGGCTGGGTGTACGCAATTACCCGATATGCAGTCCCAGCAGCTCGGCAGGATTCTCATCCCCGCGTTACTTCCGATTTATTCTGCTTATCCAGATTGTATATGATTCCAAATGATTGGAAATAGCTTCTGAAGCAGTAAAGTTTTGTACCTGTAAAAAGAGAAATGGACAAGGTGTTTGGTGTTGGCTCCTGGTAGGCTGCTCGTAGAACTGCGCATTCCAAAGATCAAGATGGTGATGGCCCTGCAGACCATGATGAGGTGCATTGGCAAAGATTCCCCACTGCCTCTAAAGAAGAAGCTGGAGGTAGGACGCTGCTTCACTATTCTCGGGATGGGGGCGTCACTGGCAAGGCCGGCATTTGTTTCCCATCCTTACCTGCCCCTTTGAGGAGGTGGTGGTGCCACTTCAGGGGACAGTTAAGAGTCAGCCACATTGGTATGAAGTCAGACATAGGCCCAGATCGGGTAAGAACGGCAGGTTTCCTTCCATAAAGGACATTGGCGAACCAGTTGGGTTTTTGCGACAATCCACAGTTTCACGGTCACTTTTACCGAGACTGGATTTTTAGTTCATCTGTGGAAAGGAGCAGATGCAAGTTTTTGGGGAATGTTTGCACCTTACCCCCCGTGACCTCCCTTTATAATGGCATCCAAGAGGCACAGAATAAGATGGTGACCTTTGCCATCTGTGCCACTCCATCTAGGGGAAGAGAGGAGAGGAGAAAATGAACACAAATCTAAAGAAGGAAACAAGTTGAGGGGGGAGTGCTAGGGATGAAGAAGCATTCCTTCCTACTCTATGTGGGACACCATTTTCAACAGGAAACTGGCTGTTGGGTTTGGGGGAGCTTGCAGAATTGGAGTTGTGCATTTCCATCACTGGCAGTCATATCCCAGTTCACAGGTTTATGCCACCAGTATAACTAATGCCGGCAGACATCTCAGTGCAGCACTTTGCAAGTTAATAGGGATGGGGAGGGGAGGAAACGAAAGCAAGTGGTACAGCTGTACAGTGCTCTGGTTAGATCGCATCAGGATTACTCTGTTCAGTTCTGGGCACCGCACCTCAGGAAGGATATACTGGCCTTAGAATGATAGAGGAGCTTAATTATGAGGACAGGTTGCATAGACTAGGCCTGTATTCCCTTGAGTGTAGACAATTAAAGGGGTGAACTAATTGAGATGTTTAAGATGATTAAAGGATTTGATAGGGTAGAGAGAGAGAAACTATTTCCTCCGGTGGGGGGTGTCCAGAACAAAGGGGCATAACCTTAAAATTAGAGCTAGGCCGTTCAGGGGTGATGCCAGGAAGCACTTCTTCACATAAAGGGTAGTGGAAATCTGGAACTCTCCCCCCCAAAAAGCTGTTGAGGCTGGGGGGTCAATTGTAAATGTCAAAATTGAGATTGATAGATTTTTGTTAGGCATGGGATTAAGGGTTATGGAACCAAGGTGAGTAAGTGGAGTTAAGATACAGATCAGCCATGATATACTTGAATGGCGGAACATGCTCAAGGGGCTCAATGTCCTACTCCTGTTCCTATAATATAAACAGATAGTGGGACAGTGTTTCAGTGACTGCGACACAGTACTGTTCTACTGCTGTTTGGAGGATGCTACAGATCATAAGTTGGATATTGCAGTATTCCCACTTTATTCACGTAACTGGTGCTACGAATATCATTGGCACAATGCTACCATTTTAAGGCTCCAATTCAGATATGTGGTGGCGTGTTGTTTTAAAATGTTAAGACCCAATATTGCCGGAGGCTGCTGCGAGGTGATGTAAATACTCTTGCTTTCTGTTTGACAGAACAAAGCGCTCTCTTTGCTGAACAAGTTCACCCTTCCCAACTCTCAGTACATGTTGATCACGCTGGCAGTCATGGGGCACCGCTCACACCCACTCTTAGAGGCCTGCAGTAACAGGATTATCGGTAAGTGAACCTCGAATTTAAAATTCTCATCCTTGTTTTAAAATCCCTCCATGGCCTCACCCCTCCCTGCCTCAGTAACCTCCTCCAGCCCTACAACCCTCCGAGATCTCTGTGCTCCTCCAATTCTGGCCTCTTGTGCATCCCCGATTTCCTTCGCCCCACCATTGGCAGCCGTGCTTTCAGCTGCCTTGGCCTTAAGCTCTGAAATTCTCTCTCTACCTCTCTCCTCCTTTAAGACGCTTCTTAAAACCTACCTCTTTAACTGAGCTTTTGGTCACCTGTCCTAATGACACTAATGAGTGTCAGCCGTGGCTCAGTGGGGTAGCACACACTCCTGAGTCAGAAGGTTGTGGGTTCAAGTTCCACTGCAGAGATTTGAGCACAAAAATCTAGGCTGACATTCCAGTACAGTACTGACAGAGCGCTGTACTGTCAGAGGTGCCGTCTTTCAGATGAGACCTTAAAACAAGGCCCCGTCTGCTCTCTCAGGTGGACATAAAAGATCCCATGGCACTATTTCGAAGAAGAGCAGGGGAGTTATCTCGGTGTCCTGGCCAATATTTATCCCTCAACCAACATCACAAAAACAGATTATCTGGTCATTATCACATTGCTGTTTGTGGGACCTTGCTGAGCGCAAATTGGCTGCCATGTTTCCTACATTACAACAGTGACTACACTTCAAACGTACGTCATTGGCTGTAAAGCGCTTTGAGACGTTTGGTGGTCGTGAAAGGCGCTATACATAGAAACATAGAAGATAGGAGCAGGAGTAGGCCATTTGGCACCTCGAGCCTGTTTCGCCATTTAATGAGATCATGGCTGATCATCCAAATACCCTGTCCCTGCTTTCTCCCCATATCCCTTGATCCCTTTAGCTGTAAGAAATATATCTAACTCTTTCTTGAATATATTTAATAAGTTGGCCTCAACTGCCTTCTGTGGTAGAGAATTCCACAGGTTCACCACTCTCTGGGTGAAGAAATTCCTCCTCATCTCTGTCCTAACTGGCTTACCCCTTATCCTTAGACTGTGACCCCTGGTTCTGGACTCCCCCGCCATCGGGAACATCCTTCCTGCATCTAGTCTGTCTAGTCCTGTTAGAATTTTATAAGTTTCAATGAGATCCCCTTTCATTCTTCTAAACTCCAGCGAATATAAGCCTAATCGACACAATCTCTCTTCATATGTCATTCCTGCCATCCCAGGTTTCAGTCTGGTGAATCTTCGCTGCACTCCCTCCATGGCAAGAACATCCTTCCTCAGACCAAAACTGCACACAATACTCAAGGTGTGGTCTCACCAAGACCCTGTACAACTGCAGCAAGACATCCTTGTTCCTGTACTCGAATCCTCTTGCTATGAAGGCCAACATACCATTTGCCTTCTTAACCGCCTGCTGCACCTGCATGCTTACCTTCAGTGACTGGTGCACAAGGACACCCAGGTCTCATTGCACTTCCCCTTTTCCCAATCTATTGCCGTTCAGATAATAATCTGTCTTCCTGTTTTTGCCATCAAAGTGGATAACCTTGCATTTATCCACATTATACTGCCTCTGCCATGCATCTGCCCAATCATCCAACCTGTCCAAATCATACTGGAGTTTCTCTGCAGCCTCCTCACAGCACACACGCCCACCCAGCTTTGTGTCATCTGCAAACTTGGAGATATTGCATCCAGTTCCCTTGTCTAGATCATTAATATATATTGTGAATAGCTGGGGTCCAAGGACCGATCCCTGCGGTACCCCACTAGTCACTGCCTGCCACTCGGAAAAAGACCCGTTTATTCCAACTCTTTGCTTCCTGTCTGCCAACCAGTTCTCTATCCAAGTCAGTACCTTACCCCCAATCCCATGTGCTGTAGCATAACCGCAATGTGGGAAACAACGCAACAAGGAGGGAAAGGAAGCAATGTTGACAAGGCCATGTGACCTCCACAAATGTCAGGACTGTACACCGGAGGAATCAGGGAACAGTGTGAACCTGGATGTTAGGACATTCCCAAACTTGGGAAATGCTGACAAGCAATATAAGCCTAATCGACACAATCTCTCTTCATACGTCATTCCTGCCATCCCAGGTATCAGTCTGGTGAATCTTCGCATGTGCTATTGAAATGCAAGTCTTTCTTTCTAATATCTCCTTGTGCGCCGCGGTGTCAGATTTTGTTTGATAACACTCCCGTGAAGCATCTTGGAATGGTTCACTATGTTAAAGGCGCTATATAAATTCAAGTTGTTGTTGATTTGCAGTTTTGGATGAACCCTGATCGTTTAATGAGAATGCTTGTCCAAAGATGTGCGGGTTAGGTTGATTGGCCATGATAAAAATTGGCCCTTCGTGTTAGGGGGGATTAAATACGTGGGGTTACGGGGATAGGGCTTGGGTGGGATGGCTGTTGGTATAGGGACCGAGTGCTAGGGTTTGGATGATCAGCCATGATCTCGTTGAATGGCGGAGCAGGCTCGAAGGGCCGAATGGCCTACTCCTGCTCCTATCTTCTATGTTTCTATGTTTGTCAGCATTTCCCAAGTTTGGGAATGTCCTAACATCCAGGTTCACACTGTTCCCTGAGTCCTCCTGTGTACAGTCCTGACATTTGTGGAGGCCACATGGCCTTGTCAGCATTGCTTCCTTTCCCTCCTTGTGTTGTTCCCCACATTGCGGTTATGCTACAGCACATGCCATTCCCCAAGAAGAAAAGAAGACTTGCATTTATATAGTGCCTTTCACGACCTCGGGGCGTCCCAAAGCACTTTACAACCAATTAAGTACTTTTGATGTGTAGTCATTGTTGTAATGTAGGAAACGCGACAGCCAATTTGTGCACAGCAAGGTCCCACAAAGAGATGAGATAAATGAAACATAATCTGTTTTAGTAATGTTGGTTGAGGGATATATATTGGCCAGGACACTGGGGGGATCTCCCCTGCTCCTCTTCAAATATAGTGCCGTGGGACCTTTTACGTCCAACTGAGAGGGTAGATGGGGCCTCGGTTTAATGTCTCATCTGAAAGGCAGCAGCTCGGACAGTGCAGCACTCCCTCAGTACTGCGTTGGGAGTGTCAGCCTAGAATTTGTGTTCAAGTCTCTGGAGGGTGACTTCTGACTCGGGCGAGAGGTTTAAATGTATTTAAAGTCGGATGCTTGGAAGGTTTTATGCGTCACCTAGTGATTCAGTACAGTACTAGTGACTGGAATGTGGTTTGGTAGGTTGGTATTCTCTGTTTATTGATCTAGAGTCGACTACATTGGTGCTGTCCTCGGTTCATTTGATGCCAAACCATATGTGCTGGAGATCTCAGTCTGAGACAGCAGTTACCTTTTTGACTGGCTAGAAGACAGTTTCATAGATGGATTTCTCATCCTTGTGTTCAAATCCCTTCATAGCCCCACCCCTTCCTATCTCTGCAACCTTCTTTAGTCCTAAAACCCTCCGAGATCTCTGCACTTCTCCAATTCTGGCTTCTTGAGCATCTCCGATTTCCTTCGCTCCACCATTGTCGACCGTGTCTTCAGCTGCCTAGGTCCTAAGCTCTGGAATTCCCTCCCTAAACCTCTACACGTCTCTCTCCTTTTAAGACACTCCTCAAAACCTCCCTCTTTGACCAAGCTCTTGATTATCTGTCCTAATATCTCCTTATGTGGCTCTGTGTCAAATTTTGTCTGATAACGCTTCTGTGTAGCACCTTGGGATGTTTTATTATGTTAAAGGCGCTGTGCAAATGCAAGTTGTTGTTGTTGGCCTCTGCAGTTTCAAGTCTAGATTGTTGATGTGGCAAGGTGGGTGTCACCAGCTGATCACCACGGTGTGTTACAGGATGTATAAAAATAGAATATGCTGGAATCACTCAGCAGGCCAGGCAGCACCTGTGAAGAGAGAAACAGAGCTAACGTTTCAGGTCGATGATGTTTCATCAGAACTAGAAGATGTTAGAGATTAGCAGCTTTTAAGCAAATACAGAGCCTGGGGGAGGAAAGAACACAAGGGGAAGGTCTGAGATGAGGTGGAAGGCAGGAGTGACTAAATGACAAAAGGGATGATGTTGCAAGGCAAAAGGGGGTGGTAATGGGACAAGGAAAGAAAGAAAAGATGGGTCTAGAGGAGGTGTAAATGGTTACAGCAGAACAGGAGGGAAGCATGAAAAAGCAGGTGAAGTGGAGAAGGCTCCCGTGGCCCGGGAATGTGGTGGCGAAAGGTGGGTAGACCCCAGGGAGATAGGATAGCTTGACTCTGTACTTTTTATGAGGAACTCTTCAAGATGTATAATTGTATCATATTATTCCTACAGAGAATATCCATGGTATCCCATTTTGGCGACTTGTGCACATTTTGCAGTCGTGCAAGGATCTCCAGTACCGGAACCCTGCTCTACTTACTGCCACAGGCAACCACGTGGCTTCAACCCTGGCCATCTGGCAGGTTAAACAGGTAAGATGGATTCTAGAGTCGAGTCTGAAGGACCCACCTTTCATGACTGGCCGAGCAGCTCTCTGAAGGGGACAAATTTACAGGGCTGTGGGGAAAGAGCAGGGGAGTGGGACTAATTGGATAGCTCTTTCAAAGAGCCGGCACAGGCACAATGGACCGAATGGCCTCCTCCTGTGCTGTATCATTCTATTATGCGCCTGGCCTAGGTTGCAGTGACCATTAGCAGGAGGTCCTCCAGCAGCCAAGAAAGCAACCAATCACAATCTTAGCAATTAATATCCAGGCCAGAGGTTTTATAATAAAAAAAAATATGATGTTGAACTTTGGAAATAGGCAGCAGGTCTGTCAGCATGTTAAGAGAGCCAAGACGGAGGCTCTTCCACACAGAACATTAGTCCTTTTCTCTTTCAGGTTTTGTTTTTATTTCAGATTTGGCCATATGCATCTTTTTTTTAGAAAAACTGTATTTTCTCACACCTATTGCCATTAAAATTCTACCTCAATCTTCTAACCCTGGAGAATCCCCAGATCACAAATCGGGTTGAATACTTAATAAACGAGGGCAATTGCAGTCCGGTTTGAATTCTGAATTTCCTTCTCTTCCTAGACCCTAGATTTTAATCTCATAATACTCCACCTTGAAGTGCTTGGTGGGATGGTGTAGTGGGAGCTTTAGTTATCAGCTAATCTGTGTAAAAACTGGCTTGTACCAAAAGTGGGAAAGTGCTCCACTGCTCCAGAATGTCATTTGCACCTTGATGAGCACGAAAAACAAGAGCCATTATTTTACTGTTCTCTGTTCTAGCTAACTCTCTTCCTAATGCTGTTTGCGGATCTTGGCTTTCGTCACACCGAGTTGATGGATGCGTTTGCACAGATTGTGCTGGCAAAGTCTGAATCCCTGACTTTAAAGGATGTGTTGTCCATTCTTCGTGTGTACTCCCTGCTGAACCATCGACCAGAGGAGGGGTGGATCGAGCAGTAAGTCACAGTACAGTCAGTGCTTTATCTATCTCTGCTCAGGTGTTCCTTGCATTAACACAACAACAACTTGTATTTATATAGCAACTTTAACATAATTAAGCGTCCCAAGGCACTTCACAGGAGCGTTATCAGACAAAATTTGACACCGAGAAACGTAAGGAGATATTAGGACAGCTGATCAAAAGCTGAAGGCACAGCCACCAATGGGGTTTTGCTCATTTCATGTTTGGGTCTGTTGTAGATTGATTGCTATGATTAGTCAACAACACTTAATCATTCTATCATGCGACGACCAGGATGGTAGAGGGCGAACTAGATGGGCCTTAATATTTTCTCATCTAGCAATTCCTATCTGTCCTCTCCAGCTTGGAGAGACCCATGGGAAGAAAAATGCATTTCTGAGGTGTTTCGGAGTTGGTGGGAAAGAACCCTTCACAGTTGCTAGTACCTCTGAGTCAGAAGGTTGTGGGTTCAAGTCCCACTCCAGGACTTGAGCACATAATCCAGACTGACACTCCAGTGCAGTACTGAGGGAGTGCTGCACTGTCCGAGGTGCCGTCTTTCGGATGAAATGTTAAACTGAGGCCCTGTCTGTCCTCTCAGGTGGACGTAAAAGATCCTACTGCACTATTTTGAAGAAGAGCAGGGAGTTCTCCCTGGTATAACAACAGAAAATGTTGGAACAACTCAGCAGGCCAGGCAACATCCGTGGAGAGAAAATAGAGTCGACGTTTCGGGTCTAACCTTTTTTCAAAACTGGAAAGGAAATGAAATAGATCGAAAGGCCCAAAATTTATCCCTCAACCAACATCACTACATAATAGATTATCTTGTTATTTATTTCACCACTGTTTGTGAGACCTTGCTATGCACAGATTGGCTGGTACAATCCAAGTTGTAAAAGCTCTTTGAACAAAGCAAGCAGGGTAAACAAGGTTGTAATTAAAACATTAGCATATTCATGTATCTCTGACACATGCAACAGACATTTTGGCCTAGGTTGTCTGATTGTAATACCAACGGTCACCCATTAAAATGTTACTATCAGCATTAAGGAAGGAAAACCTAGGCATTCAAGTCTGTTTATTGAGTATTTTGTGCATCAACCAGATTTCGTTATTTTACTTTAAGTCAACCTGGTTTTAACCCCAGATGTACTGTTAAGAAAAGACAGCACAAAAAATAATATCCCACGGACAAATTACTGATTTGGTCACGTTCATATAAGATCAGTCTTGATGAAATGCAATCTGATCGCTACCTCGTCCATGTAGAAACTTATTCCAGTTCATAACTATGAACTATATAAGATCATGTCCAATTGACACCTAATTCATATTTGGTCTTGGATAATTTAAAATCCTTTTCATGTCTCCCTTTTTATTGCACAGTGGCTTGTTAATGGCCTTATCTTGTCTTAGGCATCTTCTCAGGTGCCATGTTAGTATAGCATGTTGTGCACCAACATGCTGAACAATGTGGTAGGACATGAGCTTCCTTGGCCATCAAGCAAAGCACTGAACAGATGCTTGGCACTTGCCCGCAGGTGAAAAGCGAAGTTCATCTTGCAGGTCACCTTGACTTGTTCAAGCACACGTTCTATCAGAGGTCTAAGAGCAAGATATCTGTCCATCCTCTTGGCTGTGAGAAATGGGCTGTGATGTCTTTCAAATTATGAAGGGGTCTGATAGGGTAGACATAGAGAGGATGCTTCCACTAGTGGGGGAATCTAAAACAAGGAGCCATAAATATAAGATAGTCACTAATAAATGCAATAAGCAATTCAGGAGAAATGCCTTTACCCAAAAAGTGATGAGAATGTGGAACTTGCTACCGCGTGTGGTGGCTGAGGCGAATAGCATAGATGCATTTAAGGAGAAGCTAGATAAACATGAAGAAAGGAATAGAAAGATATGTTAATAGGGTGAGATAAAGTAAATAGAGTGGGAGGAGGTTCGTGTGGAGCATAAACACCAGCATATCATAGAGTAGAATCATAGAATGATACAGCACAAAAGGAGGCCATTCGGCCCATCGTGTCTGTGCCGACTCTTTGAAAGAACTATCCAATTAGTCCCACTCCCCTGCTTTCTCCCCATAGCCCTGTACATTTTGACCCTTCAAGTATTTATCCAATTCCCTTTTGAAAGTTATTATTGAATCTGCTTCCACCACCCTTAAGGTGGTGCGTTCCAGATCATAACTCGCTGCGAAAACATTTTTTTTCCTCATGTCGCCTCTGTTCCTCTTGCCAATTACCTTAAATCTGCATCCTCTGTTTACCAACCTTTCTGCCACTGGAAACAGTTTCTCCTTATTTACTCAATCAACACCCTTCATGATTTTGAACACCTCTATCAAATCTCCTCTTAGCCGTCTCTGCTCTAAAGAGAACAACCAAGATTACATTAATATTTTTTCCTGCATACATTGTATAGGAGAACAACCCCAGTTTCTCCATATAACTGAAGTCTTACATCCCTGGTACCATTCTAGTAAATCTCCTGTGCAGTCTCTCTAAGGCCTTGACACCCAGAATTGGCTACAATATTCCAGCTGGGGCCTAACCAGTGTTTTATAAAGGTTTAGCATAACTTACTTGCTTTTGCACTCTAGGCCTCTATTTATAATACCGTAAACATTCACTCCCTCCACCACCGGCGTACCGTGGCTGCAGTATGTTCCATCTACAAGATGCACTGCAGCAACTCGCCAAGGCTTCTTCGGCAGCATCTCCCAAACCCACGACCTCTACCACCTAGAAGGACAAGGGCAGCAGGCGCATTGGAACGCCATCACCTGCAAGTTCCCCTACAAGTCACACACCAGCCTGACTTGGAAGTATATCATTGTTCCTTCATAGTTGCTGGGTCAAAATCCTGGAACTCCCTCCCTAACAGCACTTTGGAAGTATCTTCACTTCACGGACTGCAGCGGTTCAAGAAGGCGGCTCACCACCACCTTCTCGAGGACAATTAGGGATAGGCAATAAATGCTGGCTTTGCCGGCGACGGCCACATCCCATGAATGAATTTAAAAAAGGATCCCGTATGCCTTTTTAATAACCATCTCAACTTGCCCTGCCACCTTCAAAGACTTGTGTACGTACATACCCAGGTTTCTCTGGTCCTGCACCTCAATTTAGTTTATATTGCCTCTCCTCATTCTTTCTACCAAAATGAATCTCTTCACACTTCTATGTTAAATTTCATCTGCCATATGTCAGCCCATTTCACCAGTCTGTGTCTTCCTGAACTCTACTGTCCTCCTCACTGTTTACTACATTTCAAAGTTTTGTGTCATCTGCAGACTTTGAAATTATGCCCTGTACACCCAAGTCCAGGTCATTAATATATATCAAAAAGAGCAGTGGTCCCAACGCTGACCTCTGAGGGATACCACTGCGCACTTCCGTCTCGTCTGAAAAACAATCGCTCACCAATGTTCCCTCTAATTTTTTTTTGTGCTTGGGCCCTTTAAATTTACAGCGTGGTACCTCATCCAGCAGCAGCTTGTGAGCGGCCAGTGCGGGACCTCCGGATTGCAGCGCGGCCGCGCACCTTAGGGGGAACGTTGCCGCTCACCATTACTTGCTACTTTCTGTCTCAGCCAATTACGTATTCACACAGCCACTACCCCTTTAATCCCCTGGGCATAGACCAGTTGGACCGAATGGCCTGTTTCTGTGCTATAAATTCTCTAATATGTAGGGAAACCTAAAAGAGAAGATAAAATGTGGTGTGTAAGTTAACTTTTAACTGTGTCTGGGTGAGAGGAAGTACTGTTCAATGCTGTTTTGCTGGCTCGTGGTCAATGTGAACCTTGGCCCTGGCATTTTGACTGGTTGTAAAAGACAAATTTAGGATTTGTTGGTTTTTTTTTTTATGTTGTTTTCCCCCCAGATTTCTACAGACTTTAAGTGGTGTGTTTCAGTCGTATTTGTCAAAATGTTCTTCACTGGAGCTGCTCCGTGGGGTTTACTATTTGTGTCTGATGAGCCACCATCCCCAGGCTGCTCTGAGCCAACTCTTTCAGGATGACATTCTGAGCGAGCTCCATTCGTCAGGTAAGTGATCATCACTTACATACTTGCATCACTTTACTCTTTCCTGTCCATTTGAACTGTGCATTAGGAGCATAGGAACAAGCGAGGCCATTCAGCTCCTCAAGCCTGTGCCGCCATTGAATTAGATCGTGGCTGATTTGTACCTTAACGTCATCTATATGGCATGGTTCCATATCCCTTGATACCCTTGCCTAACAAAGATCTATCAATCGCAGTTTTGAAATTTTCAATTGACCCCCCCAACCTCAACAGCTTTTTTCAATTGGGGGGGGGGGGGGGGAAAGAGTTCCAGATTTCCACTAATCTTTGTGTGAAGAAGTGCTTCCTGACATCACCCTTGAATGCCCTAGCTCTAATTTTAAGGTTACGCCCCCTTGTTCTGGATTCCCTCATCAGAGGAAATAGTTTCTCTCTCTCTACCCTATCAAATCCTTTAATCATCTTAAGCACCTCAATTAGATCACCCCTTAATCTTCTATATTCGAGGGAATACAAGCCTAGTCTATGCAAACTGTCCTCATAATTTAACCCTTCTAGCCCAGGTATCATTCTGGTGAATTTGTGCTGCACCCTTTCCAAGGCCAATATATCCTTCCTGGGTGCGGTGCTCAAAACTGAATGCAGTTACTCCAGATAGAGTCTAACCAGAGCTTTATATAACTAACATAACTCCCACCCCTTTGTGTTTCAGCCCTCTTGAGATAAAGGCTAACATTCCATTAGCCTTTTTAATTATTTTTTGTACCTGTCCACTAGCTTTTAGTGATTTCTGTACATGGACCCCTAAATCTCTCTGCTCCTCCACAGTTCTGAGCCCCCCTCCATTTAGAAAATACTCTGATTTATCTTTCTTCGGTCCAAAGTGGATGACCTCACATTTCCCCACATTGAACGCCATCTGCTACAGTTTTGCCCACTCACTTAATCTATCCCATCTATACTATTTACTGTGCCACCTAACTTAGTGTCATCAGCAAACTTGGATATACGGCCCTTTATTCCTTCATCTATGTCATTTATAAATATAGTGAAAAGCTGCGGACCCAGTACAGATCCCCCGGGATACCACTGGTCACATCCTGCCAATTTGAGTACATACCCTTCTCTTTACTCTGTCTCCTACTACCTAACCAATTCACTACCTAACCAATTCCCTACCTAACACAACCTAGCACATCCGTAGCAGCAATAATACCCAGTAGAGGATCTTGGTTTGGACCCGCTGAAATGGCCAGCTGGATCATTTCTCTTAAGCTCCAAGTAAGCTGCAGCAAAAGATATTCATCATTGTTTTGAAATCCTCTCTGATTTTATCCTTTAACCCTTTCTAGCCAACCTCTACCAGGAGTCAAATGAGCGGATGCTTCAGTACATCAACCTGTGCCTGGAGTTAGAAAATCCTTCCTTTGCCAGGCCGACGCATGCCAATGTTGCCAGTCCCTTATTGCCCAGTGTTTCGGTGAACTTGGAAGTACAGAAGGTGTTGGATGCCATCTTGGGTGACAGCAGCCTGTATCACCAGGGGTTGGTGTTGAAAAACCTTCATTTTATAGGTATTTAATCTTTTTAAAGTGATTAGTTACTTGCTGCTATTGAGAAATGTTTTTTTCTGTGGCTCCAAAAGACTAGACGGGGTTCAGTATGTTTTGCTAATAGGATGTCAAGGCCTTGGAGAGGGAGCAGAGGAGATTTATCAGAATGATACCAGGGACGAGGGACTTCAATTATGTGGAGAGACTCGGAGAAACTGGGATTGTTCTCCTTTGAGCAGAGAAGATTAAGGGGAGATTTAATAGAGATGTTCAAAATTATGAGGGGTTTTGATAGAGTAAATTAGGAGAAACTGTTTCCACTAACAGGATGGTCGGTAACCAGAGGACACAGATTCAAGGTAATTGGCAAAAGATCCAGTGAGGAGATGAGAATTTTTTTTACACAGCGAGTTGTTCTGATCTGGAATGCACTGCCTGAAAGGGTGGTGGAAGCAGATTCAATAGTAACTTTGAAAAGGAAATTGAACAAATACTTGAAAAGGAAAAATTTGCAGAGCTATGGGGAAGGAGCAGATGGAGTGGGACTAATTGAATAGCTCTTTCAAAGACCTGGCATAGGCATACACTAGAATCATAGGCCTAGAAATTCAGTTGGTAGCGCCGGCGTTGAGCGCCTAAAGAGACCTAGAATTGGGGCGATAGCTGCGTGAACGGTGCAGGACCTCTCTGTCCGTGTTCACTAAACTGACTGGCCTCAATTTTTATGCCAACGGATCCTTTCAGTCAGCCATTGGGGACATTGCGACTATCGCTCAGGTTGCAGTCCACTGTTGCATCTGGCAAGTTACAGATGCCCTTTATAGGCGAAGGCGTCAATTCATCACCTTCCCTCTGACCCTGCACAAGCAGGCGGAGCGCGCGCAGGGTATCGCTTCTATTGCGGACTTCCCCATGGTGCAGGGAGCGACTGACAGCACACACGTGGCTTTGAGGGCGCCATGCCAGCATCCTTAGGACTTCCGCAACCGCAAGGGGTTCCACTCCCTCAACGTGCAGCTGGTCTGTGACCACCGCCAAATCATCGTGGCAGTCAACGCGCATTTCCCAGGGTGCAGCCACGATGCCTTTATCCTGCGGTTGACCTCAGTTTGTTACCTTTTTGAGGGGCTGGCTTGAACACGAGGCTGGCTTACTGGGGACAAGGGCTATCCTCTCTGCCCATGGCTGATGACAACACTCCGTGTGGCCGACACCCCAGCAGAAGAGCTGATCAACAGCGGCCATCAGGCGACCAGGCACAGTGAACAGCACACTATTGGTGTTCTCAAAAAGCGTTTCCGATGTCTGGAACATTCGGGGGGGATCCCTGCAGTACTCGCCGGAGCAAGTGGGACACATCGTCGTCGTCTGCTGCATGCTCCACAACTTGGCGATTCAACGCACCCAGCCAATTCCAGCTGTCCCTCAACGACCAGCAGAGCAGGAGGAGGAGGAGGAGGACGAAGAGCAGGCGGAGGAGGAGGATGAGGAGGAGGAGGAAGAGCAGGCGGAGGAGGAGGAGGAAGAGCAGGCGGAGGAGGAGGAGGACGAAGAGCAGGATGAGGAGGAGGAGGAAGAGCAGGCGGAGGAGGAGGAGGACGAAGAGCAGGCGGAGGAGGAGGAGGACGAAGAGCAGGCGGAGGAGGAGGAGGACGAAGAGCAGGAGGAGGATGAGGAGGAGAAAGAGCAGGCGGAGGAGGAAGAGCAGGCGGAGGAGGAGGAGGAGGAAGAGCAGGAGGAGGAGGAGGAAGAGCAGGCGGAGGAGGAGGAAGAGCAGGTGGAGCAGGAGGAGGAGGAGGAGGAAGAGCAGGCGGAGGAGGAGAAAGAGCAGGCGGAGGAGGAGAAAGAGCAGGCGGAGGAGGAGAAAGAGCAGGCGGAGGAGGAGAAAGAGCAGGCGGAGGAGGAGAAAGAGCAGGCGGAGGAGGAGAAAGAGCAGGCGGAGGAGGAGAAAGAGCAGGCGGAGGAGGAGAAAGAGCAGGCGGAGGAGGAGGAGGAGAAAGAGCAGGCGGAGGAGGAGGAGGAGAAAGAGCAGGCGGAGGAGGAGGAGGAGAAAGAGCAGGCGGAGGAGGAGGAGGAGAAAGAGCAGGCGGAGGAGGAGGAGGAGAAAGAGCAGGCGGAGGAGGAGGAGGAGAAAGAGCAGGCGGAGGAGGAGGAGGAGAAAGAGCAGGCGGAGGAGGAGGAGGAGGAGAAAGAGCAGGCGGAGGAGGAGGAGAAAGAGCAGGCGGAGGAGGAGGAGAAAGAGCAGGCGGAGGAGGAGGAGAAAGAGCAGGCGGATGAGGAGGAGAAAGAGCAGGCGGAGGAGGAGGAGGAGAAAGAGGAGGAGGAGGAGAAAGAGCAGGCGGAGGAGGAGGAGGAGGAGAAAGAGCAGGCGGAGGAGGAGGAGAAAGAGCAGGCGGAGGAGGAGGAGGAGAAAGAGCAGGCGGAGGAGGAGGAGGAGAAAGAGCAGGCGGAGGAGGAGGAGGAGAAAGAGCAGGCGGAGGAGGAGGAGGAGAAAGAGCAGGCGGAGGAGGAGGAGGAGAAAGAGCAGGCGGAGGAGGAGGAGGAGAAAGAGCAGGCGGAGGAGGAGGAGAAAGAGCAGGCGGAGGAGGAGGAGGAGGAAGAGCAGGCGGAGGAGGAGGAGGAGAAAGAGCAGGCGGAGGAGGAGGAGGAGAAAGAGCAGGCGGAGGAGGAGGAGGAGAAAGAGCAGGCGGAGGAGGAGGAGGAGAAAGAGCAGGCGGAGGAGGAGGAGGAGAAAGAGCAGGCGGAGGAGGAGGAGGAGGAGAAAGAGCAGGCGGAGGAGGAGGAGGAGAAAGCAGGCGGAGGAGGAGGAGAAAGAGCAGGCGGAGGAGGAGGAGAAAGAGCAGGCGGATGAGGAGGAGAAAGAGCAGGCGGAGGAGGAGGAGGAGAAAGAGGAGGAGGAGGAGAAAGAGCAGGCGGAGGAGGAGGAGGAGGAGAAAGAGCAGGCGGAGGAGGAGGAGAAAGAGCAGGCGGAGGAGGAGGAGGAGAAAGAGGAGGAGGAGGAGAAAGAGCAGGCGGAGGAGGAGGAGAAAGAGCAGGCGGAGGAGGAGGAGGAGAAAGAGCAGGCGGAGGAGGAGGAGGAGAAAGAGCAGGCGGAGGAGGAGGAGGAGAAAGAGCAGGCGGAGGAGGAGGAGGAGAAAGAGCAGGCGGAGGAGGAGGAGGAGAAAGAGCAGGCGGAGGAGGAGGAGGAGAAAGAGCAGGCGGAGGAGGAGGAGGAGAAAGAGCAGGCGGAGGAGGAGGAGGAGAAAGAGCAGGCGGAGGAGGAGGAGGAGAAAGAGCAGGCGGAGGAGGAGGAGGAGAAAGAGCAGGCGGAGGAGGAGGAGGAGAAAGAGCAGGCGGAGGAGGAGGAGGAGAAAGAGCAGGCGGAGGAGGAGGAGGAGAAAGAGCAGGCGGAGGAGGAGGAGGAGAAAGAGCAGGCGGAGGAGGAGGAGGAGAAAGAGCAGGCGGAGGAGGAGGAGGAGAAAGAGCAGGCGGAGGAGGAGGAGGAGAAAGAGCAGGCGGAGGAGGAGGAGGAGAAAGAGCAGGCGGAGGAGGAGGAGGAGAAAGAGCAGGCGGAGGAGGAGGAGGAGAAAGAGGCGGAGGAGGAGGAGGAGAAAGAGCAGGCGGAGGAGGAGGAGGAGAAAGAGCAGGCGGAGGAGGAGGAGAGAGCAGGCGGAGGAGGAGGAGAGAGCAGGCGGAGGAGGAGGAGAGAGCAGGCGGAGGAGGAGGAGAAAGAGCAGGCGGAGGAGGAGGAGGAGAAAGAGCAGGCGGAGGAGGAGGAGGAGAAACAGCAGGCGGAGGAGGAGGAGAGAGCAGGCGGAGGAGGAGGAGAAAGAGCAGGCGGAGGAGGAGGAGGAGAAAGAGCAGGCGGAGGAGGAGGAGGAGAAACAGCAGGCGGAGGAGGAGGAGGAGGAGAAAGAGCAGGCGGAGGAGGAGGAGGAAGAGCAGGCGGAGGAGGAGGAGGAAGAGCAGGCGGAGGAGGAGGAGGAGGAGGAAGAGCAGGAGGAGGAGGAGGAGGAGAGAGCAGGCGGAGGAGGAGGAGGAGGAGAGAGCAGGCGGAGGAGCAGGCGGAGGAGGAGAAAGAGCAGGCGGAGGAGGAGAAAGAGCAGGCGGAGGAGGAGAAAGAGCAGGCAGAGGAGGAGAAAGAGCAGGAGGAGGAGGAGGAGAAAGAGCAGGCGGAGGAGGAGGAGGAGGAGAAAGAGCAGGCGGAGGAGGAGGAGGAGAAAGAGCAGGCGGAGGAGGAGGAGAAAGAGCAGGCGGAGGAGGAGGAGAAAGAGCAGGCGGAGGAGGAGGAGGAGAAAGAGGAGGAGGAGGAGAAAGAGCAGGAGGAGGAGGAGGAGAAAGAGCAGGCGGAGGAGGAGGAGGAGGAGAAAGAGCAGGCGGAGGAGGAGGAGGAGGAGAAAGAGCAGGCGGAGGAGGAGGAGAAAGAGCAGGCGGAGGAGGAGGAGAAAGAGCAGGCGGAGGAGGAGGAGGAGGAGAAAGAGCAGGCGGAGGAGGAGAAAGAGCAGGCGGAGGAGGAGGAGGAGAAAGAGCAGGCGGAGGAGGAGGAGAAAGAGCAGGCGGAGGAGGAGGAGGAGAAAGAGCAGGAGGAGGAGGAGAAAGAGCAGGAGGAGGAGGAGAGAGAGCAGGAGGAGGAGGAGAAAGAGCAGGAGGAGGAGGAGAAAGAGCAGGAGGAGGAGGAGAAAGAGCAGGCGGAGGAGGAGGAAGAGCAGGCGGAGGAGGAGGAGAAAGAGCAGGCGGAGGAGGAGGAGAAAGAGCAGGAGGAGGAGGAGAAAGAGCAGGAGGAGGAGGAGAAAGAGCAGGAGGAGGAGGAGAAAGAGCAGGAGGAGGAGGAGAAAGAGCAGGAGGAGGAGGAGAAAGAGCAGGAGGAGGAGGAGAAAGAGCAGGCGGAGGAGGAGGAGGAGAAAGAGCAGGAGGAGGAGGAGAAAGAGCAGGCGGAGGAGGAGGAGAAAGAGCAGGAGGAGGAGGAGAAAGAGCAGGAGGAGGAGGAGAAAGAGCAGGAGGAGGAGGAGAAAGAGCAGGAGGAGGAGGAGAAAGAGCAGGAGGAGGAGGAGAAAGAGCAGGAGGAGGAGGAGAAAGAGCAGGAGGAGGAGGAGAAAGAGCAGGAGGAGGAGGAGAAAGAGCAGGAGGAGGAGGAGAAAGAGCAGGAGGAGGAGGAGAAAGAGCAGGCGGAGGAGGAGGAGGAGAAAGAGCAGGAGGAGGAGGAGAAAGAGCAGGCGGAGGAGGAAGAGCAGGCGGAGGAGGAGGAGGAGGAAGAGCAGGAGGAGGAGGAGGAGGAAGAGCAGGCGGAGGAGGAGGAGGAGGAAGAGCAGGCGGAGGAGGAGGAGGAGGAAGAGCAGGCGGAGGAGGAGGAGGAGGAAGAGCAGGCGGAGGAGGAGGAAGAGCAGGCGGAGGAGGAGGAAGAGCAGGCGGAGGAGGAGGAAGAGCAGGCGGAGGAGGAGGAGGAGGAGAAAGAGCAGGCGGAGGAGGAGGAGGAGGAGAAAGAGCAGGCGGAGGAGGAGGAGGAGGAGAAAGAGCAGGCGGAGGAGGAGGAGGAGGAGAAAGAGCAGGAGGAGGAGGAGGAGAAAGAGCAGGCGGAGGAGGAGGAGGAGGAGAAAGAGCAGGCGGATGAAGAGGAAGAGCAGGCGGAGGAGGAGGAGGAAGAGCAGGCGGAGGAGGAGGAGGAGGAGAAAGAGCAGGCGGAGGAGGAGGAGGAGGAGAAAGAGCAGGCGGAGGAGGAGGAGGAGGAGAAAGAGCAGGAGGAGGAGGAGGAGAAAGAGCAGGCGGAGGAGGAGGAGGAGGAGAAAGAGCAGGCGGAGGAGGAGGAGAAAGAGCAGGCGGATGAAGAGGAGGAGGAGGAGGAGGAGGAAGAGCAGGAGGAGGAGGAGGAAGAGCAGGCGGAGGAGGAGGAGGAAGAGCAGGCGGAGCAGGCGGAGGAGGAGGAAGAGCAGGCGGAGGAGGAGGACGAAGAGCAGGCGGAGGAGGAGGAGGAAGAGCAGGCGGAGGAGGAGGAGGAGGAGGAAGAGCAGGCGGAGGAGGAGGAGGAAGAGCAGGCGGAGCAGGCGGAGGAGGAGGAAGAGCAGGCGGAGGAGGAGGACGAAGAGCAGGCGGAGGAGGAGGAGGAGGAGGAAGAGCAGGCGGAGGAGGAGGAGGAGGAGGAAGAGCAGGCGGAGGAGGAGGAGGAGGAAGAGCAGGCGGAGGAGGAGGAGGAGGAGGAAGAGCAGGCGGAGGAGGAGGAGGAGGAGGAAGAGCAGGCGGAGGAGGAGGAGGAAGAGCAGGAGGATGAGGAGGAGGAGGAGGAAGAGCAGGCGGAGGAGCAGGCGGAGGAGGAAGAGCAGGCGGAGGAGGAGGAGGAGGAGGAGGAAGAGCAGGAGGAGGAGGAGGAAGAGCAGGCGGAGGAGGAGGAGGAGGAGGAAGAGGAGGAGGAAGAGCAGGCGGAGGAGGAGGACGAAGAGCAGGCGGAGGAGGAGGAGGAAGAGCAGGAGGAGGCGGGGGAGGAAGAGCAGGCGGAGGAGGAAGAGCAGGCAGAGGAGGAGGAGGAGGAGGAGCAGGTGGAGGAGGAGGAAGAGCAGGCGGAGGAGGAGGAAGAGCAGGCGGAGGAGGAGGAGGAGGAAGAGCAGGCAGAGGAAGAGCAGGCGGAGGAGGAGGAAGAGCAGGCGGAGGAGGAGGAGGACGAAGAACAGGCGGAGGAGGAGGAGGAAGAGCAGGAGGAGGAGGAAGATGGAAGGGGTCCTGAAAGTGGAAGGGCCATACGTCAGAGGCTCATCAGGACTCGTTTCGAGACCCCTCTGGCGGAATGATGAGAGTCTTAACTCCTGCGCACTTTGGATGTTTGACGGCCTCTGAATGCCAGCATCACTGAAAGTAGTCACGTGCACCATGCCACATTGAAACTTCTGTTTATTGTCACAAAAGTCTTTCATTACAGCAAAACAACGTCATGTCAACAGAAACCATAACTAACAAAATAACTGAACTCTTCGGCAAAGCCGCAAAACTCAACAAAACTTCTGCAAATATTACAACAGGTGAGGGTGTCCTTGAATTTGGACAAAGAAACGTCTCAGCACCTCCCTCTACAACTGGCCCCTTGAGGGAGAACGACTTCTCTTTCGCGGCCGGCTCCTTCCCTCCCTGCTGCTCCTATGTAATTGGACCCCAGTGGCGGGCTCAAGGCTGGGGGACGCCTGCTGACTGTGTGGAAGCGCAGAAGCCCCTGAGGGACGGCCTGGCCGACCTCTGGGCTTGGAGGGTGCGGACGCAGGATGCTTGATGTGACCATGGCTGGAAGCAGTGTGCCCTGCAGGTGGTGGCAGCTGCACTGCAGACGTCCCAGCGCTGGCATGTGCAATGGTCTCCTGCCGAGAGAGGACACCTGCACCATGGTCGGACGACACACTGGCTATCTGAGGGGACCGGCTCAGCTCATCCGCCACAATCGCATGCTCCACTGATTCCTGGCCATGTGTGGGACTGGAAGGGCCCGGGGTGATCCTAACTGATGCAGAGAGGGTGGCTGCAGTGAGAGATCGCGTTGCCTCAATCTGGGTGTGGACGAGGCCGGCAAGTGACTGCGTGGCAACAGTGAGGACCTGTGTGCCAGGTGCCAGTGCTTCGGAGAAGCCCTGGACAGTTCTTTCCATTGCTTCGGACAAGGCAGGTGCCGACCGCTCCATTGCCTCGGACAAGCCCTGGACAGACCTTTCCAGGGATTGTCCGAAGCCCTGAACAGTCCTTTCCATAGCGGCCTCAAAGCCCTGGACAGTCCTCTCCATTGTTGGCCCGAAGCCCTGGATAGACCTGTCCATTGTTGCCCCAAAGCCCTGGATAGACCTGTCCATTGTTGCCCCGAAGCCCTGGAGAGTCCTGTCCATTGTTGCCCCAAAGCCCTGGAGAGTCCTCTCCATTGTTGCCCCGAAGTCCAATATACTCTTAGCCAATGTATCTATTGACTGAGGCATCTTCTCCACTGCAGCCATCAGCTCCGTGTGTCTGAGCCGGGCCTGTTTGCTCATTTCACCCAGGCGACGCGCCTCCTCTGCACTCTGAGCAGCAATCATAACTACCTGCCTTGCCCTCCGGGGAGACGGTGGCCGAACTTGCCTATCCCCCTTGCGTTGCTGCATGCCGCTTGTTCCGGCAACTGGTTCATCCTCAGAGCACCCCTCCCCTCCCCTCCAGGGGACTACTATCCCCAGTCTGTAGATGTGTCCGCTCCCCGGATTCTGCAACGGCTGGTCCAGATTCCTCCTGCTCCTCGCCTCCGGTGGCACTGGCAGCTTCAGTGCGTTGAGCCCGAGTTGGTGCTGATTCATCTGAAAGCAGGGAGGTGGAAGAGTGGCTTTAGCAAAAGGACAGGTTTGCGGAAAGGCATGCCAGATTGCGGCAAGGCTCTGACATGGCTGCACACTGAGGAAGCATGCTGGCAGGGGGACCAAGTGGAAGGCAACAGGTGAAAAGGTGAGAGTCTTACCCTCGCTGTCGGAAATGGGGTCGGCAGATGCAGTGGTCACAGGACCAGACACACGTCCTCCAAGAATCTGGTGCACTCTCTCCTCCAGATCCGTGAGAGGGACCACTTGTGGAGGCCCACCACCGGTTTGAAAGTGGTCCCTTCGCCTGGCCGCCAGCTTGGCCTGGAGAGGAAAGAAGGAGAAGTTATGTTACATGAGGCCTTGAGAGATCATCGCATGCCCCCCATGGTGAAAGAGCCCTTACATGAGGCCTTGAGACATCTGTCCATGTGTGTGCCCAGAAAGGGCCATGGGTGCTTGCTGACAGATGGCCATTGGGGCATCATGGCAACAGGGTGCCCGAAGTCAGCTGCAGATGGAGGGAATCAGAAGTTTGCTAAACCATCACTCACCCTAACGATCCGTGTGAGGTCATTGAATTTCTTCCTGCACTGAACAGGGGTCCTGGTCGCCATACTGCTGGAGTTGACCCTCACAGCAACCTCCCTCCAAGATCGTCGGTAAGCCTTCTGATTTGGCCTCTTGCCATTGTCCGGATACAGGACATCTCGACGGCGCTCAACTGCAGCCACCAACTGGTCCAGAGCCTCAGTGCTGAAGCGCTCTGCTCTCTGTCTAACCTTCTCCATGCTCACCAAGTTTCTAACGCCAGAGAAGGGCGAGCGCCGATTCTGAGGCCTACAGGGCGTTGGGTGTGGCAGCTCAGGCTGACTGACCCACCCCTTTAAGAGCCGGCCGGCGCCTGGAAGTCTCGTGGTTTCCCGTAATTGAGATCACCTGCGCTGCGCCCGTCCACGTCGATATTGAGTAGCGCCTGAACTTTTGCGCCTTAGGAGCACCGTGTAACGGCTGAATTTGCGCCTCAATCCCCTTTGGGGGCGATGCAACCCAATATCTCGCCAGGCAGCGATAAGTTTCGTCTGGCTATAAACTTTGCGCACCGCCAGTTCTAGCACCTCAAGCGGGGCTATACCCAATTTCTAAGCCATAGAATCATACAACACTAGTGTGTTGAAGTCACTTCACTGCCTCAGAATAGTTGTCAATATTTGGGCTGACTTCTGCATGGTTTCTTGCTGTTTGCTGTTTGCTCTTTGACATTGGGAGTGAGAATTTCTTCAACTACTGTCCTTGATATAGAAGTGCAGCAATTTACAGCACAGAATGAGGCTATTCGGCCCATCCTGTCTGCACCAGCTCTTGGCTAGAGCAATTCAAAACTAATCCCACTGTCCTGCTCTCTCCTCATAGCCCTGTATTTTCTCTGACTTTGATATAGTACTAACTGTCTGGCTTCCAATCTCGTGCAGCCCTGATCTGTGCGGAGACCAGGACTCCGAGAAGGGTGCGCAACACTGGTGTATGGTCAGGTTTAGAAATACACGTGCTGTACTGTAACTGTAGTAAACACAAGCAGCTTAAGAGAACAGAAGACTGGGCCAGGTGCAGAAATCTCCACATATGGAAGTTTTTGCCAGTCCCATTGTGCTTCATGTCTCCGGGTTATGTAATTTTCAGCCAACACAAATTAAATTGTTTCTGTTGTGACGACTTTGATTCTGATTGGTTTGCATATGTTGAGCACAGTTCCTCTCTGCATTGGTGGAATCCGTATTTCCCTTTACACACCCCATCTACATTGCTTTACCCCCAGCTCTGCCCTCTCATTGCCTTTCAACAGTACAACAACTTGCAATTATATAGCACCTTTAAAATAGTAAAACGTCCCGAGGCACTTCACAGGAGCGCTATCAGACAAAAATTGACACCGAGCCACATCAGGAGAGATTAGGACAGGTGACCAAAAGCTTGGTCAAAGACATAGGTTTTAAGCAGCGTCTTAAAGGAGGATATAGATGTAGAGAGGCAGAGATATTTAGGGAGGGAATTCGAGAGCTTAGACCCTAGTCAGCTGACTGCACGGCCGCCAATGGTGGGGCGAAGGAAGTCGTGGATACGCAAGAGGCTAGAGTTGGATGAACACTGAGTTCTTGGATGGCTGTAGGGCTTGAGAAGGTTACAGAAATAGGGAGGGGCGAGGCCATGGAGGGATTTGAACCCAAGGATGAAAAGGCATTGCTGGACCGGGATCCAATGTGGGGCAGCGAGCACAGAGGTGATGGGTGAACAAGATTTGGGGCGAGTTAGGATACGGGCAGCAGAGTTTTGGATGAGCTCAAGTTTACAGAGGGTGGAAGATGGAATGCCGGCCAGAAGTGCATTGGAATAGTCAAGTCTGGATGTAATGAAAGCATGGATGAAGGATTCAACAGCAGATGGGCTAAGGCAGGGGTGGAGATGAGTGATATTACGGAGGTGGAAGTAGCCGGTCTTGGTAATGGAGAGGACATGGGGTCATATCATGTTTTAGAAACCAGCGACAATTTACTGGAACATTCAAACCTCAGGCACAGCACTAGAAATTAATGTATGAAAAATAGAAATGTAAGCAGTATTGATTTTTTTTAAATACATGAGATGCACAGAAACTCTTTCTAACTGCTTTCCATCAAGGTAATCTCTCTTTTCTGTGCTTCCTTCAAGATTTTGAAATTGCTTTGGACCAGGAGAGAAAGAATGTGGTCCCCTTGCCTCAGGGTGATGAGTTTGGCTGTGACACTAACATACAGAGGTAAGGATTAGCGCCTTGCAAATCTCTTGATTGATCCAGCTTGTGTTGCAGAACTTGCTGTCTGGTGTTGTGCAGTTTGGATTTATAAGCTTTTCTATAGGATTTATACACATTTCTTCATGCGGTCTATTATACATCGGTTGCTACAGAATTATATATGCCTGTAATTAAAATTTTCTAGGCAATTCCTTAGAATTTTGATTAAACGTATAATCCATTATACTGTTGCTTTTTAGTAGATTACCTTTGTAATTGTCCCCTTTCTAGACACTACCTGCAAGAGTGGTGAACACAACACTTTTCACCTTTTTTCCTTTTACTTTTTAATTCCTCTTTCCAAATAAATCGGTAACTGGTGGCGAGTGACCTGTTTTTTCATGACACTCTTACAAAAATACGAACATGTGAAAAGGATCATCAAAGCCTGCCCTACACTCATGATGTCTGAAGCATCATGACTTGTCACTTCCTGCTCAGCCATGTAATCTCCTGGGAGAGGCAAAGAACCCAGGGCCAGTAAGGGAAAATTTCCTCTCCAACCCCCTCAGGTGATCTCTTGAGGCAGCCTTCAGGTATATTTTATTTTTTTCACTACTTTCAACCCACGCTACCTTGGGGCCTAGAGATGAAGGCAGTATGTATCGTGGACCTTCCCAGAGACGAAGATCGGTTGAGCAAAGCCTTTGAGTGAGTGGGTGGGTGGCATGAGAATCTGGTTGTGCCACTTATCTCTCTTGGGCTATTGCACAAAAAAAAGGAAGATCTAATCTTGCTCAACAAACGAATATGACACTTAACACCACACCGCACTGGAAACTGGAATGACGTAGATTGCAGTTGTGGAGAAGTCTGTGGCCCAAATGATTCGGCAATCTCAGTTTGAAGGTGGGGAAGTATGGAGTGTCTGGGAGAACCTTTGAAAGAAGAAGGGAAAATTTAGTAACGCATTTGTTTTAAGAACTGCAAAAGCAAAAAATTGTTGTTTTCAAGCAAAGACCTATTGTAACGGCGTCAATCTTTAATTTCCTTGTTGCACACAATGCCGATGAAATGTTCCCCCTAGTAATAACCATAATTCTTACCTTGTAGAGTGGCTGTGCTTTGTGCTCCAGTATCTGCCTTTTGTCTTGGCACAATGCACCCCAAGGACAGGTTGGCAGTGAAGATTCGGCATCTCGAGGCACGAGGGTATTATGTGGTATTGGTGAGTATTTACGATGGCATCTTTAGTTTAAAGTCTTTCTAATCCAGCAGAAAAGATGGAATTGCACAAAATAATTGCTAAAAATTCTACTTTCTGGTACTCAGATTGTAATAACTCTGCAAGTGAATAAAGTTTCCATAATTGTACTGATTTTTCTGGATAGGCTTTGGATTATTGCCTTGTTTAGTGGAAAGATATCTGCAAATAATATAGTAATGAAGAGTTCTCCCTTGCTTGTAATCTTTTTCCAATTTTACTTCATTTGTGGGGCCATTCAGAGTCATCGGAACAGGAGATGGCCATTTAACTCCTTGAGCCTGTTCCGCCATTCAATTAGATCCACTTACCCACCTTGGTTCTGTACCCCCTTAATACTCTTACCCAACAAAAATCTATCCATCTCAGTGTTGAAAATTTCAATTGACCTAGTCGCGACAGCTTTTTATGGGGAAGTGTGTTCCAGATTTCCGCTATCCCTTTGTGTGAAGAAGTGCTTCCTGACATCAGCAATGAACAGCCTAGCTCTAATTTTAAGGTTATACTCCATTGTAAACATCTGGTTTAGGTGGACACAAGAGGTTGGTGTCCAACAGGGGACCTCCCCTTTAGTTTAATGGCTCTACTGTTCAAGGAGTCTTTTTTTTTGTTGCCAATCTCAATTGGGCCATGATTTCAAGTTTTTAATTAATTCACTCTCGAAATGTGGGCAATGCTGGCATTTATTGCCCATCCCTAGTTGCCCTGAGAAGGTGGTGGTGGGCCTCCTTCTTTGTAGTGGTTTGATACAACTGAGTGACTTGATAGGCCACTTCAGAGGGCAGTTGAGAGTCAACCACGTTAAATGTGGGACTGGAGTCATGTATAGGCCAGATCGGGTAAAGACGGCTTCTCTAAAGTACAATAGGGAACCTGTTGGGTTTTTTACGACAATCAAACAGCTTCATGTTCACTTTTACTGATACCAGCTTTTTATTTCCAGATTTTTTTTTAACTGAATTCAAATTCTCAAACTGCCACTCCAGCAAATTGAGCACAATATCTAGGCTGACACGCCAGTGCAGTACTGAGGGAGTGCTACACTGTCAGAGATGCCGTCTTTCGGATGAGACATTAAACCGAGGCCACGTCTGCCCTCTCGGGTAAACGTAAAATATCCCACTATTTTGAAGAAGAGCAGGGGAGTTCTCCCGGTGTCCTGGCCAATATTTATCTCTTGACCAGCATCACTAAAATGGATTATCTGGTCATTGCTGTTTGTGGGACCTTGCTGCATACAAATTGGCTCCACGTTTCCTACATTACAACAGTGACTACACTTCAAAAGTATTTCATTAGCTGTAAAGTGCTTTGGGACATCCTGAGGTCATGAAAGGCACTGTATAAATGCAAGTCTTTTTCTTTTTATTAGTCCAGTAACGTGACCACTACACTACTGTACCATTCAGACATGTGAGAGAGAAGGGAGGGGTGACGTGCATGCTTGCAGTGCTGCACAGTGAGCATCTGCACAATTATGTCTATACACAGAGAAACCAGGAGGAACTTGAAGATGTTTTATATTAAAATATTTTTGCATCCACTCCCTGACCACTTGGCGGAGATTGGGAACTCCATACATGTGGGACTGAAGATGCAAACCTGTATTCTGTCAAAGCCCGAGAACCTTTCTTGATTGGTCATGGAACGCATCACATGTTGCCTCATGCTCTTTGTGGGAGGGAGGGTTTTGATACCAGTTGTCTTCCTTCGATATTTTAACTCTGATTTGCTTGCACTGTATTCTCTTTGTTTATTCCAGGTCTCAGAATACGAGTTTGGGAAGCTGTCAGAAGATGAGAGAGTCGAGTTCCTGAAGAGTGCAATCTTCGCAGAATGAGTAGCCTTTGAGAATCTATGCCGCTTAAGCCAAGGACACAGGACAATGCACTGATCGCTCTTGGTGGCTCAGAAGGAGTCAACTGCTTCAGCAGGTCTCTGGTGCTGTTGCACCCTTCAATAATTGATGTCCCTAAGTTGAAGAATCTAAGCTGTGTTTGTCCTGGGGCTATGAATTCAAATTGACCACCAGTTCAGAATGAAGCTGTGACAGATGCACGCAGCTATATGTTTTAATCATGAAGCTCCCGCCATCCTGAGTGTGGGGCAGGCTTGATGGACCAGCTGGTTTTTATCCTGCCCGTCAGTTTTGTATGTTTGTAGGAATTCTCTCTCGATTAATCTGAAGTTAGGCTGAGCAACTGTGATAAAACATTCCGTCTTCCAGCCGACAATTTGAGAATTTTCTTTTCCCGTTGGGGTGCAGCAGAAATGTAATTTTCTACTTGGCAGCAGTGGCACTAACGGGCTCCACCCTACCACCGCTGGCTCAATATTAGACTGCAACTGTTGGGGCTCAGGAGAGAGATGCAGGATTATAAGAAAAATGTGGATCAGGTGTACAACTGACTTTTTAAAGAACTGTTGATAAATAAACATTAACAAATGCAGATATTAAAAAGCCAATCATTACAAACAAATAAAAGAAAGACGTATATTTATGTAGCACTTTTCACGATTTCAGGACGTCCCAAACTGCTTTACAGCCAATTAAGTACTTTTGAAAGTATGGTCACTGTTGTAATGTAGGAAACGTGGCAGCCAATTAGCGCACATCAAGGTCCCACAATTAGCAATGCGATAATGACCAGATAATCTGTTTTACTGATGTTGGTTGAAGGATAAATATTGACCTAAACACCAGGAGAATTCCTCTGCTTGTCTTCAAAATAGTGCCATGGGATCTTTTATGTCCACCTGAGAGGGCGGATGGGGCCTCGGTTGAATGTCTCAGCTGAAAGACGGCACCTCCCACAGTAGAGCACTCCCTCAGTACTGGCACATCAGCCTAGATTATGTGCTCAAGTCTCTTGAGTGGTGCTTGAACCCACAACCTTCTGACTTGGAGGCGAGCGTCCTACCAACTGAGCCACAGCTGGCACTACTGTATTACATTCTTTGAGGGGAAAAAACTGGATCTGTAAAGAATCTAATGATGAAGGTGCCACAGTGGTAGACTGGGATGTTGACTGGGAACATTTTAAACAAAGCCACGTGGGTAAATACTCATCTACGAAATACCAGTTCTCCCAGCAGAATTAATGGAAGATGGCCTGTTTCTGTAAATTCTATGTAATGCTCCATGACCTCCTCATTATGGGAAATTAGCACAATAGAGGGACAGTCCCCACTGTTTATAGTCAGCGCGCTGGTGTCAGCGTGATTTGCCTGCTATATGCGGTGGACGCAGCAACCAAGAAATAAAAAAAGACTACTTTGGTGAAAATAGCGTTGGGGCCTTGATTACCTGATGGCTGAGATCCTGGAGCTGGAGGAGGGAGAAAGTGGGTCAACGAGAAGTCAAGCATCCTCTCCCATGACGATGAGGAGCTCAACAAGCTGGCGAGAAGGGTACGCGGGAGTTCTGGAGGTCCCGATGGGCTGACTGGAGGTGGATGGGCTGCTATTGCACAACATGTAGAAGATCACTAGCATAGAGCAAACTTGGCTCACCGCATGCATCTCTTCAAAGTCTTGATCAACCCAAATGCACGTGACCAGTGGTTTGATTTCCAAGGCAAAAAGCTACAGTATTAACAAACTTTCCTGTACTTCGAAACAGCTCAGAAACAGTAGGACCATCTCTGCTAGTGAAAATCAATGACAAGGACAAGAGTACAGTATGAAGACCCATCAGACAAATGTCTCTCCATATTCTATAGCCGCCAACACTCCTCTCACAAAAGAAATCTGCACGTAAAAAAAAGCCTCCTCAGAATCTAAGAGAGAGCACTGAGGTAGACCCACGTGAATTACATTAGGCCATATTCTATGACTCACAGATAAACCCTGTCTGATTAGTGTGGGTCAGCTTGAAAATTGCATTCAGTTTTCCCATATCTTAGCAAAAATGTCAGTTAACAATATTGGTCTGTGTGAGAGGGCTTTTACTCAAATAGAAGACATGGATGTACCTCTTAAGTATTGGGTGAGGTTAAACCTGATTATCATTAACATACTTGAATATACTTAGAAGGGGATTCAATTTGAGAAGTCATACTTCTATAGATGTCAGCCAGGGGTCCATCTAGTCCCAGAGCTTTTTCAGATTGTAAAGACCTAAGAGACTGAATAATCTTCAAGGTAATGGGAGAGACTTCCAGAGCTGAGTTCTCCAAACAAGAAAATGACTGGCAAGCCAGCAAGATATTCCCTACTGCGATCAGGTTGTGTTGCACCTTGTGACCTCCTTGTGGCTTTGTGCTATGAATTGAAGTGCCAAAGCTCTGCATGCAAGGGAGGTGAGCTTCAAGCTTCAAGAATCATGCTTCAAGGTGACTGCCACTGTCACTTAGCTTGCCCTGTGCTCCAAAAGTGAGTGTTAGCTAAGTGAGTCCTAGAGAGAACCCAAATTCCTCCTTTCCTCCTGGACAGCATTGAAATGTCTAACTTTGAAATCTGCTCCTCCAGCTGAGCCGAGGAAGCGAGCCGCCTTATTGGCACCAAAAGCAATAATCTAGCCGGGCAAGACTGCCTCAACATTGTTCCAAAGGAGGAAGATATCCCATTGTTATGATTAAACTGTTAAAAAGGAAGCTAAACACTGCCAAATCTACTATGTCCAGTTTTTGTCCTCTTGTATAGTGGGGATGTCAAGGCCCTGAAAAAGATTTAGAGGAGGGAAGCTCAATTGACATCTACTTGAAGAGCTCTTAATTATCAGGGCAGGCATAGGGAACTGGGGGGGGATTTACTTTGGAAAAGTGTAGGCAGTGAGGAAATAACAAAGGGATTAAGTTCTATCCAAGCGGATAGGTTGAGCTGTATAAGCAGGGGCGGTCTCGGGGGCATCAGCACAAGTTAGGTTAGGTGCCAGGAAATGTGACATCACAGAATGGTTGACCTCTGGAATAGGTAACCAGCTGATGCAATCAGTACGGATTTGCTGCAGGTCTTCAAAAGGGAGCTGGACAAGTTCCTGCCAGTGAAAGGCATCTCGTGTTCTAGAAGATAGGTGGGTTTACTACAACTAGTGACTTCACACTAGTTACTGCGATCTTCTGGAGCTTGCTTGATCACCTTTGGAGGTCAAAGGGGAATTTCCCAGAGGTTTTTTCCCCAAATTAACCTAAGGTTTTTCCTTGTTGTCTCCCCCAGGAGCTTGTGTGATTTTCTTGTTGGAAGGTGGGGAGGGAGTTGATGGTGTGCAGTTTCCACCATGTCAGCATGGGGCAGGGTTGTTGACCAGTTGAACTTTTTTCTGTCTTTTCATGTTTATACTCAGAAACTGCAGGTCATTGAGAAGGTCCCATCTACTACCCGTTCCTGAAAGCTCTGGCGCACAGGCACTGGGTCACCGGCACAGGATCTGAAAACTTTAGCAAGCTACTCGAACAGGATCTGATAGCAGAGACCAGGGGCGTGGGAATTTTTTAAAAATTAAAGTCATCCCTAAAATAAATTCTGAGGAGGTCAGATTACATTTACACCATACATCCATAAGGCCTCACACTACTGGCTGAGTGGAACAGCCATTCAAGAGTGAGGAACGACGACTTGGATGGTTTTCTACTGCAGGACGTCCTAAAAACACTTTACAGCCAATGAAGTACTTTTTGGAGTGTAGTCACTCTAATATAGGAAACGCAGCAGCCAAATTACACACAGCAAGCTCCCATAAGCAGCAATGTGATAATGACCAGATAATCTGTTCTAGTGATATTGCTTGAGTGATAAATATTGGCCAGGACACTGGGGCAGAACTCCCCTGCTCTTCTTCGAAATAGTGCCGTGGGATCTTCTACTTCCACCTGAGAGAGCAGACGGGGCCTCAGTTTAAACATAGAAACATAGAAGATAGGAGCAGGAGTAGGCCATTCGGCCCCTCGAGCCTGCTCCGCCATTCAATGCGATCATAGCTGATTATCCAAATTCAGTATCCTGTCCCGGCCTTCTCTCCATATCCCTTGATCCCTTTAGCCTTAAGAAATATATCTAACTCCTTCTTGAATATATTTAATGAATTGGCCTCTACTGCCTTCTGTGGTAGAGAATTCCACAGGTTCACCACTCTCTGGGTGAAGAAATTCCTCCTCATCTCAGTCTTAAATGGCTTACCCCTTATCCTTAGACTGTGACCCCTGGTTCTGGACTCCCCGACCATCAGGAACATCCTTCCTGCATCCAGTCTATCTAGTCCTGTTAGTATTTTATAAGTTTCAATGAGATCCCCTCTCATTCTTCTAAACTCCAGTGACTATAAGCCCAATCGACCCAATCTCTCCTCATACGTCATTCCTGCCATCCCAGGTATCAGCCTGGTGAATCTTCGCTGAACTCCCTCCATGCCAAGAACATCCTTCCTCAGATAAGGCGACCAAATACTCCAGGTGTGGCCGCACCAAGGCCCTGTACAGCTGCATCAAGACATCCTTGTTCCTGTACTCGAACCCTCTCGCTACGAAGGCCAACATACCATTTGCCTTCTTAACCGCCTGCTGCACCTGCATGCTTACCTTCAGCGACTGGTGCACAAGGACACCCAGGTCTCGTTGCACTTCCCCTTCTCCCAATCTATTGCCATTCAGATAATAATCTGCCTTCCTGTTTTTGACACCAAAGTGGATAACTTCGCATTTATCCACATTATATTGCATCTGCCATGCTTCTGCCCAATCACCCAACCTGCCCAAATCATACTGGAGTTTCTTGGCATCCTCCTTACAGCACACACTCCCACCCAGCTTTGTGTCGTCTGCAAACTTGGAGATAATACATCCAATTCCCTCGTCTAGATCATTAATATATATTGTGAATAGCTTGGGTCCCAGGACCAATCCCTGCGGTACCCCACTAGTCACTGCCCGCCACTCGGAAAAAGACCCGTTTATTCCAACTCTTTGCTTTCTGTCTGCCAACCAGTTCTCTATCCAAGTCAATACCTTGCCCCCAATCCCATGTGCCTTAACTTTACACGCTAATCTCTTATGCGGGACCTTATCGAAAGCCTTCTGAAAGTCCAAATACACCACATCCACTGGTTCTCCCTTATCAATTTTACCAGTTACATCCTCAAAAAATTCCAATAGATTAGTCAAGCACGATTTACCTTTTGTAAATCCATGTTGACTTTGTCCGATCCTGTCACTGTTTTCCAAGTGCTCTGCTATTACATCTTTTATAATGGACTCCAGCATTTTCCCCACTACCGATGTCAGGCTTACCGGTCTATAATTCCCTGTTTTCTCTCGACCACCTTTTTTGAATAGTGGGGCAACATTAGCTACCCTTCAATCCATGGGTACAGTTTAACATCTCATTCGAAAGACGGCACCTCCAACAGTGTAGCACTCCCTCAGCACTGCACAGGAGTGTCAACCTGGATTATGTTCTCAAGTCTCTGGAGTGGGACTTGAAACCACAACCTTCTGACTCAGGTGAGAGCGCTGGCACCGAGCTACGACTGGCACCCATGTAGTCCATTTTTCCAATACCACTCTAACATTCAGTAACAATATAAATTATAGTCTTTTTTCAGATTGTACTATTGAAAGTAAATTTTGTTTGCACAGTTTTAATGAGCAGAATTGTAAAGTTTCATAACTTTGTGCAGCTGCTGGCTAAATGCTTGTTTAGGCAAGACCTGATCATGTGAACGTTAGATAAAATCTAGCTTTCAAAAGACCTACGATCCTCAAAGGGTTCAGCATTTGTCACCGAACAAAGGAAGATTTGTCATGCTGGTCTTTATTAAAATAAACCCCTCATTATTGCATCAAGCATACACAGCTGACACTGTATATGTGGAAATATGGTACCCTTGAGTATATTATGCACCGCCAAATATTTAATGCATCAAAGAGGTGAACACATTCTTTCAATATTTCTATGATTAACAGTGCATTGAGTAATATGTAATTCATTCCCATCTGGTGTTGTCTGCCAACTTATGAACATATGCAGTCTCCACCGGGTAAAGGAAACCACTGATTCAAAGCTGAGTTTGAGAGACGTGAGGCACTCAGAAGAAGTAGATGCTGCTGGACCCTATGCTTTGTATGGCTGTTATTGTCTGACATCAGGAGGAATCTTTAGCAATTCCTTACTGGACTGCAGTCTATGTTGATAAGAAATACTCTTGTGTCACGCAGAAAATTTAAACTGCATCTCACCTACGATATTAGCCCGTAAAACCCTCCCGCCATAGGACTAACCACCCTAATGGCTGGTACGAAGATGGTTACAGTCACAGAAGGAGCGTTAATCGCAGCCAGAAATCCTTCTACCACTTCATACAGTTCCCCAAAGGGAACAGTATGAAGACACGTACGACGACGACCTACGATATTGCAGCTTGGCCTCTAAAGAGTTGGAGTAGCAATATCCCTCCTCCAGGAGACAAGTGAAGATGTGATTTACAAAAGCAAAATACCGTGGATGCTGGAAATCTGAAATAAAAACAGAAAATGATGGAAATACTCAGCAGGTCAGGCAGCATCTGTGGAGAGAGAAACAGATTTAACGTTTCAGGTCGATGACCCTTCGTCAGAACTGGAAAAAGTTGGAGATGTAACAGGTTTTTAAGCAAGTGCAGGGGCAGGGAAAGCGGGGAGGGGAGGAAAGAACAAAAGGGAAGGTCTGTGATAGGGTGGAAGGCAGGAGAGATTAAAAGACAAAAGGGATGATGGTGCAAGGCAAAAGGAGATGGTAATGGGACAAGTTAAGAAACAAAAGATGACTCTAGATGAAGTGTAAATGACAATGGCAGAATCATCAACAGCTGCCATGTGAGAGAGAAAAAAAATTGGGGCCGAGATTATGGTCTGAAATTGTTGAACTTGATGTTGAGTCCAGAAGGCTGTAAAGTGCCTAATTGAAAGATGAGGTGTTGTTCCTCGAGCTTACGTTGAGCTTCGTTGGAACAATGTAAGGGGTCGAGGATGGAGAGGTCAGAGTGGGAGTGGAGCGGAGAATTAAAGTGACAGGTGACCAGAAGCTCGGGGTCACACTTACGGACTGAATGGAGGTGTTCCGCAAAGCGATCGCCCAATCTGCGTTTGGTCTCCCCAATGTAGAGGAGACCGCATCGTGAGCAGCGAATACAGTATACTAGATTACAAGAAGTACAAGTAAATAAATCACTGTTTAAGATGTGATTTAGTTCAATACTAGTATTAGAAGGAGCTACTCTCCTTTTCCATGGGAGCCAGTTTAAGTGATTTAAACCATTAAACATTGGAGTGCACAAATGATTGACTGCTCTGGTCTTTATATTATTCAAAAATTATATGGAGTGGATGATGCTTCCTGTAATATAAGAATATCACAGGAACATATATAGTGATAGAGATGGATGACCAATACTCTGCAGAATGCAAATGGTTTCAGTTCTATTGGCACCATGGGAATATTATCTGTGGGATCTGACTTTTCAGGGTTGAATAATGCAGATAATTTTAGACCAAGATCCTGAATCACCTTGGGAAGTCAGAAATCAGTTGCAACTGCCCGTTCCTCTGTACCTGTGTTTAGAATGTAATAAGGGATTGGGACAGGCAGCAGTGATTGTTGTGAACTGCACTGAGCGTTGTGTTTAAGAAGCGTATTAATAGACACTGCAACAACATCATCATCGCTTGTCACAGTTGTTGACTGTTAGCCAGGCATAGAGGGTCAGTTCAACCTTGTAACAATTGTGAGCTGCTGCATTGTAAGAAAAAAAGTTGCATTTCTATAGTGCCTTTCAAGAGCTCAGGACATCCCAAAGCGCTTCACAGCCAATGAAGTACGTATGAAGTGTAGTCACTCCTATAATGTAGGAAACATGGCAGCCAAATTGCACAAAGCAAGGTCCCACAAACAGCAATGAGATAAATGACCAGACAATCTGTTTTTAGTGATGTTGGTTGAGGGATAAATATTGGCCAGGACACCGGGAGAACTCCCCTGCGCTTCTTTGAAAGGTGCCGTGGGATCTTTTTGCCCACCTGAGAAGATAGTGGTCTCAGTTTAATGTCTCATCCGAAAGACGGCACCTCCGACAGTGCAGCACTCCCTCACTACTACACTACAGTGTCACTAGATTTTGTGCTCAAGTCCTGAATTGGGACTTGAACCTTCTGACTCAAAGGAGAAAGTGCTATTGAGCCACAGCTGACAGTGCTATATTGTAATATTGGTGTGGTACTTAGCTCTCCATCCACCCTTTATATTTGACTGAGTGGTTACAATGCTGCGGTCACAGATTGGAATGTTCTGATCGCAATGTCAGACTTCCCTCCCCAACATGGAGGGTATGAAACTTTGGGGAAAGCAGGAAAAGTGTACAATTTGCTTACTGCAACTTTCACTGAGAGTTTCTTTCAAAGAATCAAGTGGTTTGATGGAAGAAATCATTTTATTATGTTCACAGAACATCGAGCAAATCAGAGCTGAGACCGAGAAAAGGTTCTACATTTGTAAAATTTAAAGGAGAAAGCAACTGTCATGGTGTCTGGGCCCTAAACTCTGCAATGGTAGGTCCTCATCTTGATATATGTCACGAGTTATTTCATTATATACATTAATTTTAAAATAGAATCCATTTATGGACTCCTCCACTTATCCTCCATTTCCTTGATGAAGCAATGATTGAGGAAATGGAGGTATTTGGATTAGAACCTGGGAGCCTTGCCCTTTCCTATCATTGGTGTCCATGATTTTTGGTCAGTTTTCAGTCCATGAGCCATATGTTTTTGTTCTCTCTCTCCCTCCCCCCAAGGTGTCTGCTGATGTTTTGCCTGTGATATTCACCCTTCATAGCAGTGACCCCACCTCCCCTCCGCCATCCCCCAGAAATCTTCAGCCTTTTAGTAGAAAGACAAACGAACCTAGAGATCATGGAATGTACAGCATAGAAACAGGCCATTCAGCCCAACTGATCCATGCCGGTGTTAATGCTCCACACCAGCCTTCTCCCACCGTACTTCATCTCACCCTATCAGCATATCCTTCGATTCCTTTCTCCCTCATACTTATCTAGCTTCCCCTTAAATGCATCTATGCTATTCGCTATGCTATATGTGGTAGCAATTTCCACATTATCACCACTCTCTGAATTCCTTATTGGATTTATTAGTGACTATCTTATAGTTTTGGCCCCTAGTTCTAGTCTCCCCCCACGAGTGGAAACATCTTCTCTACGCTTACCCTATCAAACCCCTTCATAATTTAAAGACGTCTATCAGGTTATCTCTCAGCCTTCTCTTTTCTACAGTAAATTTGCAAAGTACATATTTAATAAGCAGGAAGTCAGCAAACCCGACCACAGAGCTACAATGGTCGGAGCGGAGCTCCGGAAGTGTTTATCATTTATGTGCTCTACAATGGTTGTCACAGCAGCCATGGTTTCCTCGCAGGTAGCCTGGATCTGGTCCTCTGGGAGCATGAATTGATATGTCCCATTGTCTCGGAGCTCGAACGTGTAGGAGAAGTCAATCCCAAGATCAGCTGCCCAGTCACGTGAGGAGCCAGATGAATAATCTGAAAGAGGGAACATTTCAATATATAAGCTGACTAGATGAACCATTCTCTTACAACAACTTGTATTTATATAGCTCATTTAATGTATAAAAACAAAGCTACTTCCTCAAATTCTGGCCTCTTGGGCATCCCCCATCTCCTTCACCCCCACCATTGGCGGCCTGGGCCCTAAACTCTGCAATTCCCTCCCGAAACCTCTCTACCTCTCTCTCCTCCTTTAAGACACTGATTTAAACCTACCTCTTTGGCCAAGCACTTGGTCACTTGTCCTATTATCTCCTTATGTGGCTCGTTGTCAAATGATAGCTCTCCTGGGAAGCGCCTTGGAATGTTTTACTACAGTAAAGCACTGTATAAATGCAAGGTGTAAGGAGGAGATTGGACTCCGAGCCACAGAAGGAGCTATTAGACGGGGTAACCAAAAGCTTGGTCCGAGAGATGGGTTTTAAGGAGGGTCTTAATGCAGGAGAGGGAGGTGCAGAAGTTTTAGGGAGGTAAAAAGATGAGAAAGAAAAACTGCCTGAGTGACACAACTGTTCACTCCTGCCTTTTGCAGCGCTTTGCTCTAAACATTGACTTCAGCAACTTCAACTTTCTCCCCTACTTTCCTGCTTGATTATTTTAATATCATTCACTTTTGATTATTCTCCCATCATTTGGGGGCTTTGTCTGATTTGCATTTTTCCGATATTTTTATCTTTCGATCGTCTGCATATCTAACTGTCACCTGAGATGAGCTTTGCACAGTGTACAGCGCCTTCCACCTTCCAGCATTTTAAGACTATTAATTTGCTAACAAATCTATCAACGACCGCCTTGTGAAAGCATTTACAAGATTGGAATGCTTGGCTTCTACCTGTCATTCTTCCCTCCCTCTTTTTTGAACATGTTTCTCTTCTAAATAAGAGGCTACTTCAGCCTGATCATCCCTGATCTAATCGAGGGTTATACCTAAAACGTTCACCTAGCTTTCTCTTTTAGATGCTGATTGACCTGAATCATACAGCACAGGAGGAGGACATTGGGCCCATCGTGCCAGTGCTGGCTCTTTGAAAGAACTATCCAATTAGTTCCACTCACCCCGCTCTTTCCCCATAGTCCTGCAAATCTTTCCTTTTCAAGTATATATCCTTACCTGCTGTGCAATTCTTGCACTTTATGTTTTCGATTGTGCTTTATTTATTTTTATTCCTTCACTTTGACTGTGGTGATAGTCCGTTTATCGGGCGTTTAGCAGCCATGGTCCATAACTGCCTTACGGTCTCACTTTTTAAAAATTATTTCCTATCAAATTTATGCAGTTGACTTTGCCTGACCACCTGGCCAAGATCAGGACCTCGCCATGTGAATATCACCCCATGCCACAGCTTACTGATACCTTAATACTCCACACTGCACTCGCAGAGTTGCTAACATTTTGCAACCCACAATATAATGCGTATACTGCTTTCGTACTCTATCAATATCTGGAACAGTATCCAATTTCCACAAGAATGTTCATTATGGAATCTGATGATGAGTAATCATTTCAATCTGAGGCTTTCCGCCAAGAGGGAAGTTAAGGGTATCATTCTTCTAAATGGTATTAACCATTGTATTGCAAAACAATTATTTTTTTTGTAAATATAAAAACGGCAGTAGTCAGACCTCAGAGAAGCGTACATTGGGAGAGTCTTTAGATCTGAGCTGATCAAAGTAAGACTGCACAGGAGGCTTTGGAATATTTTTGAGTGAAGCGACAGGTCAATAACATAAATGGTGAAACCTACAGAGGATCCATGAAGAAGGTCCCACTTTGTACTTGGTCCCGTGTTTCTGCTCCAAAGCATCAGCTGCCTTTTCACCAACTTTCATCTGCAAAATAACAGAGCAGCAGTGCTCAATCAGGAGGCTCTTGCAGAAAAGAACTCTAGATTTCAGAACAAGCTAGGTCCAGTCCAGCTCAGCACAGATCAATATACTGCCTCAGGAGAGTTCTACAGTGAGCTCATTGTGCACATTTATAACACTAATTAAATAACTGAATCAGTTCCATCTTTTTGTCCATTTGAACATGAGCCACTCTTGTTTTCCTTAAATGGCACGTCCCTCTCTTTTGGATGCAATCTGTAGTACAAAAAACTCCCTTCTCACGAAAGACCCACAAAGATACAGGGGGCTGATGAATGTTAGTCCCGGGACGAGTTGAATCATAGAATCATAGAATGGTTACAGCACAGAAGGAGGCCATTCGGCCTGTTGAGCCCGTGCTGGCTCTCTGCAAGAGCACTTCAGCGAGTCCCACCCCCCCGCCTTTTCCCCATAGCCCTGGTTGAACTAAACCAATGCCTAATATAAACGTGCCTTTATATTGGATACCCTGCCAGCTTGAGCGAGTGGCCTTGCTGCCTGCAATTTAAAATTGCAAAAAGCCAGATCGGGGCAGGAAAGGAGTGGGCGTGTCGCCATCATTTTACTGACTCTCCCCTCCCCACCCTCAGCAACCCATCATCTGGCTTCCGCCAGGCAGGGGGAGTTAAAATCAGGACCTGTATCTCATAACTAGGTGGTATATGGAGATAGGCTGGAGTAAACTGATAGAATGGTTCTTTCATTCTTGCAGTTCACCACCTCACTGCCTCTTGATAACTCCCACATGTACACGCAAGATCAGGAGTACTTGTTAACAATTAGCGGCATATGGCCGTACTCTAACCTTTTTGTAGCACCCATCCCCGAACTCCAGCACCTTTTAGAGGGGATACAAAATGATCGTGTCCCTGACAAAGTGTTGAAGGAACCACTATTATAAATGATCCAATGTGGGTTGTGTTAAATCCGTGTATCTTGATGTATGGTGTCCTTCAATAAATAGACAGAGACTGCAGATAACAAACAACAGGTGTTTACTGGATGAGGGTTACTCTAAAACTAACATTACAGATCCCTACTCAGAGTTTATATACAGGTGTGGTCACTGCCGGTACTACAGTATACAGGAGCTGTAAAAAGTAGTTCTCCCCTTAAAGGTACATACACTACAATTCCTCCCCTTTTAGATTAACAGTACCATGACATTCATTTAACAATTAACACTTTTAACATGCAGCATTAACTGAAAATAGTCCATTTATAAATTCAGTCTTTGGGGCGGCTTCCTGATCCTTTCTGGATAGCGCCTTTCCTGAGTGTCTTGCTCTTGGTGCGGAGGCGATTCTGGCCCCCTGTCATCGGTTGGTTCAACAGCTTCCAATGCTACTGTTTCTGAGGTAGATGCTACCTGTATGTCGGGTTCATCACCAGGTATGCGAGACCTGGGGTTGACTCGTTCCTGTGACTCTAGGATCTGGTCGACATGGCATCTCACAATGTTCTCCCCAACATCCACTGTGTACATTAGTGGCCCCTCCCGTGTGCATATTGTTCCTGGTTGCCATTTCTCTGTTCGGTAGTCGCGAGCCAAGACTGGTTGCCCTACATTGAAGCTCCTTGTCGGCTTCTCATTGATGTGCTGGAATTGCTTATTCTCAACATCTCTTTGTACATTTGGTCTGAGCAAATCCAGACGAGATCTCAACCTTCGGTTAAAGAACATCATGGCCGGGGTCTGGTTGGTGACTGCATGTGTCGCATTTCTGTAGGCTAACAGGAAATTGTCCACCTTATGCTGCAGTGGAATGTCGTCATCGCACATGGCCCTTACTGCTTTTTTAAAGGTTTGTACGAACCTCTCAGCCAATCCATTTGTGGCTGGATGATACGGGGCGGATGTGTAATGCCTTACCCCATTCCTTTTCATAAATCTTCGAAACTCTTCGGACACAAACTGTGGTCCGTTATCAGAGCAAATCTGCTCTGGCAAGCCATTCCTGGCAAATATGGTCCGTAGGGCTGCAATAGTTTTCTCCGTGGTGGTGGAGGACATTTTGATCACCTCAGGCCATTTTGAGTGCGCATCCACGGCTATTAAAAACATTGAGTCCATGAATGGACCAGCAAGATCAATACGCACCCATTGCCATGGAGATGAGGGCCACTCCCATGGGTGTAGAGGGGCATGTGGTGGTGCATTTTGGACCTTCTGGCATCCTGAGCAGCTCTTTGTCAGGTCCTCGATTTGCTGATCGATCCCCGGCCACCACACATAAGCCCTAGCAAGGCTTTTCATTTTTACCCCTCCCAGATAGCCTTCGTGAAGCTCATTGAGCACTCTCTCCCTTAACTTGGGTGGAATTACCACTCGGGATCCACACATCAAGGTCCCCTGGCATACTGACAGCTGTTCTCTTCTGGATGAGAATGCTGGCAACAGTGAGTCGCCATGTGTTGGCCATCCCTTCACCGTCAAGTCATATACCCGAGACAGTGTCGGGTCATTTCGGGTCTCCTTCTCTATATCAGCGTTAGTTACAGGCAAGCGTTCAATTATAGTCGAATAAAATATTTTGACAGGGTCCACTGCTGGTGCTTCCTCCGCAGTAGGCAGTGGCAGGCGTGATAGCCCATCAGCGTTTCCATGCTGTTTCGTGCCCTTATACTCGATTTCATATTGGTTCACCCCTAGAAAAAGGGACCATCTTTGTAGCCGTTGCGCAGTCATCACCGGAATGCCCTTCTTTGGATTAAAGATGGAGACAAGTGGTTGGTGGTCAGTCAGCAAGGTGAACTTCTGCCCGTGCAGATAGTGGTTGAACTTTTTCACTCCCCACACTAGGCTGAGGGCCTCCCTGTCAATCTGGGCGTAGTTACGCTCGGCTGAGGTTAGTGACCGAGACGCAAAGGCTACTGGCCTCTCCGAGCCGTCTGGGAATTTGTGCCATAGGGTGATACATCACACGCCAACCGAATTGGTAGTGCTGGGTTGAAATGAGCCAACACCTCTTTTGATGTGATCAATTCTTTGCACTTCTGGAAAGCTCGTTTACATTCGTCATTCCACTTCCATGGTACCCCCGTTTGCAGTAGGGTATTCAGTGGGCGTAGTACTGTAGACAAATTCGGCAAGAACTTATGGTAGTAGTTCACCAACCCGAGGAACGACCTCAGTTGTGACACTTTTTCCGGTGCTGGAGCCTTGACTACTGCCTCAATCCTTTCAGGGGACTTATGTAACCCCTCTTCATCAATAACGTGGCCACAATACGAGATCTGCTTCTGGAAAAACTCACATTTGTGGCGATTAGCTCGGAGCCCATATTCCTTCAATCTAGTGAGCACCTGCTCCAGGTTGGCGAGGTGATCACTGTCATTTTCGCCCGTGACCAGGATGTCGTCCAAATAACACTGGGTCCCTGGAATCCTTTGCAGGACTTGATCCATTGCCCTTTGCCAAATAGCCGGAGCTGATGCTACCCCGAACACCAGCCGGTTGTATTGGTAGAGACCTTTATGAGTGTTGATCGTGAGGTACTGTTTCGAGGCTTCTTCTACCTCCATTTACAGGTACGCCTGGGCTAGATCAATCTTAGTGAAGCGTTTCCCTCCAGATAGCGAGGCGAAAATATCTTCAGTCCGCGGAAGCGGATATTGTACAGTGTGAAGGACTGGGTTCACTGTCACCTTAAAGTCCCCACAGATGCGAACCTTCTTTGGTTCCCCAGGCGTATTACTCAACGACCTCTTCATTACAGGAACGATGGGTGTAGCCCACTCGCTCCAGTCCACTTTGGATAGTACTCCTGAACGTTCCAAACCTTCCAGCTCTGCTTCGATGGCTGGGCGGATCGCATAAGGTACCGGTCTGGCCTTAAAAAACTTTGGGCTTGCATTTTCCTCTATTTTGATCATTGCTGTTATGCCTTTTAGTGTTCCGTGTCCCTCCTGGAACACTTCTTGTGCGTCAGTTAGCATTTTTGACAGTCGTCCAGGTGTGACGTTGTCATCCTTTTTGGCATCTACAGTCAGTGCTTGTATGGAATGCCAATCTAGCTGTATCTTCCGGATCCATTCATGCCCTAGTAGTGGTGGTCCTCCATCTGGCAATATATATAGGTCCATTTTTGGTGTTTCCTTGCCGTTATATATAACGTTCACCCTTATTTTTCCTTTGGGGTAGACTTTTTTGCCCCGTGTACATCTTCAAGACAATCTCCGTATCTCTCAAGGGTATATGTGAGAATAGCCGCTTGTAGTCCCTTCGGTTTATAACTGTTAGGGCTGATCCTGTGTCCAATTCCATTTTCACTTGGACTCCGGCTATCTTGAGCGTGACCCAGATAGTTTGGTGATCCTCCGTTTTGATCACATTATGTAGTTTCAGACAACCCAGCTCCTTGCTTCCGGAGTCTGTATCACTCTTCAGTTCGTCTGAACTACTCTCTGTCACCTTATGTACCTTCTTGTACTTCTCCTGTGGGGATTTCTTGCTGCTGGTTTTCTTTTCCGACCTGCAGACTCTTGCTATGTGTCCTACTTTTCCACACTGCCTGCACACTTGGTCCTTGAACCAGCAATCCTTATGGTCGTGTGTTGTTCTGCCGCCGCGATAGCACTTCACTGTTCCGTATGACATTTCATTTGTGCCATATTCTTGCGGTCTCCGTTGTATCTCTGCCGCGCCCCGTGCTGCTGCTTTGTGTGATACTGCCATGCTGAAAGCCTTGTCCAGCGTAAGATCCTTTTCTGATAGAAGCCGTTTCTGGGTTCCTTCACTTTGAAGCCCACACACAAACTTGTCCCTTAAGGTATCTGCTAGTCCCGTTCCAAACTGGCAGTGTTTCGATAGCTTGCGCAGTTCCGTTAAAAACTCAGCATTACTTTCATCTTTATGCTGGTTCCTTTTGTGAAACTTAAATCTTTCCGCTATCAGCAGCGGTGTGGGGTCTAAGTGGTCCTGTAGGATTGACACTATGTTTTCAAAATCCTTTTCCGCTGGCTTCTCTGGGGTTACTAGGTTTCGCAGCAAGCCATACGTTTTTGCACCCATTAAATTCAACAATACCAGTGCTTTCCTGTCATCTGGCACTTCATTCGCCTTGCAGTACACTTCTATGCGTTCGACATATGTCGTCCAATCTTCGACTTCATTGTTGAACGCTGTGGCACTGCCATTCTTCGGCATCCCTGGGTGTGGTTAGACTGGCTCAAAATGGTGTCTCCCGTGCTCTCCCTTCTTCTCCGCTGCGGCTCAAACAAAATGGCGTCTCCCGCTCTCTCCCTTCTTCTCCGCTGCGGCTCAAACAAAATGGCGTCTCCCGCGCTCTCCCTCCTTCTCCGCTGTGGCTCAAACAAAATGGCGTCTCCCGCGCTCTCCCTTTCTTCCTGCGCTCTCCCTTCTTCTCCGCTGCGGCTAAAAACAAAAGGCGTCTCCCGCGCTCTCCCTTCTTCTCCGCTGCGGCTCAGATGGCGTGTCCCGCGCTTTCCTTTCTTCTCCGCGGATGCTGCTCGGCCCTTGAACACGGGCTGCGCTCTGCGCGTTTTCCTGTGCGCCTCTCTCATTGACGCCGCTCGGTCCTGAACCCCGGCTGCGCCCTGTGCGCTTTACCCTCTCTCTCTTTTTTTTTTTTTTTCGTCGACGCCGCTCGGTTTTCAACCCCGGCTGCGCCCTGCGTGCTTTACCCTCTCTCTTACCCCGTCGACGCTGCTCGGCCTTTTTCTGTGCCGTCGGTCGGCTCCAGCCGCCGCTGTCCGGGAAGGGTGTGTGCCATACCTGTTGCCAGCCCGTTGCGCTGGATCGTCTTGACTGGAGAACCAAGCCCAGCTCTCAACAGCCTCCTCTGCGATGCTCAAGTCTTCTCTGGATGGTCGACGCCCGTATTTCTGGACTCGGCCTTCTTCTTTCACTGTTCTCCAGGAGCGAATCCCTGGGAGGTGATGCAGAGTTGCAGGTAGGTTTGAATCCACTCGTCGCCAATGTTAAATCCGTGTATCTTGATGTATGGTGTCCTTCAATAAATAGACAGAGACTGCAGATAACAAACAACAGGTGTTTACTGGATGAGGGTTACTCTAAAACTAACTATACAGATCCCTACTCAGGGTTTATATACAGGTGTGGTCACTGCCGGTACTACAGTATACAGGAGCTGTAAAAAGTAGTTCTCCCCTTAAAGGTACATACACTACAGGTTGAATTTAGAACCTGCTTTGTCCTGCCTTCTGTGTGAAAGCAGCATCTCGAGTCCCATCTCCAGTGTGAATAGTGCCAATGTGTGTAAGTGATCCACAGTCAGTTGCTAAGTTTGAACAGAACTGAAGATCGAATAGTGTTAGCTGTGGCTCAATAGGTTGTATGTTCAAGTCCCATTCCAGAGACTTGAACACATAATTTAGGCTGATGCCCCGGTTGACTTTTACTGACACCAGCTCTTTAATTCCAGATTTTTTAAAACTGAATTCAAATTCTTAAACAGTGACTTGAGCAAAAAAACCTTGGCTGACACTCCATTGCAGCACTGAGGGAGTTCTGCACTGTCTGAGGTGCTGTCTTTTGGACGAGACGTTAAACCGAGGCCCCGTCTGCCCTCTCAGGAAGATCCCACTGCACTCTTTGAAAAAGAGCAAGGGAGTTCTCCCTAGAGTGCTGGCCAGCATTCTCCCCTCAAACAACATCACTGAAACAGATCATCTGGTCATTATTTCATTACTATTTGTGGGACCTTGCTGTGCGAAAATTGGCTGCCGCGTTTCCTACATTACAACAGTGACTACACTTTCAAAAGTACTTCAATGGCTGTAAAGCGCTTTGGGATGTCCTGAGGCTGTGAAAGGCGCTATAGAAATGCAAATCTTTCTCTTTGTAATGAATATGCCAACATGTTCTATGATGGTGAGGCGCCCACAGCTACACCTCTTTTATTCAGCTCTCAATCTCTAATCCGTATTACAGGCTGGAATGCCCATTATTGCCATGGGTGGGTGGTGACTGTTTCTGGAATACGTTTACTGTACATAAGGGCCCTCTGTCTCAGCCAGGCTTGTGCCTTATCTACAGAACTATCAGAACAGGAGCAAAAGGTGGTTTGTATTTCCCCGCTGGTGATGACATCTCACCATTTCCTCATGGTTGCTGGCTGTTGCGTTCGTGTACCCATACGGGGTAAGAATCAGCTGACTGTAGGAGTGAATGGTCAGGTAGCATAAAATATCGGACCGATGGCTACGGAGAAAACCAGCAACCGCTTTGGCCTCTGGTTCAGACTCTGGTGCTGAACCGCAGTAGATGATAGAACAGCAGTTTCTCGAAGCCCCAACACCTGTAACAAAAGATGAAATACACGGTTTTAAAGGAAAACAACAAGAAGGAGATGTGTAGAACTACCACCCTCTGAGATCTCTGCACTCCTCCAATTCTGGCCTCTTGCGCATTCCCGATTTTGATTGCACCACTATTAGCGGCCGTGCCTTCAGCTGCCTAGGCCCTAAGCTCTGGAATTCCCTCCCTAAACCTCTCCGCCTCTCTACCTCTCTCTTCTCCTTGAAGACGCTCCTTAAAAATTGCCTCTTTGACCAAGCACCTGTCGTAATATCACCTTATGTGGCTCGGTGTCAAATATTGTTTGATAATCGCTCTGATGAAGTACCTTGGGATGTTTTACTACATTAAAGGTGCTATATAAATATAAGTTGTTGTTGTGTGACTCTTAGCTACAGATATACAAGGACCACAGCTAGCAATTTATTTTGCTTTCACCCCTTGCCTAAGTGGTGCAGTGGGGGTGAGGGTGGTATTTGTATAAAACAGGATCATCGGTGGTGGGGAAATGCAACATTTTTCTTTCACTCACTGTCACCACTCCCAGGCAGGGTGAGAAGCACAGATCAAATTCAGAGTAAAGCTTCCTGTAACAATGTGCCTTATTCCCAGTTTGAGAACTGGGCCAATGTGAACTTTCCCATTTCCAGCACCAGCTGCCACATTGGACTTTCTGAATGAGATCGAGAACTTTGTGCTACAGCCAACAGTTCATGTCCAAAGGGACTGTCCTAAATTTATTTCATGTGGGACTCTTACAGTCTGGTAGGGCAACTGTGCATGTTAACACTGGTGCTTACACCCATTCCCCACACCAGTGCCACTAGATGGAGTCAGTGTACCAATTCTCCAACACATTTTCTGTCGTTCGATCTGGCTCAAAATTTTTAAATCAGTAATTGAAACAATTGCACTCTATGGCAGTGAGGTGTGGGGTCCGCTAACACAACAAGAATTCGCAAAATGGGACAAACACCCAATTGAGATCCTGCATGCAGAATTCTGTAAAAGTATCCTCCGGACTCAGAGGAAAACCACAAACAATGCATGCAGGGCAGAACTAGGCCAATATCCACTACTAATTAATGTCCAAAAACGAGCCATCAAATTTTGGAAACACCTAAAAATGAGCAACCCCCATTGATATCATTACGAAGCCTTGAAATGCCAAGAGATGATCATAGAGAAGAGTCCCCTCAGTCAACTAGTCCTGGGACTCTGTGAAGTAACTACCAACACTACTAATAATAACCAGCCCCAGGACAGTGACATCCTAGCACAGAGAATTCGACCCAACACAATTATCACTAAACAAAAGGAAAAATATTTGACCTATTTGACAGAAACGACAAAAACCCAAAACAAACTCGATTGTTATTTGGCCCTAAACAGACAATACACCATGGCTGAATACCTGACCATGGTAAAGGATAGCAAACTGAGAAAAGCCTTGACAATGTACAGACTTAGTGAACATAGCCTGGCCATCGAAAAAGGCAGACACAGGCAGACCTGGCTGCCCAGAGAGGACAGGATATGCTCTCACTGCAGTCAGGGAGTGGTGGAGACAGAGATGCACTTCCTCACAACTTGTGGAAACTATCAGGACATAAGGGAGAATTTCTACCTAAAATTCACAAAAATATGCCCTGAATTCAAAAATTTGAATGACCACCAAAAACTCCCATATCTATTGGGGGAACAGAGAAAATGTGTAACTATAGTGGCAAACTATGTTACAGCTTGCCACAAGCAGAGGGACAATGAATGACCATTAAATCTAAGAAAAGATTATATGCATATTATATGTGTATATATCTATGTATACATGGGTATACTTGTCTATACTGTCCAGATCGGTGTTTATGTGGTCAATCATACATGTATTTCTGTGCTTTAGCAACATAAGATGTATCTTGTCATCATGCCAATAAAGCAATTTGAATTGAATTGAATTGAGAGAGAGACTGGGAAGAGAAAGAGACTGGGGAGAGAGAGAGAGACTGGGGGAGCGAGAGACTGGGGAGAGAGAGAGATGGGTTGAGAGAGAGACTGGGGAGGGAGACTGGGGAGAGAGAGAGATGGGTTGAGAGAGACTGGGGAGGGTGACTGGGGAGAGAGAGAGAGTGGAGAGAGAGAGAGACTGGGGAGAGAGGTAGAGACTGGGGGAGAGAGAAATAGAGACTAGAGAGAGAGAGAGAGAGAGAGACTGGGGAGAGATAGAGACTGTGGAGAGAGAGAGACTGGGGAGAGACTGGGGAAGAGAGAGAGAGAGATAGATGGGAAGAGAGAGAGACTGGGGAGAGAGAGAGAGAGAATGGGGAGGGAGAGAGAGAGAGAGAGACTGGGGGAGGGAGAGAGAGAGAGAGAGACTGGGGGAGGGAGAGAGAGACTGGGGGAGAGAGAGCGAGACTGGGGGAGAGAGAGAGAGACTGGGTAGAGAGAGAGACTGGGGAAGAGAGAGAGTGAGAGATGGGGAGAGAGATAGAGACTGGGGAGAGATGAAGAGAGACTGGGGAGAGAGAGACTTGGGAGAGAGTGTGCGACTGGGGAGAGAGAGAGACTGGGGGGAGATAGAGACTGTGGAGAGAGAGAGACTGGGGAGAGACTGGGGAGAGAGAGCGACTGGGGAGAGGCTGGGGAGAGAGAGCGAGTGGCGAGAGAGAGAGACTGGGGAGAGAGGTAGAGACTGGGGGAGAGAGAAATAGTGACTAGAGAGAGAGGGAGAGAGATATGTAACAACATGTCACAACCTGAGGACTGTTTAAAATTAAGACTGTTTAAAATTAATATTGAACGTACCAAATGAAGTACAAAGACTGTTTAAAATTAATATTGTTTAAAAGTAATATTGTATGTACCCAACAAATGTCAAATCGATTGACACCTACAGAATGTTGGAAAACTGTACCTTTTTGCTATGTAAGCTTTGGCAATATGGTTCTCTGTAAACTTTCATGCCAATAAAGCATTTTAATTGGAATTGGAATTGGAATTGGACTGGGGAAGAGAGAGAGAGAGACAATAAATCCCCAAAAAACCAAAGTCCTTGTGTTCCAGCAAAGATCCAGACATCAGGGACCCAAAATAAATTTCACACTAGGAACAACCAAAATTGAACAAACCACTAACTACACATACTTGGGATTAAAAATCAGTTCTACGGGAAATTTCAAACTGGCTGTGAATGAACTGAAAGAGAAAGCAAGAAGGGCTTTCTATGCCATTAAAAAGTCAATCCAAATAGAAATTCCAATTGGCATTTGGCTCAAAATTTTCAAATCAGTAATTGAACCAATTGCACTCTATGGGAGTGAGGTGTGGGGACCGCTAACACAACAAGAATTTGCAAAATGGGACAAACACCCAATTGAGATCCTACATGCAGAATTCTGTAAAAGTATCCTCCGGACTCAAAGGAAAACAGTAAACAATGCATGCAGGGCAGAACTAGGCCAATATCCATTAATAATCACTATCCATAAAAGAGCCACCAAATTTTGGAAACACCGAGAAATGAGCAACCCCCAATGCTATCATTACGAAGCCCTGAAATGCCAAGAGAGGACCATAAAGAAGAATACCCTCAGTCAACTAGTCCTGGGACTCAGTGAAGTAACTACTAACACTACTAACAATAACCAGCCCCAGGACAGTGACAGCGTCACACAAAGAATTCGACCCAACACAATCGTCGCTAAGCAAAAGGAAAAATATCTGTCATATTGGGCAGAAACAACAAAAACCCAAAGCAAACTCAATTGCTACTTGGCCCTAAACAGACAATACAACATGGCTGATTACCTGACCATGGTAAAGGATAGCAAACTGAGAAAAACTTTGACAATGTACAGACTTAGTGAACATAACCTGGCGATCGAAAAAGGTAGACACAGGCAGACCCGGCTACCAAGAGAGGACAGGATATGCTCTCACTGCAGTCAGGGAGTGGTGGAGACAGAGATGCACTTCCTCACAGCTTGTAGAAAATATCAGGGCATAAGGGAGAATTTCTACCCAAAATTCACAAAAATATGCCCGGAATTCAGAAATTTGAATGACGACCAAAAACTCCCATACCTACTAGGGGAAGAGAGAAATTGTGTAACACTAGCGGCACACTATGTTACAGCTTGCCATAAACAGAGGGACAACCACTAAATATAAGAAAAGAGTATATATAAATTATATGAAAGTATATTTATACACTCAGGGATATATCTGTTTATACACTGTATGGATAGATCTGTATTTTTGTGAACAAACATGAATGTTTTTCGATGCTTTGGCAACATAAGATGTAACTTGTCATGCCAATAAAATGATTTGAATTGAATTGAATTGAATTGAATTGAATTGATAGATGGGAAGAGAGAGAGACTGGGGAGAGAGAGAGAGACTGGGAAGAGAGAGAGAGAGAATGGGGAGGGAGAGAGAGAGACTGGGGAGGGAGAGAGAGACTGGGGGAGAGAGAGCGAGACTGGGGGAGAGAGAGAGAGACTGGGTAGAGAGAGAGATTGGGGAAGAGAGAGAGTGAGAGATGGGGGAGAGAGATAGAGACTGGGGAGAGATGAAGAGAGACTGGGGGGAGAGAGAGAGACTTGGGAGAGAGTGTGCGACTGGGGAGAGAGAGAGAGACTGGTGGGAGAGAGAGAGAGACCGGAGAGAGAGAGAGAGAGAGAGACTGGGGGAGAGAGAGACTGGGGAACAGAGAGACTGGGGGAGAGAGAGACTGGGGAACAGAGAGACTGGGGGAGAGAGAGAGACAGACTGGGGAAAGAGAGAGAGACTGGGGAGAGAGGGAGACTGGGGAGGGTGGGAGAGAGAGAGACTGAGGAAGGAGAGAGAGAGAGAGTATGGGGAGGGAGAGAGAGACTGGGGAGAGAGAGAGACTGGGGAGAGAGAGCGACTGGGGAGAGAGAGAGACTGGGGAGAGAGAGTCTGGGGAGAGAGAGCGACTGGGGAGAGAGAGAGACTGGGGGAGAGAGAAAGAGAGAGAGAGACTGGGGAGAGAGAGAGAGACTGGGGAGAGCGAGAGAGAGTCTGGGGAGAGAGAGAGACAGGGAGGAGAGAGAGACTGGGGAGAGAGAGAGAGACTGGGGAAGAGAGAGCGAGAGATGGGGAGAGAGAGAAGCTGGGGAGAGAGAGAGACTGGGAAGTGAGAGAGAGACTGGGGAGTGATAGAGGCTGGGGAGAGAGAGAGAGACTGGGGAGAGAGAGACTGGGGAGGGAGAGAGATAGAGAGACTGGGGTGCGAGAGAGACTGGGGAGGGAGAGAGATAGAGAGACTGGGGAGGGAGAGAGAGAGACTGGGGAAGAGAGAGTGAGATGGGAGAGAGAGAGAGACAGACTGAGGAGAGAGAGAGAGACGGCAGGGAGAGGCTGGGGAGAGAGAGAGAGACTGGGAAGAGAGAGAGAGACTGGGGAGAGAGAGAGAGACTTCTAAATATCAGAGTATTCTAAATAGTAGATTACTTGATTTTCTTAACAAACATAATATCCTCAGAAAAAACCAAATAGGCTTTCTTCCAAAACACCGCACCGCCGACCATATCTATACCCTTCACACCCTCATTGAAAAACATAAACACCAAACAAAAAATGGGAAAATATTCGCCTGTTTCATCGACTTCAAGAAAGCCTTTGACTCTATATGGCACGAAGGGCTCTATTATAAACTTCTTCAGTGTGGAATAGGGGGCAAAGTCTATGACCTTATTAAATCAATGTATCTGAAAAACAAATGCGGGGTCAAAATTGGAGACAAACGCACCGATTTCTTCACCCAGAGAAGAGGCGTCCGGCAGGGCTGCAATTTGAGCCCGACCCTGTTCAACATATACATAAATGAATTAGCAGACATGCTGGAGCAAAGCGAGTCACCAGGTCTCCGTCTCCTGGATGGAGAAGTGAAGTCCCTGTTCTATGCGGACGACCTGGTTCTGCTGTCTCCCACAGAACAGGGATTACAGCAACAACTAGACCTACTCGACAAATACTGCCAAAATTGGGCTCTAACAGTAAATCTAAAGAAAACCAACATCATGATTTTTCAGAAAAGACCCAGATGTCAGGAAAACAAATACCAGTTTACCCTCAGTGATACCACTATAGGACACACTATGAGCTACACCTACCTTGGTCTAACTATTACAGCATCAGGGAGCTTCAGCATAGCAGTGAATGCACTAAAAGAAAAAGCCCGAAGAGCCCTATATGCAATAAAAAGAAAATTCTACAACATCCAAATCCCAATCAAAATCTGGCTCAAAATTTTTGACAGCATAATCCTGCCCATTGCACTGTACGGTAGTGAAGTATGGGGCCCGCTAAATCACCAAAGCTACACTAAATGGGAAAAACACACAATAGAAGCCCTACATGCAGAATTCTGCCGAAGCATCCTTCGCACCCAAAGAAAAACGCCAACAAATGCATGCAGAGCCGAACTAGGCAGATACCCACTGATAATAAACATCCAAAAACGAGCACTAAACTTCCTAAATCACCTCAAATCTAGCTCCCCAGACACCCTTCATTTCAAAGCCTTTCAGACCCAAGAGCTAAACCCAGAAAAGAGTCCCCTGAGTCAGCTGCTACTGAAACTAAGTACTCAGCCGGACCCTGACCAGCCCCAGACCAACACAGCCGTCCAAACACCAATCCGAGTGAACCAAATCATTAAAAAATGCAAAGAAACCTACCTGGAACATTGGAACAAAATAACCGAAAGCCAAAGCAGATTAGAATGTTACCGGGCCCTAAAAAGAGAATATAAACTGGCAGACTACCTCACGACCATCAGAGACACAAAACAGAGACAGACCCTCACCAGGTACAGACTAAGCGACCACCAACTGGAAATTGAAAAAGGCAGATACAAGAAATCCTGGCAGCCTAGAGAGAATAGAATATGCGATCAATGTCTGGCTGGCGAGGTTGAAACAGAAATGCATTTCCTCCTAAAATGCGAAAAATTCAACACATCAAGAAACATATTATTCAACAAGCTAAGCCAAACAACCCCAGATTTCAAGGAATTGGATGATCTGTCAAAATTGAGATTAGTCCTAGGAGAAGGAGACAGACCATACCTTGGGGCTAAATATGTAACAACATGTCACAACCTGAGGACTGTTTAAAAGTAAGACTGTTTAAAATTAATATTGAACGTACCAAATGAAGTAGAAAGACTGTTTAAAATTAATATTGTTTAAAAGTAATATTGTATATACCCAACAAATGTCAAATCGATTGACACCTACAGAATGTTGGAAAACTGTACCTTTTTGCTATGTAAGCTTTGGCAATATGGTTCTCTGTAAACTTTCATGCCAATAAAGCATTTGAACTGAAAACTGAACTGAACTGAACTGACTGGGGAGGGAGAGAGAGACTGGGGAGAGAGAGACTGGGGTGAGAGGGAGACTGTTGAGAGAGAGAGAGACTGGGGAAGAGAGAGAGAGAGATGGGATTAGGGGGGAGAGTGACTGGGGGTGGGGTGAGAGTGCTAGCAACTGTACCACGGCTGAAACTGATCAGCAACTACATACAGTACACAGGCAGATACTTTGCTGCAGACAGCTGCGGTAGATATACAATAGACAGCGCTAGATTGCTCGGTTCAGATGTAGTTGAATACTGGGTACTTACTGGCACAGACATGATGGGCCGAATGGACTCATTCTGTGCTGTAAATTTCTTTGATTGTACGATAAGACAGACAGAACAAATAAAGATGAAGTAATTGATGGAAAGACAAATACAGGTCGAAATAGAGGATGGACTGATTCATAAGTCGAGACTGATATTCAAACATGTGGACATAGATGTAGAAGAGATGGAGAAGGTCTAAGAGTTCCACTTACTGCACCATTTTGCATCAAAATTCCTGTTGAGATCAGTTCCAAAGCAGGTGGTGTTGTCACACGGAGACATGGATTTTCTCCATAGACGATCCTAGAGATAGAGAAGGATGTTGAACCCCAAGGTGTACACAGAAGTGGTGAGATACACCTAGAGAAGTTTCACAGACTAGCTGTTGGAACATTTGGGGTCAGCGATAATATATAATAACACATAATCTGGGATTGTACTTACTGTTGTCCAGGAGTAAATGTAGCCATCAATGTTCAGAACCGGCAGAATGTAAAAGTCAATGTTTTGGAGGAAGCGATCTGTTTTTGGGTCTGCAGTGTAGCTCTCTAATACCTGTCGCACACACACACAAAGTTACATCAGGAAGAGATGATTGAAGTATTCGATGGAGTATTATTTAGGGAGCCTTATCCTGACTGTAACCAGTGCTGTAGTTGACCTGCGACTACCTGATGGCCACACTGGGTTTCAAAAGTCAGAAAGTGTTCCTTTCCTCAGCACTGACATTGCTCACCACGATAAGCAAATAATTCACTCAAAAACAAGATGGATTCTTGAAGTTTTGTTAATCCTTCAGTCCCGCCCCCACTCACTGTGCTGGGCGATGGTCTCCAATGGTGAAGAATTTACTCTTGAAATTACATTTAGTTCCAACTTTTCTGAACCTCCATCTTCTGGCCTCAGTACTGACTTTCCTCATCATGATCAGCAAATAATAATTTACTGGATATAATTGTATTTGCTATTGGCAAGACCAGCATGAATTATCTTCCATTTCTCAGTGTTAATCTCACGTAATATTTATCTCCAGGCCTCTGAGCAATGCCTTTCTACAGGGAACAGCCTGCTTTCCCCAACACAATTTGGCATTATCTGAAACATTTTACTTGCAAAACCCTCATCAAGGTTACAACCACCTTAAAAAGAAGGACCACCATTAGTCTGCACTATGTTCATCATTGTGAAGTCGGTTCATTATATGTCGTTTGATCTGGATCATCCCCAATGTTCATAGAGATTTGGGCTCTCCAATATTGAAAGCTGTTGAGAGGATTGTGACTCAAATGGTTCATTTGTAGGACTACAATAAGGAGATACTCACCTCCTTCACAAACCACTGGCAGAAAGCAGGAGCAATCCACTCCCTGGCATGAATTCCGCAATCCATCCAGATAATCTTCTTGGGCTTATCGGATTTTCTACTGATCTGTGAAAAAAAGAGATGGGAAATGAAGGGGGAAATGTTGGTGGGGGCACTGGCTCTGTCGTTTGTTTGTGTGGGTGTGACTGGGATCCTTGCAATTTAGACAGGAGAAAGTATGATGTGTAGCAATGGCTCTGGATGCCAGTAGCATAGAATGATAGAAGTTTGGCAGCTGAAAATTTCTCGTGCCTACAGAGACAAATATCTGGGGTGGAGGGGCCATTGTGTAGGACATGAACGTCATAGCTACAGGCTTCAGGTTTGTTGCTGTCTGGTAGATTTCTATTGTCTCGATGGTATCTCAAAATGGGTATGAAGCTCACTTGCCATTTCCTGTAACACATGGGGGCCATCGGCATTACTGTCCATGGATTTAAGATCAAACAGCTCCACCTGCGACTCAGTAATCTCCCATGAGGCAATCATCACTCCATACCACAAAATTCAAAGTGCATCCATTCCAAAACCCAAACATTCTCTATTCTATTGGTATATAATGAAGTTCCTATCCTAACCTTCCTATGACCTGGGTTAAAGAAATTCCCAGGACCAAGCTGTGAAGGTTTCCTTTCTCTAATGGAGTGAGGGGGCAGAAAGTGTAACTATCAGAACCTCATTCTTTAACTTCGTGGGACCTGAGTTCGGATCCAGTTATGATAGAGAGGGATAAAGGACCAATTTCAGTGGCGATACTGCAACACAACTTGTGCAGGAATCCTACCCTTTCAGTTCTGAGCACAGGTCAGGGGGCTGCTGTGTGACTGAAGTTCATTGTTGGGGCAATGTTGGTGGAGGGAGTTTATGACAGAAAAAGAACAAGTAATGAAAGAAAAAGGAGGCAGAAGAACTGAGAACAACAAACTCTGGATACCTTCAGATAATACATTGGCCGTTTCTGGTAGGTTATCCCCAGCAGATGCTGTGTCACCAACTCCTTGTAGTTTTCCTTCATTTGTTCCATCCAGTAATAGATCTGAGTGTTTGGGAGAGAAACAGTGAAGGAAGTTTTTGAGACACTAAATGGAAAAAGAGACAATTCTTTCCTCCTCTAGTATAAGTCTTACCTCTTCCATTGGGTGATACTTGGTGTAGCTGTGTGCTCTAGTACCGAAAGGCTGTTTATTGTCATTCTTTATCTGTTGGCTGTCCAGGAGATCTTGAATATTTTGTGTTAAAATGCTGTTGAATCAGAGAAAGATATGTTGGTGCAGTATGTAATGGGAATGGATGTGTTTAGAACATAAGAACATAAGAAATAGGAGCAGAAGTAGGCCAATCGGCCCCTCGAGCCTGCTCCGCCATTCAATAAGATCATGGCTGATCTGATCCTAACCGCCAATCTACTATCACAGAACCATCTCCTGAATCTAACAGAATTAGACACACGAAATAGGAGCAGGATCAGGCTACACAGCCCCTGGGCCCGCTCCGCTACCCACAGGGCCATGACCGATCCGAACCTAGACTCATGTCCAAATTCCTGCCCGCTCCCCGTAACCCTTAATTCCCTTTACTTCTAGGAAATTGTCTATTTCTGTTTTAAATTTATGTAATGATGTAGCTTCTACAGCTTTTTGGGGCAGCATACTCCATGGACCTACCACCCTCTGAGTGAAGTAGTTCCTCCTCATCTCAGTTTTGAAAGAGCAGCCCCTTATTCTAAGACTATGCCCCCTAGTTCTAGTTTCACCCATCATCGGGAACATCTTCCCCGCATCCACCCGATCCGACCCCTTCACAATCTTACATGTTTCAATAAGATCGCCTCTCATTCTTCTGAACTCCAATGAGTAGAGTCCCAATCTACTCAACCTCTCCTCATATGTCCATCCCCTCATCCCCGGGATTAACCGAGTGAACCTTCTTTGTACTGACTCGAGAGCAAGTATGTCCTTTCTTAAGTATGGACACCAAAACTGTACGCAGTATTCCAGGTGCGGCCTCACCAATACCTTGTACAACTGAAGCAATACCTCCCTATTTTTATATTCTATCCCCCTAGCAATGAAAGCCAACATTCCATTGGCCTTCTTAATCACTTGCTGCACCTGCATACTAACCTTTTGAGTTTCGTGCACCAGGACCCCCAGATCCCTTTGTACTTCAGTACTTTCCAGTTTCTTGCCATTAAGATAATAACTTGCTCTACGATTTTTCCTGCCAAAGTGCATAACCTCACACTTTCCAGTATTGTATTCCATCTGCCAAATCTCTGCCCACTTACTTAGCCTGTCGATGTCCCCTTGCAGGTTTTTTATGTCCTCCTCACTCACTACTTTCCCTCCCATCTTAGTATCATCTGCAAACTTTGATATGTTACACTCGGTCCCCTCCTCCAAATCGTTAATATAGATTGTAAAGAGTTGGGGACCCAGCACTGACCCCTGCGGAACACCACTAGTTACTGATTGCCAGTCTGAGAATGAACCATTTATCCTAACTCTCTGCCTTCTGTTAGATAGCCAATCCTCTATCCATGCCAGAATATTACCCCCAATCCCGTGATTTTTTATCTTAAGCAATAATCTTTTGTGTGGCACCTTGTCAAATGCCTTTTGGAAGTCTAAATACACTATGTCCACTGGTTCCCCTTTATCCACCCTATACGTTACTTCCTCAAAGAACTCCAGCAAATTTGTCAAACATGACTTCCCCTTCATAAAACCATGCTGACTTTGTCCTATTAAATTATGATTATCCAAATGTCCTGTTACTGTCTCCTTAATAATGGACTCCAAAATTTTACCTACCACAGATGTTAGGCTAACCGGTCTATAGTTTCCAGCCTTCTGTCTACTGCCCTTTTTAAATAAGGGTGTTACATTAGCAGTTTTCCAGTCTGCCGGGACCTTTGCCGAGTCCAGGGAGTTTTGGAAAATTATTACCAATGCATCCACAATCCCTACCGCCACTTCCCTCAAGACCCTAGGATGTAAGCCATCAGGTCCAGGTGATTTATCCGCCTTGAGTCCCATTATTTTACCGAGTACCACTTCCTTAGTGATTTTGATCGTGTTTAGCTCCTCCCCCCCTTTCGACCCTGTTTGTCCAGTGTTGGGATATTCTTAGTGTCTTCTACTGTAAAGACTGATGTAAAATATTCATTCAGTGTTTTTGCCATCTCCATATTTCCCACCATTAATTTCCCGGTCTCATCCTCTAAGGGACCAACATTTACTTTAGCCACCCTTTTTCTTTTTATATAACTATAAAAACTCTTACTATCTGTTTTTATATTTTTTGCTAATTTACTTTCATAATCTATCTTCCCTTTCTTAATCAATCTTTTTGTTATTTTTTGCTGTCTTTTAAAGTTTTCCCAATCCTCTATCCTCCCACTAGATTTGGCTACCTTATATGCCCTTGTTTTTAGTCGAATACTATCCTTAATTTCTTTACTTAGCCACGGATGGCTGTCTTTTCTTTTACACCCTTTTCTTCTCAGTGGAATATATATTTTTTGGAAGTTGAAAAATAACTCCTTGAATGTACACCACTGATCATGTTTCGTCTTACCCTTTAATCTATTTTCCCAATCCACTCTACTCAATTACGCTCTCATACCTTCATAGTCTCCTTTATTCAAGCTTAGCACGCTTGTTTGAGATCCAACCTTCTCACCCTCTAATTGAATATGGAATTGAACCATGTTATAGTCACTCATTCCAAGGGGATCCTTTACTAGGACATTTTTAATTAATCCCGTCTCGTTACACAGGACCAGATCTAAGGTTGCTTGCCCCCTGGTCGGTTCAGTTACATACTGCTCAAGAAACCCATCCCTAATATACTCAATGAACTCATCCTCAAGGCTGCTCTGCCCAATTTGATTTGTCCAATTAATATGTTAGTTGAAATCCCCCATAATTATAGATGTTCCCTTATTACAAGCCTCAACTATTTCCTGATTGATACTCCGTCCAACAGAGTTGCCACTGTTCGGAGGCCTATAGACTACGCCCACTAGTGTTTTTTTCCCCTTATTATTCCTTACCTCCACCCAAACTGTTTCATTATCCTGATCTTTTGACCCAATATCATTTCTCTGTATTACAGTGATTCCTTCCTTTATTAACATAGCCACCCCACCTCCCCTTCCTTCCTGCCTGTCCTTCCTGATCGTTAAATAACCTGGTATGTTTAATTCCCAGGCATTGTCACCCTGCAGCCATGTTTCTGTAATGGCACAAGATCATACCCATATGTAGTTATTTGTGCCATTAACTCATCTATTTTGTTACGAATGCTACGTGCATTCAGATAGAGAACTTTCAAGGATGTTTTGTGACACTTAGTTCCTGCTTTTGCCCTTTTTATTACTTTACCTTTTACTCCATACCTTCTCCCCCTTCCTGACATAGGTCAGGACCAGGTATGGAGAGAGTGAAGGCCGTATCTGAAATGTGCTGGTTGTTTAGATGGAACTGAGCTGACAGTCGACAAATTGATGAGAAAGTCGTGGAGAACCAGTCCTGTTGGAACAGCTGGTGGCATCCATGTGTGTGATGTTATTGTCTTGCTCCTGCACTTGATGAACGGGATGGTGAATGGTGATCATCAGCACAAGTGGAAGCAGCTCACTGCCCTTCTGGTATCACGCGAGATATATTGAACCTTGCCCTACCCTGGCCAAGGGAACAGGATGGGGTTTTTAAGTGCACGCTCGGTGACCGAGCTGCCAGCTAGAGAATGACATCATACACCAGAAAGACTCTTAATTTCTGTTCTTACAAAACGGCCAGTGTGAAAATGGGGAATGGCCGGGTATTGGGCAGAGTGGGGATGATGCAGCAGCAGTCTGATGTGTAAAGTGGCTGCCCGAGCATGGTCGCAGTAAGAAAAAAGCTTGCTATCATTTGATCATTTGGAGCTGCACCTACTTGTATTGGAGGGCCTGTTTCTTCAGTTCACCTTTAACTGTGCCAAGTGCTGAGGCTGGGATTCGAGCATGGACTTCACCCTGAGGTTGAATTCCCTCTGGGAATGGGGGCCTCCATAAATCAATCTGCACAAAATAACACAACACAGATCCTCAGGACTCTAATGATTAATGACAATACAAGCTCTTCAAATCACCCTTTTCTGTAATAGTAAATATTTAACAACCTATTTCAACATCTTGATGTGACCACAATCTTCTTGATGCCAAGCCATTGACTTGTTTCAAATCTTGCCCAGGAGCTTTGATTTATAAAACAGATTTCAAAGTGCAAGAAAGCCACATCAGTATAAACAAAAAATAAAACTCTTGTCTTTTTTACAATCATACAGGGCAAAGGGGAAAGAGCAGGGGAGTGGGGCTAATTGGATAGCTCTTTCAAAGAGCCGGCACAGGCACGATGGGCCAAATGGCCTCCTATGTTTTATGATTCTATTATCTAACTAATTTGTCACTAACTTGGTGGCCAGACCTTCAGCTGTCCAGGCCTTACCTCTGGAATTCCCTCCCTAAACCTCTCTGGCTCTCCACCTCTCTCTCTTCCTTCAAGGCGCTCCTTAAAACCTCCCTCTCTGAACAAGCTTTTGGTCACCTGTCCTAATAGCTCCTTACATAGATCGGTGTCAAATTTTGTCTGATAATGCTCCTGTGAAGCGCCTTGGGACAGTATTAGGATGTTGCGTCCAACCCTACTGGGAGTGGACAATGAAGCTGACGATACCTGGGCAGATCATTCAGAAGCCCCAGTGTCTGCCTTATGCAGCCTTGTAAAAGAAATGGAACCAACACCAGAAGGTCAGTACTGTAAAGTCCGCGCCTCAATAATACACGGACTTCGGGAGAACAGTTTAACAGGTACTTTACTGAACAGGAGGGCAACGTCAGACTGAAATACAGAAGCCTGCTAGGGCCTTTTATACAGGGGTGGTCACTGCCGGTACTGCAGTCAAAAACCAGTTCTTCCCTTAAAGGTACATACACAACAATTCCTCCCCTTTTAGATAAACAGTACATAATATTCATTTAACAACTAAATAATAACTAATTACAACTTTCTGGATATTATATACATCAACTGAAATAATCATTTATAAGTTCAGTCTTTGAGGAGGCTTCCTGATCCTGACTGGATAGCGCCTTTCTCGAGTATCCTGTTCTTGCGGCGGAGCTGATTCTGGTTCATTGTCATTGGTTGGTTCGTCAGCTTCCAATACCACTGCTTCTGAGGTAGACGCAATCTGTACTTCGGGTTGATTACCAGGTGCACCTGCTCGTGGTACGGGTTTGGCTTGTTCCTGTGACTCTAGAATCTGGTCAGCATGGCGCCTCACAATGCTCTCTCCAACGTCCACTGTGTACATTAGTGGTCCCTGCTGTGTGCATATCGTTCCTGGCTGCCATTTTTCTGTTCGGTAGTCGCGGGCCAAGACTGGTTGCCCTATCTTGAAGCTCCGGGTTGGCTTCTCATTTATGTGCTGGAATTGCTTATCCTCAACATCTTGTCTTATGTTTGGTTTGAGCAAATCCAGGCGACATCGTATCCTTCGGTTGAAGAACAGTACGGCTGGAGCTTGGTTGGTTACTGCATGTGTCGCATTCCGGTAAGCAAACAAGAAACTATCCACCTTGTGTTGTAGTGGTATGTCGTCATTATACATTGCCTTTATGGCCTTTTTAAAGGTCTGAACAAACCTCTCAGCCAATCCATTTGTGGCTGGATGATATGGGGCAGATGTGTAATGTTTCACCCCATTATTCTTCAAGAACCTCCGGAAATCCTCAGACACAAACTGTGGCCCATTGTCGGTGCAAATCTGTTCTGGCAACCCATTCCTGGCGAAGATGGTCCTTAGGACTGCAATAGTTTTCTCCGTGGTGGTGGAGGATATTTTAATGACCTCTGGCCATTTCGAATGGGCGTCCACAGCGATTAGAAACATTGAGTCCATAAATGGACCAGCAAAATCAATGTGTACCCATTGCCATGGAGATGAGGGCCACTCCCATGGATGTAGCGGGGCCTGTGGTGGAGCGTTTTGGACCTCCTGGCATCCTGTGCATCTCTTGGTCATATCCTCGATTTCTTTATCGATTCCCGGCCACCACACAAACGCCCTGGCTAGGCTCTTCATTTTTACCCCTCCCAGATGACCCTCATGAAGCTCATTGAGCACTCTATCTCTCAACTTGGGTGGAATTACCACTCGGGATCCACACATCAAGGTCCCCCGGCACACTGACAGCTGTTCTCTCCTTGGCGAGAATGCTGGCAACAGTGAGTCGCCATATGCTGGCCATCCCTTCACCGTCAAATCATAGACCCGAGAGAGTGTCGGGTCATTTCGGGTTTCCTTCTCTATACTCGAGTTTGTAACAGGCAAACATTCGACTATGGTCGCATGGAATATCTCAACAGGGTCCACTGCAGGTGCTTCTTCTACCGTAGGCAACGGTAGGCGCGACAGCCCATCAGTGTTTCCATGCTGTACTCTATGTCGTAGAAAAAGTGACCATCTTTGCAGCCGTTGCGCCGTCATCACCGGAACGCCCTTCTTTGGGTTAAAAATGGAGACCAGGGGCTGATGATCAGTCAGTAGGGTGAATTTCTGCCCGTGCAGATAGTGATTGAACTTCTTCACCCCCCACACCAGGCTGAGGGCCTCCCTGTCAATCTGAGCATAGTTACGCTCGGCTGAGGTTAACGAGCGCGACGCAAAGGCTATTGGCCTCTCTGAACCGTCAAGGATTTGTGTGACAGCACCGCTCCGATGCCGTAGGGAGACGCATCACATGCTAACCGAATCGGTAGTGTTGGATTGTAGTGGGCCAATACTTCTTTTGAAGTGATTAGGCATTTACATTTCTGAAAGGCACGCTTATACTCATCACTCCATTTCCATGTTACTCCAGTTTGCAGTAGGGCGTTCAGTGGGTGCAGAATTGTAGATAAATTCGGCAAGAACTTATGGTAGTAGTTCACCAACCTGAGGAACGACCTCAGTTGCGACACATTTTCCGGTGCTGGAGCCTTGACTACAGCCTCAATCTTGTCCGGCGACTTATGCAACCCTTCCTCATCAATCATGTGGCCACAATACGAGATTTGTCTCCTGAAGAACTCGCATTTGGGGCGGTTGGCTCGTAGCCCATATTCCTGTAATCTCGTGAGCACCTGTTCCAGGTTGGCAAGGTGTTCACTGTCATTTTCGCCCGTAACCAGGATGTCGTCCAAATAACACTGGGTCCCCGGGATCCCTTGCAGGACTTGTTCCATCACCCTCTGCCAAATAGCCGGGGCTGATGCTACCCCGAATACCAGTCGATTGTACTGGTAAAGGCCTTTGTGAGTGTTTATCGTGAGGTATTTTCTAGATGCTTCTTCCACCTCCATTTGTAGATACTCTTGGGCCAGATCAATCTTTGTAATATGTTTCCCTCCAGATAGTGAGGCGAAAATATCTTCTATCCGCGGAAGTGGATACTGTACTGTGTGCAGGACTGGGTTGACAGTCACCTTGAAGTCCCCACAGATGCGAACCTTCTTTGGCTCCCCAGGCGTGCTGCTCAATGCTTTCTTCATTACAGGAACGATGGGTGTGGCCCACTCGCTCCAGTCCACCTTGGACAGCACACCCGAATGCTCCAGACTCTCCAGTTCAGCTTCAACAGCTGGGCGGATCGCGTATGGCACCGGTCTGGCCTTAAAAAATTTTGGGTTTGCGTTATCTTCAATCTTTATGGTTGCCTTTACTCCTTTTAGAGTCCCAAGTCTTTGTTGGAACACCTCTTCCGCATCAGATAGAATTTGTGACAGACGTCCAGGTGCGATGTCATCATCTTTTTTGTCAGTCACAGTTAGCGCCTGAATGGAATGCCAATCCAATTGTATTTTTCGGATCCATTCACGTCCCAATAATGGTGGTCCTCCATCTCGTAGTATATATATATATAGTTTCTGTGTTTCCTTGCCGTTATATTTAACTGGCACCCTTATTTTTCCTCTGGGGTAGACCCTTTGCCCCGTGTATGTCTTCAATACAATGGACGTGTCCTTCAAGGGTATTTGTGAGATTAGCCGCTCATAGTCTCGTCGATTCATGACAGTTAGGGCTGATCCTGTGTCCAATTCCATCTTTACTGGGGACCCTGTTATCGTGAGGGTGACCCAAATGGTTCGGTGATCCTCCTTTGCAATCACGTTGTGTAACTTTATACAACTTAGTCTCCTGCTCCCGGAGTCCTTATCACTCTCCTGATCTTCTGAACTACTGTCTGTCAGTTTCTTTACTTTCCTGTACTGTTCCTTAGTAGTTCTTGTCGCGTTGGTTTTTTTTCCCGACCTGCGGACTCTTGCTATGTGTCCCATTTTTCCGCATTGCCTGCATACTTTGTCCTTAAACCAGCAGTCCTTCTGCTCATGGGTTGTTCTGCCGCAGCGATAGCACTTTACTGCTCCATACGCCATTTCGTTAGCGCTGTATTCTTGTGGTTTCTGTTGTATTTCCGCAGCTCCCCGTGCTGCTGCTTCGTAGGATATTGCCACGCTGAAAGCCTGTTCTAGCGTCAGGTCCTTTTTTGAAAGTAGTCGTTTCTGGGTTCCTTCACTCTGGAGCCCACAGACAAACTTATCCCGTAAGGTGTCTGCCAGTCCTGCTCCGAACTGGCAGTGCTTCGATAACTTGCGTAGTTCCGTAAGATAGTCAGCATTGCTCTCATCTTTTATGGAACTTGAATCTTTCTGCTATCAGCAGCGGTGTAGGGTTTAGGTGTTCCTGTAAGATATTACCAATCTCCTCAAAACTTTTCTCCATTGGTTTAGCTGGGGTAATTAAATTCCGCAATAGGCCGTACGTACTCGCGCCCATCAAATTCAATAATACTGACGCCCTCTTTCCATCGGCCACCTCATTTGCCTTGCAGTACACTTCAATTCTTTCCACATACGTGGTCCAGTCTACTACCTCGTTGTCGAAAGCAGTGATACTGCCACTTTTCGGCATCTTGGGTGATTTAAAATGGCGCCTCCCGTGCTTTTTCTTCTTCCCCAATGGAATAAAATGGCGCCTCCCGCGCTTTTCCTTCTTCCCCAACGGGATAAAATGGCGCCTCCTGCGCTTTTCCTTCTTCCCCTTGCTGCCACGCTGCTCCTAGCGTTCTACAGGGTAATGGCGGTGACCCGCGGCTTCGGCGCGTCTCGCTTTCCTTCCCCCCGTTTATTTTCTCTCCGCTGCCCGGTTCTTGAGCACCAACCGCGCCCTGTGCGCTCCACCCTCTCTCTCTCTTGTTTTCTTTTCCCGGCGACGCTGCGCGGCCCGTTTTGTAGAGCCGCTCGATCGAGCTTGAGCCCGCTGCAGTCTGGAAGGGTCAGCACACTACCTGCTACCAGCACGATTTGCTGGAACACCTTAACTGAGGAGCCAAGCACAGCTCTCCACAGTCTCTCCCGCAATTCTCCGAACACCGATGAATTCTTTGGGCGGTTGCCCGCGGTCGACGCCCGTTGCTCAGACTACGACCTCCAAGAAACCTCCTCTCAGGGCGAGATCCCCGTGAGATGATGCCACACTGTAGGTGAGTTCGAACTTACTCGTTGCCACTGTAAAGTCCGCGCCTCAATAATACATGGACTTCGGGAGAACAGTTTAACAGGTACTTTACTGAACAGGAGGGCAACATCAGACTGAAATACAGAAGCCTGCTAGGGCCTTTTATACAGGGGTGGTCACTGCCGGTACTGCAGTCTAAAACCAGTTCTTCCCTTAAAGGTACATACACAACAAGTACCATTTGATTACTGCCAATCAGGCCCCCTAGACTCTTATCAGAACCTACCCGCTCTTCCTCCACCAGTTGTTTCAAAAACTCCACCTGCTCGGAATCCGTAGGGATGAGTCGGAGCACTTGGTCCCTGAAATGAGAAGGGAAGTTCCTTTTCACAATTCCAATTTCCTCTTGTATTTACCGCGTTACTTAATCACGATCACCAAGTGCCACTCTTCCTGGTACTGGCAATTATCAAACAAAATTTGAGACCGAGCCACATAAAAAGACGTCCTAATTTCTCCTGTGGCTCGGTGTCAAATTTTTTCTGATGACGCTCCTGTAAAGTGCCTTGGGACATTTTACTATGTTAAAGGTGCTATATAAATGCTAGTAGTTGTTATAACATTAAGGTGACATCAAACAGGTAGGTTTCAGCAGCATCTTAAAAGAGGAGAAAGAAGTGGAGAAGTGGAGAGGTTTAGGGAGGGAATTCCAGAGCTTAGGGCCTAGGCAGCTGAAGGCACAGCCACCAATGGTGGGGTGATAGAAATCGGGAATGTGCAAGAGGTCAGAATTGGAGGAGCGCAGAGATCTCAAAAGGTTGAGGGGTCCAGAACGAGGGTTAACAGTCTCAGGATACGGGGTAGGACATTTAGGGCTGAGATGAGGAGAAATTTCTTCACTCAGAGGGTGGTGAACCTGTGGAATTCTCTATCACAGAAGGCTGTGGAGGCCAGGTCACTGAATATATTTAAGAAGGAGATAGATAGATTTCTAGACACAAAAGGCATCAAGGGGCATGGGGAGAGATCGGGAATATGGTATTGAGATAGAAGATCAGCCATGATATTGAATGACAGAGCAGGCTCGAAGGGCCGAATGGCTGACTCCTGCTCCTATTTTTCTATGTTTCTATGTCTTCTATGTTGTAAGGCTGGAGGAGGTTTCAGAGATAGGGAGGGGGCGAGGCCATGGAGGGATTTGAAAACAAGGATGAGAACTTTAAATTTGAGGTGTTGCTGGTCCGGGAGCCAATGTAAGTGGATTGAAGATGGAACAAATGACCATCACTGTCTCCTGCTGTGAGTTCAATGTGCAGCAGCACTTTGGCACTCTGTAATTTGATTTTTATTTACCCACAATTAGCTCTGTCATGCCTTTCCCTGTGTATTCCTCCCTCTTTTGCCAATCCATGCACAGAGAGCAGGAGTCTCAGGCCCCCTTATGTTCCGGCCACTGTGAAGTGTGAAAAAGCAACTGGTCATGACTGCCTCTCCAACTTTAACCTCCCTCCCTTTGGGTCGCACTTTGCTTCGGCATTGTGTCTCCCCAAAGACAAAACCAAGAGATCAAGAGCTGAGTGTTGGCGATTGAGCCATCTTTCTGCACAGTGTGGCACCATCTAGATGGTTTTGATTAAATACCCTGCTTTCATCTTTATAGCACACAAACGGATCAATTTTGTGCAGGAAGAATTATGACACAATTGAAGGATTCACTTGCAATGGCTGTGTGCTGATAATTGTCCAATAGCACTCACACTGGGGTAGACCTGAAACTTGTTAAATGGGATTATATTTGTTAGTGGATCATCACTCTATTAGTCTGCTGAATCACCTAAATATACAAGATGGTCTCCGAAGAAAATAAAAAGAATTGGCATTTTTAAATCAACTTGTATTATCAGGGCAACCCAAAGAACCTCGCAACCAATGAATTACTGTTTGAAGTGTTTTCGCTGCTGTCACATGGGGAATCTATCGTGGACAAGAATCAAATTCTGGAAAGGGCAAAGTCTGGCTGCACATTCAGCAGTTACTCGCAGCAGCAGAAAGTGAAGGTGGTTGGTTCAACCTTTGATCCACCAAGTTTCCAATCTACGTTACTTCAGCCAATTTTGTGCATGGCAAGATCCCACAGACAGCAAAGACAGATGAGTAGTTAATCTGCATTTTGATGGTATTGGTTGAAAGAGGAATGTTTGCCAGGACACCAGGATAGTCCCACGGGATCTTTTGTATCCACCCAAATGAACCGACAATACTTTGGTTTAACACCTCAGCTGAAAGACAATACCTCCTACAGTGCAGCACTCCCTCAGCGCTACACTGCAGTGTCAGTTCAGATTATGTGCTCAAACAAACTCAGACAAGGTGGTTACAGTCATTGTCACTGGGTGGGAAACTCTACAATGGCTATAGATTTATTGTCATGTTTTGTTAGTATTAGGCAATTACTAATAGTTATCTTCACTGATAATGTAACAGTAATATTTGATTTACTTACCCATTGTATTGTGCTTGGAAGCTGTGTGTTAACAGCGGGAATATCCCCAGAATAGAGACGCACCTTATCCACCAGTTCATGGTATCAGTGAACAGGTTCCACTGGGACCTTCTCAAGCCGACGACTTGGGAATTGCGAGCTGGGCAGAGTACAGGTCAGATAAAAACTGTCTTCAGTTACACCTGCTCCACGCCCACACTCTTAACCCTCAAATAACCATATTGTAGCTTCTTTGCATTGTAAATAAAGATAACGAAAGGCTAGAATAACTTCAGCTATGTGGCGAGACTAGAGAAACTGTCCTTGTTCTCCTTAAAGCAGAGAAGGTTAAAGGGAGATTTAATAGAGGTGTTCAAAATTATGAGGGTTTTTTATAGAGTAGATAGGAGAAAGTGATTCCAATGTGAAAAGGGTCAGTAACCAGAGGACACAGATCTAAGATAATTGGCAAAAGAATCGGAGGGGAGATGAGGAGAATTTTTTTTACGCAGCGAGTTGTTATGCTCTGGAAAGGATGGTGGAAGCAGATTCAGTAGCAACTTCCAAAAGGGAATTGGATAAATTCTTGAAGGGGAAAAAGTTGCAGGACTATGGGGAAAGAGTAGGGGAGTGGGACTAGTTGGATAGCTCTTTCAAAGAGCCAGCACAGAGACGATAGGCCAAATGGCCTCCAGAAGTGCTGTATGATTCCATGATTCTAATTCTAGGAATTGCTTTCATTTCAATATTTAGGGACATGGGGTGGTAATCTGCCTGAGTTCATGCTCTCGATGGGAAACTTCACCTCTTGACAATCCAGATCGGAAGGTCGCAGCAGTGCCTGTAAGTTTCTGGTATTTGGTGTCGTCCGATGAGGTTCCCTGTCACAAGTGTCTATTTGGAATCTTAGCCTCTTTACGTATCTGTAAATGAAGGATACAAGGAGAACTTTGGTATGGCTCTCCATGTCCTGTAGCCCCTGGCTCCATGCCCAGCAGACCATTGTTCGCAACACTGAGTCATCAACATGTGCAATAAGCTCCCCGAAAGAGTAGTGGGGGGGAAAACTCTGGAATCATTAGAGAAGCAGTTGGGTGTTACAATGGGGAGATGATACCATCTCTCTGGATGGATGTGCCCAATTCTTACACATAGGCCAAAATTTTCCAGCTGCCATGTGTGCGGGATTGGAGGCGGGTCGGGAGTAAAAGTTGAAGTAAATCAGAGAGGGTTGGGAACCCGCTGTCATCCCACCTTCTCGCACAGAGGCGGCCGACCTAATTTAGATAATTATTAGGCTGTTGTCAGTGCCTTAAGCGTCCTTTTAACCCTATCTTTGGAATTTCTTTGCATGACTGCGGGAATCACACAGCTTGGGAACCATGTCTGTGAACCTGAGGTGGAAGTTCAGTGGCCATTGATGGAACTCATTACTGCACAGCATGAAAAGCACAATAAAAACTCCCACCTGACACCTGGTTACTTGCTTAAGGCAGATGCTGTTGCTGATTGCATTGTCAGCACAGATTTAGGTTCCTAGAGGTTGGAAGTGTTTTCAGCAAATTTGGGAGCCACTGTCACCTCATTGCTACAACCTATCACATCAGTGACAGATTGCTTCTCTCATCTCTACTTGACCTGCCATCTGTTACATCAGCATGGGTGCCATTTATACTGTCTCACCTTGGTCCTCAGAATCGGACCACGGTGACCCCCAACACCAGCAGCACCAACAACAACACCACCAACCTTCTCCTCAGTGACATGATGCTCCACAGGACAGAGGGCATCAGCGCAGGGCTGCACCACGCCGGAGGCGATACCCCCGAACACAAGGTATACAGGCAGAGGATGAGCTTCCTCAACATGACGGAGCAGCAGTGCCAAAGGAAGCTCTTGCTATTATGCCAGGTCATCGCAAACATTTGCATCTTGATAAAGCAAGACCTGCAGCCCAGAGGACCGGGTGGACATGCCTTACCAGTGGCTGTCAAAGTCACCAACGCCCTCAACTTCTTCGCCTCAGGCTCCTTCCAGCAATCTTTAGCAGACATTTGCAACATCTCGCAGTCGGCCGCCCACAGATGCATCACACAGGTCACCGATACCCTGTTTGACAAGTCAGCCAATTATATCAACTTTGTCACTGATGACGCCAGTGTTACTGAGCAGGCACTCAGCTTTACGGCTCTGGCTGGCTTCCCACGGGTGCAGGGCATCATCAACTGCATACATGTGGCCATCAGGGCGCCCCACCATCACCCAGGAGTCTTTCTCAACCACAAGGGCTTCTACTCCCTCAATGCCATAGGAAGATCATCACGCACGCTTGTGCCAAATTCCCTGAGAGCTGCCATGGCTCTTTCCTCCTGCACCAGTCCACCCTCCCTCAGCTCTTCACTCCTTCAAATAGACTTTCCGCTGGCTGCTTGGAGACAAGGGCTATCCACTGAAGACGTGGCTCATGACACCCTTGAGGAGGCCAAGTACTGAGGCTGAGGAGAGATATAATGAAAGCCACATTTCCACCAGATGTGTCATAGAGCAGACAATAGGCATGCTTAAATGCGCTTCAGATGCCTGTTCAGATCTGGAGGAGCCCTTCAGTACGCACCGGCCTGGGTCTCCAGAATCATAGTCGTCTGCTGCGCCCTGCACAACATAGCGCAGTAGCGAGGATTAGCGCTGCATGAGGAGCAAGGTTCTGAGCGCACAGCCTCTTCAGAGGAGGAGGAGGAGCATCAGCTGGAAGATGAGGAGGAGGAGCAGGAGGAATCTGCGGTCCAGATCTCACTAGCACCCAAGCATATTGCTGCCCGGGAGGCCAGGGATGGGCTCATCATGGCCAGATTTACTTAACTTCGTGCATTACAGCCATACAGCTGCCACATGCTGCGCCAGGTTCGCACCGCCCCACAGCAACACCATGAAGCATCCCTACAATGACCAAGCCATTCCTTTCACATTGACCACTATTGCTGGAGGGAACGTTATGTCTCACCGTTCACTCCAACTCACTAAGTCACTTCCAAAGTTGCAGGCAAAATTGTCCATGACCAGAAAGTGATGAAAATAAATAGTTTTATCTGTGACATAAGAGTAATGGAAGCTTAACAAAAAACAGTTAATAAAACACCCTTGTGCATCTACTTGTGTGTCATCTTTCTCTTACACATGCTTCTACGAGGTGCTACCCCTGTGGCTTCAGCAGAGGTAGAAGCAGCCTGTTCACTGCCCTGTTGAGACTGCGAGACACTTTTGGCGGATGTCCTCTGGGTGTTGGAGCCTGTGATGGCCCCGCCAAAGTCTGCTCCTCCTGTGACTGTGCAGGGGCAAACTCAGCCATCGTGATCCCAGGAGGCATGTGGGGCTCTGACTGAGTTGGAGGCAACGGAGGAGAAGTGTGAGCACTTTGAGAGGAGCCCCACTTCCATGTCCCCTCTCATCATCATCCCTCTCATGGATTACCGGCACTTCCCTGGTAGCAAGGATCTGGAGAGTATTTTTCTGTGCCGCAGTGGGGCCATGAGGATCCAAGTCTATGTTGACAACCCTCCTAGAGAGGAGGTCTATGAGCCTCTGCCATTTATTCTCCATAGATAGCATGTGCTCATTGCATTAGCTGCTCCATGCAGGTGGCCATCCTTTCCATGGAAGAGCCTACAGTCACCATTGCCTGCGACACTGTGGTGCTCCTGTTGGAGATGGACTCCTCCATTCTCTGAACATTTGCAGACATCACGCTCGCAAAACCTGTCAAGGCCTCCTGCACTTCTTCCTGCACCTCCAGGATCGCCCTCCTTCTGGATGGCCCCCGAGGCTCAGCGTCTGCATGCAGCTGAGCATAGCTGGGAGCATCCTGTACCCGCTGGCGAGGAGTCTCCATTGTTGTCCCTGTCTCCACCATCTCCTCTTGCTCACTTGTGACTTGTGACACACCAGGTGACAACATTACTCTATCTTGCGTTGGACCCATCGAGGTGTGCGTATCTGTGCTGGTGCTGGGTGCACTTATGTCTGGTGACGGTGCACACTCAGAGGCTGGAGGCTCCTCTGAGGAGTCGTCTTCCTCTTCCTCCTGTACAGCGAGGAGGGGGGGTGGGGGGTGCGGGTAGGGCTCTTGATGGGCCTGTGGGAGAGTAAAGAGATGATTTAGAAATGTCATATCAAGACTGGGTAACGATGCCATTAGGCACATGATGAACATTCACTGACTGCTGACATCAGTCCCCATATAGAAACATAGAAGAAACATAGAAAAATAGGAGCAGAAGTATGCCATTCGGCCCTTCGAGCCTGCTCTGCCATTCTATATGATCATGGCTGATCCTCTATCTCAATACCATATTCCCGCTCTCTCCCCATACCCCTTGATGCCTTTTGTGTCTAGAAATCTATCTATCTCCTTCTTAAATATATTTAATAAGTTGGCCTCCACAGCCTTCTGTGGTAGAGAATTCCACAGGTTCACCACCCTCAGTGAAGAAATTTCTCCTCATCTCAGTCCTAAATGTCCTACCCCGTATCCTGAGACTGTGACCCCTCGTTCTAGACCCCCCAGCCAGGGGAAACATCCTCCCTGCATCCAGTCTGTCTAGCCCTGTCAAAGTTTTATATGTTTCAATGAGATCCCCTCTCACTCTTCTAAACTCTAGTGAATACAGGCCTAGTTGACTCAATCCCTCCTCATACGACAGTCCTGCCATCCCAGGAATCAGTCTGGTGAACCTACACTGCACTCCCTCTATGGCAAGTATATCCTTTCTTAGGTAAGGAGGCTAAAACTGCACACAGTACTCCAGGTGTGGTCTCACCAATGCCCTGTATAACTATAGTAAGACATCCTTGCTCCTGTACTCAAATCCTCTTGCAATGAAGACCAACATACCATTTGCCTTCCTAACTGCTTGCTGCACCTGCATGTTTGCTTTCAGTGACTGGTGTACAAGGACACACAGGTCCCTCTGTACATCAACATTTCCCAATCTATCACCATTTAAATAATACTCTGCCTTTCTGTTTTTCCTACCAAAGTGGATAACTTCACATTTATCCACGTTATACTGCATCTGCCATGTATTTGCCCACTCACTCAACTTGTCTAAATCACCTTGAAGCCTCTTTGCATCCTCCTCACAACTCACAATCCCACCTAGTTTTGTGTCGTCAGCAAACTTGGAAATATTACATTTAGTTCCCTCATCTAAATCATTGATATATATTGTGAATAGCTGGGGCCCAAGCACTGATCCCTGCGGTACCCCACTAGTCACCGCCTGCCACCCCAAAAAAGACCCATTTATTCCGACTCTCTGTTTCCTGTCTGTTAACCAATTTTCAATCCCTGCCAGTATATTACCCCCAATCCCATGTGCCTTAATTTTGCACACTAACCTCTTATGTGGGACTTTATCAAAGGCCTTCTGAAAATCCAAATACACCACATCCACTGGTTCTCCCTGATCTATTCTACCAGTTACATCCTCAAAAAACTCCAGTAGGTTTGTCAAACATGATTTCCCTTTCATAAATCCATGTTGACTTTGTCTAATTCCGTTGATATTTTCTAAGTGTCCTGTTATCACATCCTTTATAATAGACTCTAGCATTTTCCCTACTACTGATGTTAGGCTAACCGATCTGTAATTCCCTGTTTTCTCTCTCCCTTCTTTTTTAAATAGTGGGGTTACATTTGCCACCCTCCAATCTGCAGGAACTGTTCCATAATGTATAGAATTTTGGAAGATGATAACCAATGCATCCACTATTTCCATGACTACCTCTGGGATGCAGATTATCAGGCCCTGGGGATTTATCGGCTTTCAGTCTCATTAATTTCTCCAGCACTATTTTTTTACTAATACTAATTTCCTTTAATTCCTCCTTCTCACTAGACCCTTGGTTTCCTAGCGTTTCTGGGAAGTTATTTGTGTCCTCTTCCGTGAAGACAGAACCAAAGTATTTGTTTAATTGCTCTGCCATTTCCTTGTTGAGTGACTGCTGTATGCCATGTGGCTGTACAAGCTGTAATTCTGTCACCAGGTTGCTGAAGTGTCCCCCTCTCTCCGTCTCCCACTGTCAGCTGCTCTGCGACTCCTGAGATCTCCAGGGCGACCTGCTCTGCTGCAGTTAAGGTGGTCAATGATGGAGGGCCACTGCCGGTTCTCTCCCTCTCCCTCTTATTGTAGGCTCTCTTCTCCCGCAAGAAGGGAAAGAAGAGAAGTTTGAGTGAGAGTGATGGAATGAGTGTAAGGAATCGATGGTTTGCATCTGTAGAGGGTGACTATGATGGAATGGAGTGCCGGTGCCAAGTGGCCTCCTTGTGTGTTGATAGTTGGTATGATTGCACTAGGACGAGGGTGAGTGTGAGGGGTGGCTAGTCAGATGGAGATGTGATAATTTAGATAGAGAGGGATGGGTGGATGTGCAAGGTATATGGGTGTGAGTAATAATGTGCAGGAGTAGGCTTGGGAAGACAGGGTGATGGGGATGTGATGAGAGGCACAGCAGGATGAAGTTGAGTATGGCTTTGCACTCACCTTTCTTGATCTAATGAGATAATTGAAGCGCTTCTGACACTGCACCCAGGTCTTCATGACAACATCCCTGCTGTCCACCTCCTCTGCTATCTCCAGCCAGGCTCCTTTGGTCTGCTGGGAAGGTCTGTTGTGCCCATCAGAAGGGAAGAGGACCTCCCTACATGCTCTCACTACCTCCACAACCATATGGAGCGAGTCATCTGAGAACCTAGGTACAGCCCTCTGCCTCTGTGCAGTTATATTTTCAAGGCTTAGCAAGACCCAAAAGCTCCAGCACAGTGCCTGCACACTCCTAGATGAACCTTCAAATGCAATGTGGCCAAAGCTCCTTTAAATCTCTTGGCTGGAAATGAACCATCGATGACATCATCAGATCTGCACCATTTAACTGGGTAACGCGCAGGGCTGCCTTAATAGGCACCATTAAGGGAAAGTCGCTCTGAGGAGCGGTATGAAATGAGGAACGGTGTCCCGACCCACCACGCTGACCGCCCGCACACGACCTGCCCAGGTAACAAAATTCCAGCCATAGTATGTTGCTGTTGGGACCACTGTTCTTTTTGATATATATTAATGACATGGTCTTGGATGTACAGGGTACAATTTCAAAGTTTACAGATGACACGAAACTTGGAAATGTAGTAACCTGATTCTATGAATAGCAGCATTGTTGGTTCTTTTCAAACTGTTTCCTGGCTGCTTTTCTCAGATGTTCAAGCTGCCTTTTCTGACCAGGAATTCGCCAACTTCACATGAGGTTCTCCAACTGTGAACTATCTGATTGCAGTAAGAATACCTCCTGCCAACGTCCAACATGGATACATCAGTGCCATTTGTTAGCGAGATCGCCATCGCCCTCCACTGTTACACCTCTGGCTCATTCCCGGAGAGTGCTGCAAATTCAGGAGTGGTGCTGCCCTCACGGGAATCAAACAGGTCACTGATGCGTTGGTCGGAATCGACAATGCTTCAGTCTCCTTTCGCAATGAAGAGCTGACACAGCGGTTTCATATCACTTCACTGCTGCATTTCCCATATGAAAGGGGAACCACTGATTGTTACGTGATCCACCTGAAGCCCATCTTAGGTGCCAGGAAGTAACCAATTTTAAATTCTAACATTTGATTTGGTTTTAATTTTTCTTGGGATGTGGCAATGTTGTCCAAACTGCGCTTATTGCCCATCCCAAGTCGACCTGGAATACTGGATCACTTGCTGGGCCAATTCAGATGGTGTTAAGTGCCAACTGCTTAGTGTGGGCCAGACCGGGTAGAAGTCAGAGGTTCCCTTCTCAGATTGACATTAATGAACCATTTGGATTTTTATCTCAATCTGCCAGCTTTCATGGTCATTTTTTTCTTCCTGTTGCTGGCTCACTAATGAACCACCTTGTTGACTTCATATTCACAACTCAACAAGTCTGGTAACTTGTGGGCTAATGTTAGGAACTTATAGTGCGGTGGTTGGAAAAGTGTCATATTGGCAATATATATATAGCAAATTTTGTAAAATTTTATGGAGCATAAATCAAAATTGAGAGTTATTGTATAATATGATTGGTGACTAACAAAAACTTTTTTTTTTAATTGGAAAGAAGATAGAAGATATATAAATTGCTTCAACTAAATAGGCTAGGGAGGATCAGGGGTCACAATTTTAAGTTGTATAAGGCCAGATCGAGGTTAGATGTCAGGAGGTGGTTCTGTTCCCAGAGAAAAGTGGACCTCCTGAACAGGCTGCCTGCTCGTGCTGATTTGCTGAATTCCTTCAAGCGAGAACTGGACCTCTTCCTGGCTGGGGCGGACGTCACCCTGTACAAGGTACTGCATAACATTGATCAGGGCCAGAGTGATCTCCCAAACTAGCTTAGATCACCTAAGGGGGTCAGAGAGGAATTTTCCAGATTATTCCCCTAATTGGCTTGTGTTTTTATCTGGGTTTTTTTGCCTCTCCCAGGAGATCACATAGCTCCGGGTGGGATGAGGAGTGTCTGTATCGTGATGCTGTGTGGGACAGGCTGGATGGACCAGAGGGTCTTTTCCTGTCCGTCATTGGTCGTATGTTTCGTATGTAAGAAGAAAGTCACAGACTTAAAGAGTTAACCAAAGGAACAGAAAGAACCTCTTCCGACAACTCAATATACGTGATAGACAAAATAAATTTTATTATAGAGGTGTGGCTGCATCCTAATAAAAGTGCACGTGATTGCCTCATATTTTGTAATGGTCAAGGTTCAGACTTGTGTGAAGAGTATTACATACCACCTTTTTGCAATATGTGCACTATGCTATCTTGTTTCCAATCACTGCAACCTTCACATCAGTCATGACCATCAGCATTTAACAAATCCCATGCTGTGTGTCTCTTTCAGTAATTTTGGATAAAAACCATCAGTCCCTGGGATTTGTTTGTTTTGAGCCTGACTAGAACCACCACTTCATTAATGTTTAAGGTAATAAGTCTACAAGGGTTGTATTTGATTATAGAGGGGAAGTTACTGGTGTCTTTTCTAATGAATACCTGAAGGAGTCGTCATTACGGTGAAAAATCAATACTTGTGCAACGTTGGCAAGGATGGGAGTGGTCAGGGTCGAGCTCTCCTTATTGGATAAAATAACTCATTTAAATAGCTTTCTAGCTCTCCAGCACGTAGCTCATGATGTGCTGACATGGCCGGAATATTAGGGCACCAGCAGTCAGTAAAGGGCTGCTGCCTGCCTGTTCAGTGGCAGGCAACTTTTTGGCATAACTTGAGAGAAATGAGCATGGGGCAACAATAGCACAATGACAATGGGCAGGGGTGCTGGGCTTTTTTGGAAGGGAGGGTTTCAACTGAAACATAGAAGATAGGAGCAGGAGTAGGCCATTCGGCCCTTCGAGCCTGCTCCGAGGTCTCTCTTTCAGAGCCTATTCCAAATGGTCCCCCTAATTTCAACATTTCTCAGGGCTTTAATCAGCTTTGTGCATTGTCCATGCACAGGCTCCGAGTGCCCTTTGCGCTGACCACCCTTTGATATGTTGCAGGTTTCAGACTTTCTGCATCTGATGTTGCGAGGTGTCCAATATGTATCCGTGCTCACAATCACGACCGAGAGTCCAGAAGGGTGAGATTGACTATCTGGTACAAAGCTAGAATGATATTTTGGTGCAATTGGAGAGGAACTTGGAAAGGAAAGGTAAGATCCAGTTGTCGTGGTCCATGTTGGGACATTGGGACGAAAAGGGAGGAGGTTCTGAAAAGGGAATGTCAGAAAGTTAGGAACTAAATTTAAAGGCAGGACCTCAGGAGTGATAATCTTGGGATTACTACCCGAGCCACATACTAATTGGCATAAGGATAGGCAGATCAGGAATGTGAATGCGTTCCTGAAAGACTGCTGTGGGAAGGAACGGTTCCATTTCATGGGACACTGGCACCGATACTGGGAAAGGAAGGAGCTGTACTGCTGGGACAGGCTCCACCTGAACCGGAGTGGGACCAGTATCCCAGCAGAAAGGATAAACAGGGCTTTTGATAGCATTTTCAACAAGCAAGACGAAGGGAGGAATCTGGTGAAAATAACATAAGTCTTAAGACAAAAGAAATAGGAGATGAGAGTAACGGTCAGAACACGGTAAGGAACAAGGGTAAGATAAACGGTCAGGGAACAAATACAGGTATAAAACAGAAGTATAAAAAGACTGTTAAAAATTAAGTAAAAGGAACATCTCCTAAAGACAAATTAAACAGCCTGTACAGCAATGTACACACCATCTATATATATAATAAAAGGATAGTGGTGTCTGTCTGTCTGTCTGTCTGTCTGTCTGTCTGTCCGTCCGTCCGCATGTCCGCTAAACACTCAAAAGTTATAGAGCGTACCTACACATATGTTATATCAAAAGAAAGCTTATGATTAGGGGAGCGTGATAGGCATATTTACTTTTTGGTCAGACAAGAATTGTTCAGACAGTATACAAAAAACGTTCAAAAAAGGGACAACTCCGCTCATTAGCGTAGAGTGACATGATGCTTAACCAATCGTACAGGGGATAGCGTTGAGTGACATGATGGTTGACCAATCGTACAGGGGATAGTGTTGACTGACGTTATGATTGACCAATCGGAGTGTCACGGGGGGGCGTTTCATTGTGTGTGTGGGCGGGGCATCCTACAGGGGATAGTGTTGAGTGACGGGATGGTTGACCAATCCTATAGGGGATAGCATTGAGTGACGTGATGGTTGACCAATCCTACAGTTGAGTGACCTGATGGTTGACCAATCGGTGCGTCACGGGGGGCGTTTCATTGCACGTGTGGGTGGGCCTAATCCTTCTGAGCTGAGGTGAGTGGCGGCCATCTTGATTCCTAACACCTGCCGGGCCTCAAGCTAAAAAAATGGTAATGGGGATTAAATGATATGAAATATAGATTTCCAGCAAAAAAAAAGTTGGTTTTAAAAGAAAAAAAAATCCATTTGCAAAGGGGACTCGGGCTTTCCCCCCCTCGGCGGTGGATGAGCTGCCTGCAGGCCTCAGGCCTCGAAGCCTCGGCCACTCCTCGCCAGCCACACCCGAGCTAGGCACCGCCCATCCCGCTGGGCCCGATTCCAAACCAGCGGCCCGCGATCACCGCCATCTTGGTAAAGGCCGGTGGGGCGGGGGGCGTAGCGAAGCCACCACCGCCATCTTGGTAAAGGCTGGCGGGGCGGGAGACAGCGAGCGCGTGAACGTCGGCGGCGGCCCGGAGCGGGACCTGAGCTAAGGTGAGTCGGGCCGGGCCTCACGCGCTAGGCCGCGCACGGGCCGGCCCTGAGGCGCTATCCGCACACGGGGGCTTCGGGTCACCGCGTCCAGGCTCTGAGAAAAGGGAGAGAGAGAGGGGGAGGGAGGGAGAGAGAGGAAATCAGGGAGAGACAGGGGGAGGGAGAGGAGAGACGGGGGGAGGGAGCGGAGAGGGGGGGAGGGAGAGGAGGGGGGGGAGGGAGAGGAGAGGGGGTAGGGAGAGGAGAGGGGTGGAGAGGAGAGGAGGGGGGGAGAGGAGAGGGGGGAGAGGAGAGGGGGGAGGGAGAGGAGGGGGGAGAGGAGAGGGGGGGAGGGAGAGGAGAGGAGAGGGGGGAGAGGAGAGGGGGGAGGGAGAGGAGAGGGGGGGAGAGAGGAGAGGGGGAGAGGAGAGGGGGAGAGGAGAGGGGGGAGAGGAGAGGGGGAGAGGAGAGGGGGGGAGAGGAGAGGGGGAGGGGGAGAGGAGAGGGGGGAGAGGAGAGGGGGGAGAGGAGAGGGGGAGGGAGAGGAGGGGGGAGGGAGGGTGAGGAGTGGGGGAGGGAGAGGAGGGAGGGAGGGAGGGAGAGGAGAGGGGAGGGGGAGGGGAGAGGGGGAGGGAGGGGAGAGGAGAGGGGAGGGAGGGAGAGGAGAGGGGGGAGGGAGGGAGAGAGAGGAAATCAGAGAGAGACGGGGAGGGAGAGGAAAGACGGGGGAGGGAGAGGTGGGGGGGAGGGAGAGGAGGGGGAGGGAGTGGAGAGGGGGGGAGGGAGAGGAGAGGGGGAGGGAGAGGAGAGGGGGAGGGAGAGGAGGGGGGAGGGAGAGGAGAGGGGGAGGGAGAGGAGGGGTGTAAAGGAGAGGAGGGAGGAAGAGGAGGGAGGGAGGGAGGGAGAGGAGGGAGGTAGAGGAGGGAGGGAGGGAGAGGAGGGGGAGGGCGCGAGGTAGAGGGGAGGGAGCGAGAGAGAGTAAAGCAGGTACAGGGGGAGGGAGAGAGAGCGGGGAGGGAGAGAGAGGGGGAGGAGAGAGAGGAGAGGGGAGGGACGGAGAGGAGAGGGAGAGGGAGGGTGAGGAGAGGGGGAGGGAGGGTGAGGAGAGGGGAGGCAGAGAGAGGAGAGGGGCAGGGAGGGTGAGCAGAGGGGAGGGAGGGAGGGAGGGGGGAGGGAGGGAGAGAGAGTAAAGCAGGGAGAGACAGGGGGAGGGAGAGAGAGAGGGTGAGGGAGGGAAAGAGTGAGGGGGTGGGCGAGGGAGGGAGAGCTCGCCTTCTTCCTTCCTTCCTTCCTTCGCAGGTGTCCATCAGGCCAGGCCTGAGGCATTCCTTCCCCCCCTCTCTCTCCAGGCTAATCCTGAACTAAATCCAGCAGTCTCGCTCTCTCTCTTCCCCCCCCATCTCTCTCTTCTACTCCCAGTCTCTCTCTCTCTCTCTTCCCCCCAGTCTCTCTCTCTCTCTTCCCCCCTAGTCTCTCTCTTCCCCCCGTCTCTCTCTGCCCCCCATCTCTCTCTTCCCCCCGTCTCTCTCTTCCCCGTCTCTCTCTTCCCCCCCGTTTCTCTCTTCCCCCCCTGTCTCTCTCTTCCCCCGTCTCTCTCTTCTCCCCCCAGTCTCTCTCTCTCTCAATTTAATTCAAATTGCTTTATTGGCATGACAAGATACATCTTATGTTGCCAAAGCACAGAAATACATGTATGATTGACCACATAAACACCGATCTAGACATACAGTTTTGTTTTGGTGAACATGTTTGTCAATTAGGGTGTGTAGGGTGAAAATATGGTCCGATGTTCTATAATTTGGTAAGAATCCTATTTGGCTTTTACTCAAGACATCGTGCTCCTCAAGGAAATTTATAAGTCTTTGGTTTATGATACTACAGAATATTTTCCCCAGGTTACTGTTTACTCTCACTCCCCCGTCTCTCTCTCTCTCTCCCCCCAGTCTCTCTCTCTCCCCCCCCCCAGTCTCTCTCTCTCTCTCTCCCCCCCAGTCTCTCTCTCTCTCTCTCTCCCTCCCAGTCTCTCTCTCTCTCTCCCCCCCGTCTCTCTCTCTCTCCCCCCAGTCTCTCTCTCTCTCCCCAGTCTCTCTCTCTCCCCCAGTCTCTCTCTCTCTCTCCCCCCCAGTCTCTCTCTCTCTCCCCCCTCCCCCCAGTCTCTCTCTCCCCCCTCCCCCCCAGTCTCTCTCTCTCTCACCCCCCAGTCTCTCTCTCTCCCCCGTCTTTCACTCCCCCCGTCTCTTTCACTCCCCCCGTCTCTCTCTCTCTCTTCCCCCCAGTCTCTCTCTCTCACTCCCCCC